>NC_081222.1:3078652-3385046 GCF_902713425.1 Acipenser ruthenus
GGGTGGGGTGACACGAAAATGCTAAAATAGATGAGTCAAAACACTGTTGTTTCACAGTAACTTCGCAAAACTTTTTTTAAATGTATTTATTATTAATAAAGACATGAGACAGACAAAACCCTCCCACAAAAACCCACCCACTCCACATGGAACCTTACTACCGGCTATTAGAGCTTATAATGATATTATTACTGTATGTGAAAGGCCCATCAGAAACTACTGGAAAAAATTTGCTCTGTGAAGAATTTTATATTGGACAAGGTTCACTTTAGCTTTCCTAGAAACTGAAAGAGAATTGCTACGAATTTTACCCCAGAAAACAGAATCGTATAACAATTTAAGATCCCTCACCCACTTATTAATGAGGGCAACAATCTCCCCTTCACTGGATCTCAAGACAGAGTATATATTAGAAACAAATTGATTCATCCCTCTGTATTTTAAAACACTCTGAGCCAGAACGGAGAGGGACATAAGTATCCATGTGGAGGATAGTTTAGATTTTAAAGAGAGTTGAATATATTGAAAATAGGCGTTTTTATGAAGGCAATGTTTTTCTTGCAGCCTCTCCGAGATTATAAAAAATTCCCATTCTCAAAAAGGTGGTTTAGATGGGAAATACCCTTTTGCCTCCAGAAAATTAAACAAGACGTTTGATCTTAAAGTGATTCAGAATATTCTTGATCGCTTACGAATGAAAGCGTGAAATTTAAAAAAGCAATGTACCCTCCCCAGTAATGTTGCTGTGCGTCATAGACAAACATTGGCGTTGAAACGTGTTTGAACATTGAAGAAATTAAACAGAATCTGAGATCACTCTTCTAGTAATCCACATTTAATGAGCACTGAAACTAATCGCTGTTTGTACTAGTAATTAAATACCCAGCCTGCTGCATTCAACAGGGATGGAAATAAGAATGGGAGTCTTATTCCATTCCTGTTGAATATCAACTGCTGATGAGAAATATCTGTTTAGCAAAACTGCAAAAACATCGAATAGAGGAATTGGTTAGCCTTCCACCAAACTAACAACTAAATCTGTGAGAAAATGCACACTGCGGTCCTAAAAGATCTTGAGGTTGTAAGTGAGAAAATCCCTTGTCACGACCATCTTATTTACTGAGAACTGCTGGTGCTGGCTGGCATTGGCGGACACCTCCAGTGTTTTATAGAACACAACCATTAGCACAGAAGGAGAGTATTTGAAAGAAACATTTCCATTTAAACTTTGATTGAAAAACACCTGCGAGTATGTGGCAGGAGGATTTTTTGTTTAGAGCAGTTGCTCCAACCGTAGTTATCCCAGGATTACCCCTAAAAATAGTTGGTTCATACAGTCCATTTTTATTCCCTAGTGCTGTGAAATGCTCAAAAATAAACTCCAGCTGTGTCGCCTCCCAGTGTCGTTGAGGTCGATCAAATCCAATTTAGGGTTACAAATCTCACAGTAATCTTTTGAACAAATTGAACCTCCGAGTACGAACACCTTGGGAATGATGCATTTGTTGGTACAGTAATTCTGCTTTCTCTGTGACCAGCAGGGTGCTGATAGGAGCGTCTGTCTGGTTGCATTGCACGCATGGTTGAGTGATTGCATGCTTCCGGCTGACAGTGGGGTGTTTGATCAGGTCAGGACCGGTCAGTTCGTAAGTTTGGTGTTCGTAACTCTGAGGTTCTACTGCGTTAAAAGTATTTAATTTAATAAATAACAAATCATAATAATACAGAGAAATTCACAAACGATCACCACCGTAACATTGTTTTTGAGACCTTCAATCGGGATTGTCAACTGCTCGATTTTGTCAAATGGGCTCAAAAAATGCAAAAAATTTCTTTCCAGCCTTACACTGTTAATGAAACTATAAAATTATGTTGTTTTTTTTTTTCTTAAGTTCCTAGAAATGTGACATTCACAACCTTCAAAAACAGACACCTGTACGGGGAGCAGTCTAGACCACCAGCCTCGATTCATATGAATCTTGAAACCCACCTTTCCCACTTCTGTACCCCTCCTCTCCCCCCCCTGAACCCACCAAACCAGGAAGCTGCAGCAACAGCCTTGATCGTGAGGCTGGAAACACGAAGCTGTGAGCTCCGAGCCGAGAAGCAGAGCTCTCTCAACTGAACCCCACAAACCACAACCCGTTCAATGATTCTTGACAGATATGGGACCATGAGAAACATCTCGAAAAGGCAGAGACATCAGTAAACCCCCTACTCCCCCCCCCCCCCCCCCCCCCCGAATCTGTTGCTGCTGGCTCTCAGAAACACGGCAGGCAACAGGAAGACAATCTGTACAAGCCTGAGAGGGGCGTCACTTTAACAAGACCTCACGTTAAACCCAGACCACCCTGGTTTCTCAGAACTCACGTGCACTGGCGTCTAAATAAAGACATTTTAAGCATGGTAAATAAATCCACAGCGATTCGTATAAGAGCTGTGTTGCAGTACGTGTGCCTGAATTAGTCATTCTTTGATTCCAGTGATTGTTAAGAAATACTGAAATTAAACTATTTCTCAATTTATTCAGAGTGGCATGATCTGAAATTCGTCTAGAGTGGTTTGAAATCCTCCTCTACGTTGAATTCTGTTTCCACCACATCAGCAATGCATATGTTTTGGCCCTGTTTTTTCACAGCAGGTAGCAGAAAAAACATAATGTGTTGTGTTGCGTGATTTTGAATCGTTGTACTTGAAAACACAGTGTTTTGCAGGTACCCATAATACTTTGCACGGGTTCCGGTGTAAGTGAACAGACACAACAACAACTGTGCAGGGGCCAGAAAGCTACGTGGGAATGGAGTAAAGAATTGATCTTCTTCCTCCATAAATATTCAACAAGAAACCCGGTGGAGGATCTTGTATTTTCAGATGACACCAAGGTTTAAAATCGGCAAACACACACACGCACACGTACGCACTCACAAGCAGACAGATGCACACGCGCAGTCCCTTGATCGTTACAATAATCTCCACTTGATTGTATTTTCCAACCTCACCAGCTGTGACTACTCCTGTAATTACCCCACACACGCAGTGTCACACCCAGTGAGACATTGTGGGAAAGGTCTGTACAGCTCAGCTTCTCGAATCCCACAACAGCCGAGCCTGTAGTGCAGACCTCCCCAGACCTGCTACCCCTTTTGTCTCGTGTCTGTTTCAGAGGAACAGCCTGCTCCCCGATGAGAACAATATGGCTCAGCTACAAGACGAGCTGAAAGCAGTGAAGCAGCGGGAGATGCAGACCCTCAACTCCTTCAAAGAGATGCAGTCGCAGATCTCTGACCTCAACGAGCACTGGCAGGTACAGCAGAGAGAGGGGGTCTCAATAGCTCCGACCCTCCCGTCAGGGGGTTCCCCAGCATAAGCCTCTTCCTACTTTGAAACGCTTTGCCCCTCTGTTTGCAGCAGTTGGAGGTTATATGGTAATTCCCTTCAAGTTGTAATGATAAATCAAACGATCACCGTTAAGAATTTGTTAAAATTCCAGTATGTTGTATTCTGTGTATAGATCCCGTGCAGAACATAATTTAAAGAAGCAACAACTCTTTTTAATGTTGAATAGAAGTTCATTTTGTTTTTGTGATTTCATAAGAAGTTAGAAATGTTTTTTTTTTGTAGGATGTCTCATCATAACAGAAATCGGTCTGTATAGTTTGAGCAGCTTCGCTTCACGGTCCTCTTGACCGATCTGCAGGAGATCTGCCCTCGCACAGCATATCTCCTTATAATATCCTACAAACCCTGTGGGACACAATATCTGAACTATAATCATTTGCAATGGAAACGAAACACTGAAAAATCTAGGAGTGGGCTTTTAGTAGTTAGTACATTTTCTTTTTGCAAAATGGCAAAGGTATCAGATGTGGTGTTCTCTCTCTCTCTCTCCTCTCGCTCTCTCATTCTCTGTCTGTCTCTCTCATATGCTCTCTTATCTCTTTCGTGCGCTCTCTTCTCTCTCCTCTCTCTTGCTCTCTCTTTTCTCTTGCACTCTTCGCTCGCTTGTCTCTTCTCTCTCTCTCGTGTGCTCTCCTCTCTCCTCTCCTCTCGCTCTCTATCTTTTTCTGTCTCTCTCGTGCACTCTCCTCTTGCTCTCTATCTTTCTTTCTCTGTCTCTCGTGTGCTCTCATCTCTCTCTTCTCTCCTCTCTCATACGCTCTCTTTCTCACCTCCCTTGTGCACTCTCTTCACTCTCTTGTCTCGCTTCTCTCTCTCTCTCTCTCTCTCTCTCTCTCTCTCTCTCTCTCTCTCTCTGCGTTTGGTTCTGTGCAGCTCCACATGTCTCGCTCCTCAGGAGGAGGGGGTCACTGGAAGGAATCCCCCAAAAAGAACGCCCTCAACGACCTGCAGGACAAGCTGATGACAGCGAGGCTGAGAGAGGCACAGGCCCAGGCAGAGACCAGGGAGCTCCGACTGCAAGCAATGCAACTGGAGAGCCAGGTAACCCGGGGGAAAATGGAGGTACATGAGGGCAAAGTGGGGTTCACACACCGGGAGTGTGCTTGCACCACCTGCTTGTGTACACAAGAGCTTCAGAATGATTCCTTGTCCTTTTTAATACAGCACATGGAAATAAGACTCCCATTGCATAGCAGTTTGATCCATTCCTGGTTTTACTATGAGTTTTTAATAAGACACACCTGGGCTTCTTACCTATACACTGTGGCTAATCAAGCTCATAGTGAAACAGCTATGCAATAGGAGTCTTATCCCCATCCCTGTTATACATGTGACTACAACCCTATAGAGCCACAGCACACCAATGTATAAACAGAAGCCATTGGATTTAAAGCCTGGACCGGAGACTACTGTAACTTTGAACATAAAATTGCAATTGACTTTCTGTGTTTTGAAACGTCATTGAAGACATGGAGATGTCTAGCCGAAACATTTGAATTTATGAAAAGACTATTACTAGAATAGGCTATTACTATTATGCTTTTACAATATAAATTAATATGACCTGTGTTTGTTGTCTTGAACGTTCCACCATTGTCCACTAGATGTCTCTGTGTTAGTTTTATATTATAAGTGCTTGCATTTCCACTTGAAAGGGACAAGCTGATTGGCCAGTTTCCCTTGTTCCAAGTGCAGACGCTATCATTAATATTCTGATATGATCAAGGTTAGAAACTCACGCCCAGTCCTGGGGTTCAGACCTACGTGTGTTATTGAAATGATCAGGAGGCAGGGACTTGTACAATCAGGCCCCTGTTAAATAAATGGTCCCTCCCTAATAAGCTGCATGATGGACAGTAAACCTAGTGATCAGTTCAGTGAAGATAACAGTAGGCCTGACTCCTCGGATTCCTGGCACATGCTCATTTCAATCATATTCCTATCCTAGGCTTTGAAGCCCAGGACTGGTTGCAAGACAGCCGTGAATTTCTAACTCTTGATTGATCAAAAGTGGGAAAGACTGAAATGAACACCTCCTTTTTTGTCCCGCTCTGTTCTGCTCAGAACCAGATCAACAGCAACCTGCTGAACCGTCAGGAGGTAGAGAGCGCCGCCCTGCAGGAGAAGCTGCAATACCTCGGCGCGCAGAACAAGGGCCTGCAGACCCAGCTGAGCGAGATGAAGAGGAAACAGGCTGAGTTAGACTGCAAGGTGTGGGCACTGGGATTGAAACGAAGAGGCCGGCGCCTAACTTTGACCCCGTAACAACCTGTACAGCTTTGGCGCTTATTAAAACGTTACTTTTGCTTGTGGTCAGGCTAGCCGCCTGCCGTGTGGGTGGAGCTACAGCTCACGCATTCGTTTTCTTTCGGCTCCGACCCCGGTTTACACCTCGTGGCAATCGGAGGCTTTCACCTAGGTGTTTTTCTCGTTCTCCGGGTAGCGTGGACGATGTTCAGCCCTTTGGCTTTGCAGCAGCCCTGAGGTAAATAAACAGGACCTTTTAATACCTGACGCCCCGCTGGAACACACCTGGCAGTGACACACAGCAGGCAGGCTCTCCCAGGAGTGTCGGGTACTTCATTAATTAATTACACACACTGTTTACAAATACATTTACACAAAAACCCCTCTTCATGCGCAGGGCTCCTGTCCTGCCACAGTCACAGATACAGAAATCAAGGGACCAAGGTACTGCTCAGCATTGTTTTGCCTTTCAGAGAAAACTGGAGGCTGTCCCACATAGAGACAATGTAATAATGTATCTCTTTCTCTCTCTCTCACTCCGCAGAGTAAGGAGGAAGTGATGGCGGTGCGTCTCAGAGAGGCTGACAACATGGCTGCCGTGGCTGAGCTGCGCCAGCGAATCGCAGACCTCGAAATCCAGGTGACGTCACTTCCTCCCACAATCCCCCTGCGAGGGGGCAGCTCCGTTCCCTTGCTTCTGTGTCCCGCTCCTTTGTGAAAACTCAACATTATTGCTTAGATATTACTGAAAAAAAGACTTTGAGAAAGCTTTCTAATCATGTTTAAGCATTAATACCCGATTTTACCTGCGAGATAACTGGCCATCGCAACAGTTAGTTTTCCAGAGTTGAAGGCAAGCTTGCTTAACGAAATTAGCAGTTATCTAGCATGTAATGATCACTGCTGATGATAGTAATGCTGTTATAGATCCTTTTTTCTTTTTATTATTTTCTTGTCTACGAGGGCTTTTTATTATTAGTCTGTGTTTGAGATTTTAGGTTATATTTTGGGCTTGCTCACTTGGACTACTTGAAATGTGTGCCGCCGTTTTAAAAAGAGCTCCTTTTAGCTTTTAGAGGGGGTCTACCTGCGGTTTTATAGTTATGGAAAGTATACCAGGTTGTTAAAGCAAATAAAGTGTAGGAAAACATTGTAGGAAACAACGGTAAAGCACATTAAAAAATATACGAAAAACAAACTTAACCAACACATTTACAGTATGTATTTGAAGTATTTTAAAATAAATATTTTTGATACATTTTTAAATAACATGCATGCAATGCTTATAATACAAAACATATTCTCAGATCTATAACTCTAAAGTTTTTGTTGCCCTTCCTGTTGTTGTGGGGTCAGAAGGAAGAGGGTCGCATTCAAGGCCAGCTCAACAACTCGGACTCAAGCCAGTACATCAGAGAGCTGAAGGACCAGATCGCTGAGCTCAAGACTGAGGTGAGACGCCCTGCCTGGCCCGCTAGGAGCCTTGTATCAGGGTGGGATGTTTTCCTTAAATGCCTTGCTGTAGGAAAACCCACCACAACAAGACTTGAAAGCAGCTTTATGTTTTATTTAAGCGAACACAGCAGAGCAGATATGCATGAGGAGAGATGTGTTCTTGGGCTCGCTGGTGGTATACTTGCTAGCTGTCACACCATCACAGTTCTGTGCGGTCGGGTTTAACTCTCTGCTAACTCTGCGGATCTCAAGCCCTCCAAATCACTCAGCTCAGCAAACCGTTTCTTCCTGCAAAAACTGTAAACTTTGCCAGTCTCTGATGTGCCGTGATACAAACCACAGCCATGTTTCTGTAAAACTAAGCAAACAACCTCGTGGATTAATAAGGGCGTACTCTAGCACATTTCTGAAGGAAAATCAGTGCTTTTACAATACTAATATTCATAATACTAAACAACTTCCCATTACTGGCAAGCCCCTAAATTATACTTCGCTATTAAGCATGCAATAGTGCTAAATTTAGAAATATTAAAATAATTATTTTAGTAGTTCTCTTTCCTGTACTACTAGAGTGCTCTGCAGTGTTGAGTGGAGTTATTTTTCCGATACTACTAGAGCGCTGTGCAGTGCTGAGTGGAGTTCTCTTAATGAACTGGGACTTATATTTGAATGTTGCTTTTTAGCTGTTTTAACCACCTCCTGGCACACTGCCGATAAATATATAAAAGCTGTGAAAGGTGGCAGATGCCCTCGTGCGCTGCATGTTTATTTAGCTCGTATCGGTGGTAAACCACAGTCAGACGTTTCCCCCGATTGGAAACAGCTCGCCCATCTCTGTGATTTACAGCGCATAGTGAAGCAGAGCTATAGGATTGACTCAGCCTCACGCACCTCACTGACGTGGACAGACCCGGAGAGAACCACAGTCACGCAAGCCATGGCTTAACCTTCAGGAGGTGGGGGTGGGGGCTGGGGGCTCGGGGGTGCCTGACTAAGTTCAGTCTGTTTTTTTTAGAAGCATCGTTCCAACAAAGGCAGGAGAGAGAGAGAGAGAGAGAGAGAGAGCGAGCGAGAGCGAGAGCACGAGAGAGAGAGAGAGAGGGAGGAGGCAGGGTTGAAAACGAAACATGATGCACCTTATTTTCAAAACCTTTCTTTTAATGACATTTTTTAAAGGAGAAAAAACTAAACCAAATGGGATACTTTTTGTTTTGATGTGAATCCTGTTGGTGTTCAGTGCAGGCAGATCAGAGCTTTAACTTGGTTCATTTTAGATATTTATTACCGAGTCGTTTGATTCGGGATACCTTTTATTGTTAGTGTCAGTGTTTTCTTAATTCCTCTGGACTTCGGTGTAACTTATTTTGTTTGAAATCTTTACGTTTCCTTAACTATATTTTCCCGTTTTACTTTGGTTCATATCAGTCCTTCCAGGGGCTCGGAGTTCTGGACTGTTATCTGTCTGAAAGCAAAGGTGTCGAGGCTTGCTGCTAACATCATGATGTTTAGATTCTGAAGAAATGACCTTGGTTTAAGAAACCTTTGTTGGGGAAACTAGCCAGAAAAATAAGCCAATCTGACCTACAACACATTGCAGGGGCGGTTCATTAAAGCCTGGAATACGTGGCCCTTGTTTCCAGCTCCTAGCTACAAATCCACACAGCAGTGCGCACGTGTATTAGAACACCCCATTGCTGCTTCTGTAGTTTTGATTTGCTGTGCATGTGACATCAAACCACTGAAACCTGAAAATCTTGCAAAAATGCAACAGTAAACAAATTAGTGATTTGTCCAATTTAATTGATGACTTTAATAGGCCACACGTGCAATTCATTTAAAATAGTAAGAGAAGAACACACAGTCACAAATGGTAAAATGCATGAGACTTTTCAGAAGTTGTTTAAGATGCCTAATAAAAGCACAAAGTGGTCTAACATTTTCGCCCGTGGGTGCCTATTGTTTCTATATCGCTGATTACTGAGCGGAAATGTAAATTCACACACCCAGAGGTTTTCATGCAGGTAGGTATATAAAGGATGTAAATGGCAAATCTTGAGGTGTTCTAATACATTTGCACGCTACTGTAATTATATATTTTTTTTACAAATATCGAGATTCTAGAGAACAGCAATTGCGACCAAACTTGGTTCGGACATGTAAGTCTACAGTGGTTTACCGTTTTACTCTGTCGTATACATTCTCAAGAAAAAAAATAGACTTTTTATAGTCCTCTTTTATATTTTGCTTTTGTGTGTGTGTGTGTGTGTTTTTTTTCCCCCAATGTTACATTGATTTTCAGATGCAGTATTCATACTACCAATCGTGAACCTTTAAAAATAATAGAAAATACAGGGCCCCCCCTTTGTAACGCTGTAGTCGGTAGCCATAGTTAAGAGACTGTGCTGTCTGTGTTCCGCCTTATAACGAGAATACTAGTGTTAGTGCAATGGCATTATGGGGCAAATGGGAGCCGTGACTGTACCGCCTTATAACCTGTTCCGCAGTATAAAGAGCTGCCTTATAAAGGGGTAGAACTGTAATATAATTATAAAGCAAAGCAAGATTTTTCAGTTAAATGTTTAGTAACATACTGTACCATTTAAGATGTATGTTTCTGCTGAACCTCTGAATTCCTAACTGTGAGATACTGACTTCGAAGATGTCTTTTGTTGTTTTTACTGATCTTGTCCAATTGTAATTCAGATTTTCTACATATTATGGAGAATAGGTGACACATACTGTGTGTCTGAATCAGTGCAATCAAAATCGGGTGCTTTGGTAAGATCCGGTAAACAGCTTCTGATATTTTGTGTCACGATGGAAACCCTATTTACACCATATATCAATTTCCTTTTTTTCTTTTTTCTTTTTGGTAAAATGTATCACGGAATGGTTAAACGAATTTCAAGAAAAAAAAGACATTCTAGTTCAGTCTCAACCTCCACCTTCTAATAGAAAACAGTCCTCTCATAGCGAGACAGCTCCCTCCCTCTATCTTTCTGTCTATGTATGTCATTGGTTTTCTCCTCTCCTCCCTCTGTGTCTGACTCTCTCAGGCTCGCACGCTACAGAGTTTTCTGAACGCTGTGTTGTGCTCAGATTGAGAGTGAGCATATGATAAATCACGCTATCACCATAAAGTATTTGTCACAATTCCAGTACATCTTATCCCTTGTAGAGAACATGTATCGCAATTTAACAAAGCAACAACTGTTTTTGTTGTTTCATAGTAGTTCCTTTGTTAGTCTTTTGTTTCTGTGGTTTCATAAGTTGTTTTTATTTGTTTTTTTTGTAGTAGGATACCTCTTATCATAACAGAAATTGGTTTGTACAGTTTAAGCAGCTTCACTTCACTGTCCTCTCAACCAATCTGCAGGAGATGAATTCTGTAACAGAAATAAGAGACAGCCCTCGCATAACGTATCTCCTAATAATATCCTAAAAATCCTGTGGGACGCAATATCTAAACTAATCATTTGCAATGGAAAAGAAAAACTGAAAAAGCTCGGAGTGGCGTTTTAATAGTTAGTAAACTCTCTCTCTCTCTCTCTCTCTCTCTGACTCTCAGACTGTCTCGCACGCCATGGAGTTTTCTGCGGGCTGTGTTTTGCTCAGATTGAGAGAGTGTGTGTGTGTGTGCGTGCAGTGGGTGAGTGTGCTCTTTGTGACATGGGAGAGAGTGGTTTAAAAGGAGGTTGTGGTGTTTCATCACTATAATCTGCTTGTCTCCTGATCTGGGCTACAGCAGTGATCGATGGCTGCTAAATTTTTTTTTTTCCAACCTTTCCAGTTATTTAAAGATGCAGTGTGCATACATATGTCACCATTTATCTAGAGAACCTTGTCTTATATGGTTAGGAAAAAACTTGGTTAGGACTTTTATTCAGAGTATCAGAAACTGGGAATAAGTGGTGGAACGTGTTGTTCTGTCCATCCATCCATCCAACCATCCAACAAATCAAAACTACAGAAGCAATGGGATGTTCTAAAAAAAAATTGCACACTACTGTAACTGGTTTGCTAACTTCATTGATTGTGTTTCTCCTTTCTCCAGAAACTTTTGTGCCTGTCGAGTTGGAGTAAATGGCATTGAAAATTTAACTCGCTGCTTGCGGGTTTTTAACTGGAAAGTGTGCGAGATTTGGGAAATGATGGAAAGACATATTAGGAAAGACTGATGATTTTTGTCAACTCTTGTCACTGTAAAGCTGTTTTAAATATTGCAGGTCACTATTTGAATTCCTGTGAATGGATTCTGAAACGTTCTGGATACCCTAATTTTGTATTCGATTTGTCTTACAGGTATTTATCAACTAATCGATGCATTGACGTTTTATTTTTCAAAATAAAGAACAAACATTCTGTTGTTTTTTTTTTAACAGAAGATACAATAAATAGACACTTGTGCATAATAGTTGAACAAATAGACACAACTTACATTCAAATTAGAACACTTCTGATTTATAAAATAAAGAAAGACAAAGGACTTTTAACAATTGAAAAGAATATAATCGTGCGTCCGCACCAGATGTCTCTTTAACATTGTTATAATAAGAAAAAAATACTGTATTTTAACAGAAGTCATTTCTATCTGAACTATGGTTATTCATTAGTGTTAACATTTTATGTCCAAAAGCAAAACATTTGAATTAATCTCACACATCCTCCTGACTAATGTAACTATCGTACTAAATGCAGCTTCTTTTTTATATAATATTGCCATATAATCCAAACACAACATGCTTTGAAACAAAAGAAGATAATCGGTAGATTTAACAGATTTAAAAACATTAAAAAAAATAAAAAAAACATATTGCCTTAATTTTTACATCAAGAAAACGTGACTACAGTATGTCTACTTCTGATTTGGCTTCTCCAACGCGAATGTAGAGGCCCAAAGTGTGTATCCTAGCAACGCGCGCATCTACCGTACAAGCACTAAACGAAGCGCACTCTCACACACTCAAGGTTTCAATGCAAACCGGCAACAGGAGACTTCAAACTGGGTTCTGATGCATCGATTCACCAGTATGTAATCGAAGCGCGGGAAATTTAAGGGCAGATGAATAATCGATGCATCGATTTAACTGTTGCACCCCTAGTTCTGGAAATAGGTGTTTAAGCCACATCCGCAAGCCGCTAGCTTAGGTGCCGTTTTACCAGATTTGTTGTGTCTTGTTTTGTTTCTATGTTAGAAGACAGTGATTCATCTTGTTGGAGTCTTTTTTGTTTCATCGTTGGTTTGTGGTTAAAGCAGCAGAGAGCGAGGAGCTGACAAAATAGGTCAGGCAGAAACCATTTAACACAAACCCTTAAATGATTTATCAGAAAACAAGAAATTGCTTGTACCACTCTGGTGCACCAGACCAGACCCCAAGATCTATTTCAGGTATAGCAGCTGTTTTATTAAGGGTCTTCCGTGGTACACTACAAAGAAAGGCACGCCTATACTGCTATAGATGTGGGCTTTTACAACTGTTCACACAGCTAGGGTTACCAGATTTCCAGAAAACCTGGACTTCTTTATTTATATATATATTATTATTTATTTCTAGCAGACACTGTTATCCAGGGCGACTTACAATTGTTACAAGATATCACATTATTTTTACATACAATCTAGGTAAAGTACCTTGCTCAAGGGTACAGCAGCAGTGTCCCCCACCTGGGATTGAACCCACGACCCTCCGGTCAAGACTCCAGAGCCCTAACCACTACTCCACAATATATAATGGGTTATCGGGGAAATAAGCAAATTTCAGCATTACAAGAGCCAATCCAATCAAATGTGGAAGCCGTTGGGTAACTTTCACACGATTTGATTGGCTCCTGCAGTGATGAAATTTGCATATTTCCCGATTTTGTATTATTATTATTATTTATCTCTTAGCAGATGCCCTTATCCAGGGCGACTTACAATTGTTACAAGATATCACATTATTTTTACATACAATTACATTATTACTATTATTTATTTTTTTTACACATTATTTTTACATACAATTACCAATTTATACAGTTGGGTTTTTACTGGAGCAATCTAGGTAAAGTACCTTGCTCAAGGGTACAGCAGCAGGATTGAACCCACAACCCTCTGGTCAAGAGTCCAGAGCCCTAACCACTACTCCACACTGCTGATTACCCAATGTTTTCTATTCATTGCTACTTGTTTTTACTTACTCTCCTGAGCTTTTCAGAAGTCAAAGTACAGTTGCGCTGCACTGATGAGCCCCAAACAGGGCGAAACATGTCTGCAGATACTGTACTTGGACTTTCAGAATGCTGTGAATGTAGAAGCCGTTAGGTGACTTTCACACGATTTGATTGGCGCTTGTAATGCAGAAATTTGCGTATTTCCCGATTTATCCATTGTTCTGTATTCTTTGCTTTCATTCCCTTTAACTCGAAAGCTACTTGTTTATTTATATATAATTTAAGTTGATTGTAAAAATGGCAAAACTCAACAGGGACTAACTTAAAAAGCTATCTTGAGTGGTGGCCCTTCCAAGATAAAACTAAGTAGCCATGGTCCAGGAAGTTGAACAGAACATTAATTACACACATAATCAGAATTATTAAACAAGTAATCCATAAATGTATTTATTTTATTTGTGTATAATAAATTACAGTGCTGTCAACTTGCTGAGCACACTGCTACAGTTTTGTACTTGAGTAGAAAATTAGCAAAACCGAGACGATTTAACAATATCACTGTTTCAAAAAAATGAAGGCTGAAACTGTGACAGTCCCAGATTTCCTGGGACGTGTGGTAACCCTACACAAAGCAGGGCTTATTTGAATGTTTTAGAAAAGATTCACATGAATTAAGATAGAGACCTACAATACTTACACAGCTTTACAGTACCCAGGGCTGACAAAATCAAAAATTAAAAAATTAAAATACGCTTTTACAACATTACGTGTCAGCGAGGACAATAAGACTCCCGTTTGAGCCGTTCCAGGTTTTACTAGGAGTTTAATAAGACATACCTGAGCTTGTTACCTGTACACTGGGGCTAATCAAGCTCTTAGTAAAACCTGGAATGGGTGAAATTGCAGTGCAATAGGAGTCTTATTTCCATCCCTGTGTGTGCATCTTTTACGCATTTCAGGCAGGTGTCCATTTTAGGCGTCCGCTTCAGATGCCTGAAAATAAGCCCCATTTTATTCCTCTTCAGATCCGTCTTCAGAAGGGCCACCAGCAGCGCTTCAAGGACCCGATGACTGCGTTTGACGGGATCCACATCGTGAATCACGTGATGAGGGACGGCGATTCGCTGAGCTCAGACGAGGACCTCCTGCCCAGCCCCCTGGCGGTGGGTGGGCTGCAGGACGCCCTTTACCCTTTGAACCCCGGCAGTGCCTGCTTCCTGCGCGGCGTGGAGAATCCTGGGAAGGACAGCGATGGCAGCACGGACAGCGAGCAGGAGGAGAGGACCTCTGCGGCACAGCTGTACGCACACATGGTCTGTGGGGATAATGTAAACAACTTGGAAAACTGAGACCAGCAAGTCACATTACTAGCATTCTAATTATTATTACTGTTTCATTTAAAGACTGACCTACCGGTGGCAATCGCCAGGACTAATCCTTATCACAACACTGCAACCCTCGTAGAATTAAGGACACAAAGTCCCCCGAGCACAATACCGTATACTGAAAATATGTGCCGGCAATTGCAGCAGTTTTCACGCCAAATTGTACGCAACAGTATGCTTTTGCAGCACTGAAACTTATTGCCAAATGTACAGATGGCAGTGTGTTTGTGTGCAAAGGAGATTTTTGTCAACACCCCGTTAGGAACTTTTCAAACCTTCACGACATGTGAATTTGATTGACACACACACACACACACACACACACACACACACACGTATTGTCTTCCATACCAACTATTAAACTATGATAAAAACACAACACTAAACCCCCCTTGAATTAAAGGTTGCTGCATTTCTCAAAAAAAGACAGGAACAAAAACTAAGCACTTCTGTACTGTCACAAACGTTGCACTGGCCACTGCAGTGACCACAGTCCAGTCCTGCACAGATGAATACATCTGAAACTCTGGGTGTGGGAACCAAATTTTAAAAAAAAATTAAAAAAATGAATTCACTTCTGCACTGCGTCACCTAGCAATCACTACACTGCCCCATCCTTCCTACCGTTCCACTCCTCCCTACAGTATTTCTTCTAAGTCTTTATCTCCAGTCTTTTAAGTCAAGCCTCAAGTCTGGTAGCACCTCGAAAGCACTCGATTCAAGCATAGCAGCAGTGGAACAACTTGGTCTGAAGCAGACAAACTGCCCCCACCCGTTCTTGAAAGCGGGCACTACAGTACTGCACTGGAGACCTGCAGGGGAAGTTTGTGCCCTCATTACAGCGTGGAGTTTCGCAGGATCAAACCAGGCAACAGAAAAGGCTTGAGACAAACAAGCGAACAGTTCAAAGAGTGGTCCTATTGATCTGAAGCTTAACAATCTGGAAACTGTACACTGATCCAGAGTAGCCAGAATTATTTTTGGTCACGTTTTATTTTAAGGGCCGCCTATTAACTATTAACAGCTAATAAACATGTTTCTGTTAATTGTTAGTTAATATATAATAGGCTAGTTAAAACTGCAAACATGAACCCTATGGATGATCAATACCCAGTCGAACATATACTTGAAATCGGTTCAAATTGTTACTGCAGTAATGTTTAGCAAATTAAATCAGGTTATTATTAACTGCAGTGCAGAAGAGCCGGGCTTGTCTGCATTCATGGTGATAGAGCTTCTAACCTCATCTCACTGACCGAGAACAGCGTCCATAACGGCAGTGCAGCACACAACACTGCCTGTTACACTAGTTTATAAAGATCTTAATGTATAACTCAAAATGAACAACAGTTAATAAACTAAAAAAGTGGCCCTTCAATTAAAACGCGACCTTGATTTTTTTTCACTGCCACAGACGAAAGTGTGCTGCTGTCAGCCACGTAAACAAATAAAACTGGTCTTCCATGCACTGTACTGTACGTGTGAGCGGGGGCTGTTGGAAAATCTGCAGCAGGATGCGTTTCTGTCTGTGTGTCAACCATGTCTGAAGCAACTCACTGCGCCGCCCACCATGCAAACTTGCAATCGTGCAACACCATGCTGCTTAACGAAAACATGCAATCAGAAGCCCAGTGTCTGATTAGCACACTGAGTGATGCATGCTTTGCTGCTTCAAAGCCCCTTCCTTAACTTCATTCCCTGAGAGAGGAGAGGACCCGCAATGTCACAACTGAACATCAACACAACATTCATCTCCTGGACTCATTTGATGCCACGCCATCATAACATTTAAACCTGAGCCTGGGTTTAGTGTACCTGAACTCATAATAAAACCTGGGCTGGCTCAAACTGCTGTGAAACGAGATGCCTGCTTCTGTTTGTGCATGGGGCGGGGAATCCATGCAGAGTTAAATTGAACGGAAAGATGTGTAGCCCACAAACAGTGCTTTAGTTTCAGTTTTATATTGGAGATTGAGATCAGGTACAAGGGATGAAGGATTGTGGACTTTTTTTTTGGAAACTCACACGGGACTGTGGGGGAAAAAAAAAAAAATGACGTACTGAACAGTAATTTTTTTTTTTATTTATGTATTTATTAATTTATTTTATTTTTGATAATATAAATAACTAACTTTTCCTCTGGCATTAGATAATTCCCTGTCCCAACACATTTTCATTAGCCCATGCACTCCCACATCCAAGGTGTGGTTTTCCGTAAGGATTTGAAATCCCTTCTTATTATCCACAGTGCCATTTTCGCTGCTCCCCTTATCACTGTGCTGCCGAAGTCCTCATTTCTTAAAGGGTTAATCCTGTTAAATTCTTTCTAGAGCATCACTCTCCTTGCACTTACAATAATCTGTTTGCAACTCTGGCAACGATGTGCTGTTGGGCTTTTCTGAATCTACAGAACGGGTGAATAACCGTTAAATAAACCTTTTAACCACTCCCTGGGAGCTGTTTAAGCACTAAAAAGTAAGCTGAGTTTAAAATCATTTTTACAATGCTGCTCCACACACTCATCACAGAATGGATTTCTCTCTCTCTCTGTCTCTCTCTCTCTCTCTCTCTCTCTCTCTGTATATATAAATATATTTAATCGAAATATGAATAGCTGATATACATAGATTATAAATAAGTATGTATATAGATATATACGTTTGTGTGTGTGCGTGTTGTGCCTTTAAAAAAGGCAGACCTATTTGGAATTGTCTTACTTGTATTATATTAGATTTAACTTCAACACTACGTACTGTTGCCAAATCCTGTTATTTTGGGGGTCCTTTTTTCTTTTTTTTTTCTATAAACTTTATACCAGTGGTAGCCAAACTTTTTTTCTGTGCCAACACGGACCCAAAGTTAGAGGGTAGTGGTTATGATATCGATAACAAATAAATAAGACAAGAGAAATCCTGATCTGATCACACTGAACGTGGGACTTGAATTAAATTGGTACAGGTTTGTGTTCCAACCCAGTCTTTATACAGATAAGCTGCTTTCTGAGATTATGGGCTGTATTTTCAAAGCGTTTCCTCCATTCTTTAATTAACACAGATTTATTTTTTTTAAAGGCGAGGAAATCATGCCGATGAGAAGCGAAACAGCTTGAGAGGGCTGAAGAGAACTTGCCATGTATATCTCTTAGCAGTTCGGGTTCTAGTTCTGTAAAATTAGCAAAGTGTGTTTATCTTGTTCAAAAATATAGCCCATATTTACTGCAGTCTTTAATTAACTCCTATTTTGATGACAATGCATCAGTAACACTGAAAAACAAAATCTTAATTCAGAACACAAGTGCATTTATTTAATTTGATGCATTACAATTATACTTAACTTTTGCAGTTAACAAAATTAGAGCAAGTTATCATAACAAGATAGTTAAAGAGAAAATAAAAAATAACAGGCAGTTTAAAATACCCCCAAAAATACAAAGAAATCAAATGAGGGCAGTGGCACCTAATGGGTTAAAAATGTGTACGAGACCTGCAGTCACATGACATGGATGCCTGCTATTCATTTTGTGCAAGTTTAATAGGTGTTTGTACCCTTTCAGAAAAACAGGAGTTAATGTTAGACCACTTAGTGCTTTAATTATGCATCTAAAAAGTCTCCTGCATTTTATCATTTGTGACTGTGTGTTCCTTTTCTCTTATTATTTTAAATGAGTCGCATGTGTGGCCTATTAGGTATCAATTAAATTAGACAATCACTAATTTGCCTATTTTGATAATTTTCCAAGATTTTCAGTTCCAGTGGTTTGATTCCTATGTAGAACAAATCAAAACTAAATCGGTGTTGTCTTTCCCCTCTGACTGGATGGAGTGATTTGTTTTATTGGTGCGCGGTTGTGTTGAGATCGCTGTGAAGAACCAAAGCAGACCGCATTCTAGAATTTCAAAGTAGCAATGCTACCATGGGGTTTGGCTCCACAAGAAGTTGTGCAAACGCTATTCAGTGAATCGTGTGAATTGCTGATGGTGCTAAAGTTCCCTACAGAGGCCGGTGAGTTGCTTGATGTAGCTTGCAGTGGGACGAAAAACGAGGCAGAGATTCAGTGAGGTTGCAGTGTCTCAGATTCAGTGAGGTTGCAGTGTCTCAGATTCAGTGAGGTTGCAGTGTCTCAGATTCAGTGAGGTTGCAGTGTCTCAGACATTCAGTGAGGCTGCAGTGTCTCAGATTCAGTAAGATTGCAGTGTCTCAGATTCAGTGAGGTTACAGTGTCTCAGATTCAGTGAGGTTGCAGTGTCTCAGATTCAGTGAGGTTGCAGTGTCTCTGAGGTTCAGTGAGGTTGCAGTGTCTCAGATTCAGTGAGGTTGCAGTGTCTCAGATTCAGTTAGGTTGCAGTGTCTCAGAGATTCAGTGAGGTTGCAGTGTCTCAGATTCAGTGAGGTTGCAGTGTCTCAGACATTCAGTGAGGTTGCAGTGTCTCAGGCATTCAGTGAGGTTGCAGTGTCTCAGATTCAGTGAGGTTGCAGTGTCTCAGATTCAGTGAGGTTGCAGTGTCTCAGAGATTCAGTGAGGTTGCAGTGTCTCAGATTCAGTGAGGTTGCAGTGTCTCAGACATTCAGTGAGGCTGCAGTGTCTCTGAGATTCATTGAGGTTGCAGTGTCTCAGATTCAGTGAGGTTGCAGTGTCTCAGACATTCAGTGAGGTTGCAGTGTCTCAGACATTCAGTGAGGCTGCAGTGTCTCTGAGATTCAGTGAGGTTGCAGTGTCTCAGAGATTCAGTGAGGTTGCAGTGTCTCAGAGATTCAGTGAGGCTGCAGTGTCTGAGATTCAGTGAGGTTGCAGTGTCTCAGACATTCAGTGAGGTTGCAGTGTCTCAGACATTCAGTGAGGCTGCAGTGTCTGAGATTCAGTGAGTTTGCAGTGTCTCAGACATTCAGTGAGGCTGCAGTGTCTGAGATTCAGTGAGGTTGCAGTGTCTCAGACATTCAGTGAGGCTGCAGTGTCTTAGTGCAGGATACTATTCCGTTTTTATTTTAAGGTTGAGTTAAATGACAGATTTTAAAGAGCGACTGGGTATGAGGGTTAAATAGATTCTTGCTGTTTTAAATTCTCTTTGATGGGATCGTGAGAGCTGTATTGAGACTACAGGGGTGTTTTAAACTTCTACAAAGCGCATCTAAACAAGAATAGTGACAGCACTGTATTGAATAATAACTGAAAGCTCCCACATCTTTGCTGTAAGATTTGTTACTGTGCATCTTAGCAATGACCACTAACCTGAATACTAGCTGATAACATCCCAGTTATCCAGCGCTGCCCCCCTGCACTTTTAATAATAATAATAAAATAACAATCACTAACAAACCTTGTTCTAGAGACCTCACCCTCCAATCCTTGCCTTGTACAGTTCAAACTTTTTAAAAAACCCCTCGATTACAATGACTGATGTCCTTGTGTAGAAATTAGCTATCGAATACAAACCCTGCCTGGTTTTCATTTGCAATTTTTCCTTCGTTTTGAAAAACGTTAGGAAGGGAGCGCTCTTCCCTCAGACACACAGCAGCCTCATTAAATCAGACGGGCAGTACCGTAAAGCTTGTGCTACAAGTGAGGACAGAGTAGAGAGTCTCTCTTGCGTTTCAGTCGTTTGAATGACCGCAGACTCTGGATCAGGGGAACACAGTACTGAGAAAGATTTATCGAAAGGAACTTCACAGTATCTACCAGTCTCAAAGCGCAGAATGTAATCGTCCAAGTGACTCCTGAATTATTTTGTATGGCCCGGTCTATATGAGATGTAAATATGTATGTCAGACTGAGGCTAAGGTTCGGTGTCACTGGGGTAGTTTACCTGTTAACGTGTTTTTAAGAAAACAGGATTGTCAATCCAGGGACTGTGGTTAATGACACTGCCAGGCACTTAAAGGATGGGGCTGGGTACAATGCATCCAGAACCGCATGCTCCAGTTTTTTTGTATTCCCAAAGCAGAGCTATACAATACAAAGCTGTACGCCTGGCAAGATTATGCTCATCATACAGTACAGTGTGTTGTCGTTTTTCTTTCCGTAATACGTGGTGCAAGTTTGATCAGCATCTAATAGTTTTAACATTGATCTACTTCCACCCAGTCCCATATATTTGTTTATTTATTTGCTTATTTATTTAATTCCAATTCCAATTCAATTCCAATTCCATTTCCAAATCATTTTTAAAATCAATTCCCAATTTCAAAAGCAATTGGAATTGATATTTTAGAGATATAATAATTGTTGTGATTGTTCGACTGCTTTCATTTGAAGCCAATTTAATGGACTAACAAACAGCGACTTCAATTGAAGTAGTTTGTTGCCGCTGTGAGAAGCTCATTTTAACAGAATACTGCTCACTGCAATTGGGAGCGGTGATGTGTTGGAAGTTGATTAAAAGGGAATTGAAATTGGGATGTATTTTACAATAGAAAATGGAATTTGGAATTGGAATTGGAATTTATTTTACAATAGAAAATGGAATTTGGAATTGGAATTTATTTTACAATAGAAAATGGAATTTGGAATTGGAATTGGAATTTATTTTACAATAGAAAATGGAATTGGAATTGAAAAACAGGACGACCCCGACCCGGATCCAGTACTTTGACAGCAAAATAAGCATAATTTGTTGTAGCAACACTTCTGTGCATGCATATTTTTATCAAGTTATTGGTGATCCATTCATGCTCAGTCCCTTTTGAAGTAGTGTTAAATGCCTTTGCCTGTATCGGTCTGATGTGTTCAGTGCAGATTCAGCAGGATTGCACACTTTTCTGATTAAGGTAGATCTAAAAGTAAACCGATCTGGGAGCAGGAATAGTAGATTTGTCTAGACCTCCTTGCCGTGACAATGCTGTTCTGAAGCTCTTTATGCAGCATCTTCAAGAAATTGTTCACCAAGAATACATGTGCTCATTTGGCAAAGCTTCTGCTCCAAGCGGACCTGGGTTCAATTCCAGTACCATCTTTCTTTTTTAATATATATATTTTTTTTCATCGAAAGGGTCAGTTTTATGGTAAACAGGGTACTTGCAAGAACCCCTTTTTTGTTTATTTATGAATGCAGATCTTTGTTCTGCGTTTTAAACGGAGGCAAACTTTAGTGTTTGGTCACTAGAAAAAGAAAAACATAATCAGTATTGTGTGCTGAACTGTTGAGCACTTTAAGCCAAAAAGAGGCACATAACAATGCAGGTTTACTAAATCACTCTAATTCGCAGTAGTACTGCAGTGGTTGGGTTAGAACTTATTCTGTAATGAAAAGACTAGGGGTGTGCTGATGCTCAGACTCGTGATTGCCTTTCAGAAGCATCGACCGGCAGGTATTAAATAAATCCATTCATTAACGTGTTGATTTCAAAACAAGAAAAGCCGTCCTTCCCTCACCTTCACAACTGAGTACCAATCAGTGGCGATTAACATCTACGTTGAGTGTTTTAAAAGCCGATCATCCAGGACGCTCAATTGCCATTGATTGGTACTTAATTGCAAAGGTGTTGGAAGGACAGACTTTCCTGTTTTGAAATCAGGAAATATTGCATACTCTTCTGCTTCTGTATTTGGGGGGGGGGGGGAATACATGTATATATTTTGTATTTATTTTATTGTTATTTAAAAAGAAATCTTTATATGAATTCAGAGTCTGCCATTTACATTTAGATTATTTTTTTTTTTTTTTTTCTGTCCTCTTACGTTTTTCTGTCCTCTTACTGCTCTTCTTGCAATTAATCAAATTCTTTCAAACTCCTCGCTCCTCAGTTCTGGTTTTCTGCCTGTAATAATTTAGATCTTTAACATCATGTCATCAAAGAAACTACAAAATGATATCGCAAAAGTCTACCGGAAGCCATAATAGTAGTTGACGGTATGTAATTCAGTATGTAAAAATTATTCAGTAGATTTCATTGAAACAAAATTAATTCATTCTATAGGGTGATGCAAAACTTTTGGCCAGAGGAGTAGGAGCAAGCACCATCTACTACACAGCTATACATTTCAATAACAGCTCAACTCTCTTTACAGAAGTAATTGCAAGCTCCCTTTTGTTTTAGCACATGGCCCTGCCTTAACTTCTTGTAAAGACACTTGATCTGATCTAGCCTGTGTTACACACGTCCATGGCAGTTAGCTAGGACTAAGGAACAGCCCCTGAATGCAGAGTGAAAGTCCCGTATTAATACAAAGAAAAACACAGTATTTGAGTAATAGTTGTTTGAGTATTTGAGTTAAGCGTCACTAACAAGGGTTGCAAACATCATAAAAGGGTCTGGAGATCGAAAAAGAAAATGAGACACTGTAATCTCTGAAGAGGTTTTTTTAATATTATTTTATTTCAGAGGGATACAGGGTGTTCACATGAATGTGAGGATGTACATTTGCAAGAAAATAAAATTGACATGAGTTTTTTTATTGTTATTTAATTTAATTTAATTTAATTTAATTTAATTGCTGTTTTTTGTTTGTTTGTTTTAGTCGTATAAGAAGACAGTGTTCTCACCAGGCGTTTTAAATGCCCACATGACCAGGTGTTTTAAATGCCCACATCACCAGGTGTTTTAAATGCCCACATGACCAGGCAGGATGTGATAAAACCCTAATCTAAAAACAGAGCGCTTAGAAGGTAGATTCCCACTTAAAACAGCTGCTACTGGAGACAGAAAAAACAAGGTCCCTAACCAGATTGGAGGTTTAAAGAACGCTGCATTTTGCTTATTACATTTCTGGTGCTCCCTTGTGAGAACGCATAACCACTTTGAATACTGCTGGTAATTATATGCAGAAAAATCTGAGTGGCCCAGTTTACATGTTCATACTTACTCTGAAAAGGCCAGAGAAATATCGAACCAGTCAGCTGCAGCACAACTAGACTCTTAAGATTCGGATGTAGAGACTATACATGTAAGGCTGCAATTCTTTCAAGCTAGCGCTGTTTGATGGAATTACAGTCATATACGCACAGTCGGAGTGTACATTTTATAAGTACTTGCAAACTGTTCAGATTCTATAGTTTCTCTGTTTTCTTACAGTCGTATTGAATTTGTGCACTGTTTTTTCATTATTGCAGCATTTTATTAAATTTGTATAGGTGTAAATGTTTACTGATAATTGTTGTCTTTTATTAAATAGTTAAATTCAATGCAAATAATTCTAGAAGGACTCCAGGATTGGAGTCAAGGACGTTTCTGTAGCACTGTTCACCACAACTCTGGATAACGATTCTGGTGAGAGCACTGATCCATCTGCCTGTAGTTTATTTTGTGTACATGAGGGAGAACACATGAACTCACAGAAAAGACAGTATAGCAACTAACCAGCTAGCCGTAGTCGTAGTAATGATGAGAATACGAGTAATAATTCATATTTCATAATCCTATATCAAATGGTGGTGGTCTCTCCCTGTATTTCTTGTGTTCGTTGATGCCATGTAATGCTCTGCTAGAAAATAAATACATTTAAAAATATATATATAACATTTCTCTGTGACTTTTACCATTTGCTGTCTTAAAACCTTCGTAACGAAAGGAAATACAACATTTGAGTGTTCTGTACTTACAAAAAAAAGAAAGAAAAAAAGATCAAATAAAACATTTACACCATGAATTCTTCAGAAATCTCTTTGTTTTGTGTCTTGGTGGGCCATCGCTTTAAAAGGACAAGGCTAAAAAAAAAAATAGATAGGGATTTGGGCTAGTGACGGCCACAGATCAACTATTACCTATGGGAGTCGTCTCACCTTTTGGATCCAACACAAGGTAAGTTTGCAGAAACTTCTATTGTCACATTGTTATATTTTCCGCATGGATCAAATCCTCCATAGACCCGCTTGTGTAAATTTGCTTGTTTTCTCTGCTTCTTGCGTTCATTGTTTTAACGTTAACCTTTAAAAAGCTCCAGTCTTCAGTGTTTTGTGCGTCCCATCTTACAGCCCCTTGTCCTTCAGAGGTTTTCAAGTTGATCTCTCCAGAAATCCGAAATGCTAAATAAAAGTGGTGATGTTTTTAATGGTGCTGTGTCCTTTTTTCCGTTTGCAGTAAAAAAAAAAGAAAAACAGCAATAGATGTGAACTGGGATTGGTATGACTCAGGTCTACCCTAAAAGTCCCTTTACCTTTCATTGTGTAACCCGGCACTGCACTGGTGTGTAAATACCAGAGTGCATCCTCTCTGCAGACAGGGCAGAAGAGCTCAGCACACAACAGGACAGGGCATCAAGGGGCTGTCTGGATAACAGAGGGGTGTGGATAATCCAGGCTGGGCTGTATCGCTGATCAAAGCAAGGATAGCACCAGGGTCAGGGTCAATTCCTGTTCCAATTCCTTTTCAAAATCCATTCCCAATTCCAATTCCCTCGTAATCAGTTCCAACACATCACAATTGCAATTGGCATTTACAATGCTTACCCATGCTTCATTCATAACTACTAAACCCTCAGTGCTGAATTAAGAAACACTAAAATAAACTCAAATAAAATGACAAACGTTTGGACTGGATGTCTTATTAAATGTCGTCAAATGTTGTAATTGTTGGAGATTCACTGTATATACCAATGCTTTGCCGTGCTTACCTATGCTTCACTACACTTTACTGTGCTTGTACTATGATAAACTCTTATAATAAGTGAACATTTAGATTCTTCACTAATTCATACCCTCTTATTCACCCACCAGGGGATTGAGGTTAATTCATGCATGAATGCGTGCCTTATACATTTGATATACAGCGTTTGTTACAAAGGGACCAGGAGGCTGTGTGGTCCAGTGGTTAAAGAAAAGGGCTTGTAACCAGGAGGTCCCCGGTTCAAATCCCACCTCAGCCACTGACTCATTGTGTGACTGAGCAAGTCACTTAACCTCCTTGTGCTCCGTCTTTCGAGTGAGACGTATCTGTAAGTGAATCTGCAGCTGATGCATAGTTCACACAACCTAGTCTTTGTAAGTCGCCTTGGATAAAGGCGTCTGATAAATAAACAAATAATAATAATAACATGGAATGAATACTGATAATAAAATCCACATGAATTAACAGGGTCAGAATTCAAAAGGAATGACTTCAGAAGTGCAGAAGATATTCAGGTGTTCTTCCTCTGGTATTCAGATGAAATTCATTATGAATTTGCCGTCGTAAAAAAGAGATGGTTTAACTAGACCATACAAAGACACAGCTTCAGTATATTAACATAACACCAGTTTAATTGCATTTTGACTGTACTTTGCCCTTGCAGTGTGTTCCAATTGTTTAGGAGCTTTGAATAAGACACCACTTCTAAATCAAAAGCAGGGATGGAAATCAGACTCCCATTGCATAGCAGTTTCACCCATTTCCAGGATTTTTAATACAAGCGTGATTAGCCACAGTTTAAAGATAACCAGCGTCTTATTAAACTTGTAGTAAAACCAGGAATGGATCAAACTGCTATGCAGTGGGAGTCTTATTTCCATCCCTAGAAAGAGCCGTACCACAGAGCTCAATGAACTATATATAGCTCAAAAGACATCTACTGGCCCTGCTCTGGTAAAACTGCACATGAAGCGTCTCTAATTACTGTGTATTTGCACATAATTACAATGTTATTATGCATAGCAACAATGTAACGTGTAAGTATGCAATTGTATCAGAAAAGGTTAGGGTTATGTCGTGCAGAACAGAAATACACATTAAGTACAATAACAATGTAATTATGTGTAAGTACACACGTATTTGCTAAGTAACTACGATGTAAATACACAGGCACCCCGAGTAAAGTGATACCCCTACTCTAGAGTAACGGTTAGAACGCACATTTGGCTTGTAACAACAACAGCACAGGTTTTCAGTAACTTTCCCGTTTAATAACCCACCAAAACACTGACTTAACCGACTTCAAATGCGCGTTGTATTCCGAGCGCAGTACTGCTTGCGCACCACACTGAAGTAGTTAACTTTCTCTGTGCTCTCCAGTCATAAAGGCCGAGTATCACAGTCACAGCTGTACTGCTGCTTGGTTTGACAAAAGGAAGCTAATTGCGGTAGTTAGCTGGAAGCCGTTGACGAGCGATGTGCAATGAAGAGGCTAGAGTCAGTTTTTTTTTTCACAATTCGACCCGAACACACTTCTTAAAAGCTGGACCTTCTCCGCCTCTTCATTAAGTTCGGGGGATCTTTGATTTATGCTTGGGTAACTGGCGGTCATTGTGAAATAACCTATAACTTTTTTTTTTTTTAATTCTCACTGTAGTTATTTTAGAGTAGTTGTTGTTTTTATTTATTTATTTACTTTATTAATATATCTATTATCCGGGTTTTTTTGTAATACAACTGTGTTTTTTGGGGGGGGGGGGGGGGTTTTGACGGGACTCAGACAGAAGAGGTAAGTACCAGTACATTATTTATTTATTTATGCACGTATGTGTTTATTTCTATGCTAATTAAAAATCATTGCTTGTATGTGGTGGTGAAATATGCTTGGTTAAGCCTTTTAAATATGAATAGCGGTGGACTGGTTCGTGAATAGTTTTTAAAGGCAGTATGCTTGCTTTTATTAGTGCAATGCATTGATAATGATGTATTGTTTTGTAATGTAATGCGATATTTTAGAATAATCTAGAAAAGGTTAGAACTGCATTATGGGACTTTGAGAAGAAGAGGGCTACTTTTTTGTAGTATTACTATGGTTCATTTTAGAGATATTTATTTCTGTTTATTTGGGATAAATATTTCAGAAGCCTTAGAAAAAAATGCATTGGGTGCTTTTAAGTCCGAACAAAATTTCGGACGCTCAGAATCATTTCCCACAGATTTGTATGAGAACCAGTAGATCAATATTTGATACTGATAATACAGTAATGGGTTGCGAATAAAAGAAAACAGGGAGACTAAATAAAAAGGTGTAATATCGTGTAGTCGCATTTTTCAGAATACATCAAATTTGTTTCAGTTAGTTGATTTTTTTTGTTTTCATACACAGCACGTTTGCATAGCTTTACAACAACGCTGGCTGCTGTACACAGAGTGCGTTCATTAATTGCAATATAAGGAAGTTCTTGGTATTTGTAATGCATTACAGTGCAGAGGCACTGTCCCATCCCTGTATTAGTACAGCGGTTTATGTTTGAGTTTTGCTTACTCCTAATTCTGAGGTTTACAACGCTTTTAATTTACATGAAGCATGTTAACACATCTTTATAAAAATCTGTATATATATACACTGCTGAGCAAAAGTCTTAGATACGACTTTAATACGACCATAGAACCAACCCGCTAATACGAAGGATCAGCTTCATATTAGCTGCTCATGTATAGTTTACTTTGAGTTGCTGTGATCACACGTTTTTGAAGATTCTCATCAATGTGAATTAGATTGCCAAATGACAAGCTAGGTTTCTTCTCACCCAAACTAAGCTGTATTAATAACAGTCAAAGTTGTTATAATCGTGGCAAACACTAGTGGTGCCTTTGAGTAAATTGTTGATACTCATAACATCGATATATATTGTAACTCCTGAATGTGTCAAAGACTTTTGCACAGCAGTGTGTGTGTGTCTATATATATATATATATATATATATATATATGTGTGTGTGTGTGTATGTGTATATATATATATATATATATATATATATATATATATATATATATATATATGTGTGTGTATATATATATATATATATATATATATATATATATATATATTTATAATTACACACACACACACAATATATGCTTTATTACACTTTGAAATGCTTTTACTATAGGAAACTTTTAAGGAATATGTTTTGTGCATCTACTGGTAGCAGCAAAACCACCTGTCTTCATACCAGTAGAAATCCTACTGGCTCAATGAATACCCAACCTAATCAGTCAATCAAACACACGTCAAATTAAGCAGAAGGGTTTGGGTGTGGAAATGGCTGTTGGAGGTATTTTGACACAGGAAGCTGAGATTTCTTTGGGTTTTTTTGTCCTCTTTTGAAACTTCAGATCAGATAGTGATTTCCTAAGAAGCCGTTTTAAAAGGGATGTAGGCTGCAACTATGGGCTGGCTCACCCTTTAACAACTGTAACCCTTGCAGGTCACCCTCGCCTGTTTCAATGTGCTTAAAGTTTAGCGAGAGTAGTGGATAACCAGCTTAATATATTTCTTGCAATACATAAGATTATATATGTATATATATATATATATATATATATATATATATATATATATATATATATATATATATAGTATTGAAGCTGCACTTCTCAGAGTGGTAAATGATTTACTGTTCTCTCCCGATATGGGCTCACCCTCAGTTCTTATGCTTCGAGATCCAAGTGATCATCCACTTGTGGTTGTGATTGTCTTGAGAATCTAGTGGGATTGTCAGCTTGTGTCCTGTCTTGGTTTAAATAGTTTTCAATTTGTTCAAATTGAGGAAGAACCCTCTTTTTTTTTTATCTGCGGTTACATGTGGTGTCCCGCTGGGTTCCATTCTTGGTCCAGTTGAGTTTTCCTTGTGCAGTATACGCTCTCCTTCGGCGATACTGTCCGTAGACACAAGGTACATTTTCATTATTATGCTGATGATACTCAAATATATTTATCTCTGAAACTGGGTGACGCCTCAACTGAAAATACTCTGACTACCTGTCTTGCTGACATTAAACACTGGATGTCAAATAGCTCTGGTATAACAGTGTGGATGCTGTTGGGATCACAGAATCACCTCAATAACAGAAATCCATCTGGTTTTAACATGTGGTAGTTTCTCCTCTATGCTGACGGCTGAAATTAGAGATTCGGGTGTCATTTTTGATCCAGATCTTTCATTTCAGCCGCACATCAGGAATGTTACTTGAGTCTTTTTTCATTTAAGAAATCTTGCTAAACTAAGACATTCTCTTTTGCTGTCGGATGCTGAGAAACTGATGCATGCTTTTATAACATCTTGGCTTGATTTATTGCAATTCTCTTTTCTCTGGTATTTCAAGTTGTGTTTTATCTCGATTTGCAGCCTGTGCAAAATGCTGCTGCCAGAGTTTTAACTACAACAAATAAGCATGAACACATGACTCCTGTGTTAGCAGCCTCGCGTTGGCTTTCTGTACGGGTTAGGATTGATTTCAAGTCCTGCTTTTTCTTTAAACTACATCTTTAAATGGCCTTGCTCCCCTATATCTAAAAGATTTGCTGACCCCACACGTACCTGATCACTTTCTTTGATCTCAGGACAAAGTTTTACTCCGTATTCCACGGCTACAGAGAGAGAAGGCAGAGCGGTCAGCTTTAGAGCACAAAGTTGTGGAATGATCTGCCACGATTTGTAAGGGAGGCACCCTCTGATGCTGCTTTTAATTTAAGATTAAAGATGCATTTTTTATAATTCAGCAGATGTATTTTAAAAAGCTTTAATACTTATTTTTATTTATTTTTTGATTCTTATACTACTTTTTAAAGTGATAATCAAAATGACTTGTTTTACTGTATGTCATTTAAGAGGGTGTTTAAATATTCTGTATTTTACTTGCTTTGAGTGTTATTCTTTTTTGTTGTTTTTATATGTAATGCGCTTTGAGGCGATTTATTGCGAAATGTGCTACATAAGCAATAAAGATTGATTGATTGATTGATTGATTGATTGATTGATTGATTAAAGTCGACTTCTCCAGTTCCACTCTAACCCTGCTGTGGTTTAATCCTGGTACATATGCACAGTAATTTAGCAGTTTTCTCCCATGCTTTTCCCCTGATTATATAGTATTTATCATAGTTTAGCATGTTGTTTTTTATATGCTTTACCATACCTCTCTGTGATTTACTATGTGTTCACTATGTTTTCTTACACTTTGCTATACTTTTACTGTTAATACAGCCTTGAAGTATCTAGATTCTAGAATGTAATAGGAGTTGATGAAGACGCTTTGGCTATCGTCACACTCTGGGTATAATCCCTCACATTTATCGGTCACACTTCTTTCCACCCCACCTAATCTCACAAGATATATAACATCTTAAAAGTAGACGGTTTCCATGTGATTAAGTTGCTGTACAGTATTAAACACTCTGCTGTATAAAGTGTGCCACAGCAGAACATAATGACAGTGTGTTTGTTTAGAGCAGTGTTTTGGATTACAGCAATGTGGTGTACAGTATAGCTGGGTGCATATCAGTGCATTGGTTTTAAATGTATTAATGAACACTATTGTAATCAATAGTTCCACAGCATTCTTTTTTGTTGTTGTTCTCGTATCTGCTGTTCTGTACAGTGCTTATTCTGCCAGGTTATTGGTGAATTCCTGGTAGAGTAAATTCTGCTTATTGCCACTATTTTTGCACAATCCTTTTAAACTGAGTTTGTAGCTGTGTTAATGTCCCCACATAGAAAAATAACAATTAAATGAAAAATCAGGTTTATAAATTTTAAGGGCTATGGTATTAACCCTTTCATGCAAGGAGCCCTCATATGGGGACGGATTTCAAATAAAAACTCTCTTCTAGTTTTTATATGGGGACACATGGATGACGCAAATGCATGATAACCTCATGTGAGGATGCAGTTTTTTCCCCCTATAAAGCAATGTGGACAAATTAACGTTTTAAATGAGAAAAACTTCTAACCCTCTCTAAAACAGCTGAAAACAGCTTGACTTTAAAAAATCATTCCTTACTGTGTTTTTTTTTTTTTTTTAAATAACAGGATCCCTACTTTTTAATAGTAGTTAACTAAAAACTGGAGGGACATTTTACTTCAAAGTTACAGTCCACCTCCAGTTTTAATTTAGCTCGAGCAGTGCCACAAGTTTCAAACAAAAACTAACTGAAACGTTTGTCTATTGGACCTAAACTTCTCTTTTGTTGTATGACACATGCAAAATAGCATGCAAGTGCGGCAGTGAAAATGTTTGCTTCCAAACGGCTTTGAGAAGTCAATCTATTATTGAGTGGTACTCTGTTGTAAAGGTGAGGGAAGGACAGCTTTTCTTTTTTTGAAATCAACACATTAATGAACTGGATTTATTGAATACCTGCTGATACTTCTTAAAGGGAAGTACGAGCATCAGCACAGCCCACCTTTAACACTTAATCAGATGTAAAACTGTGAGTAAAGAAGACATATCTTAATAACGTCTGGATTTATGATGATTGAAAGCATTAGCTGAAATGTTTTCCTCTATGTTTTGTACTCGCAGTTACTAACCGTTCCTTGATTTACTGATATTGAGTCCAGATTAGAATCTTTAGTCTTTTTTTTCTTTTTCTTTAAAAAAAAAAGTTTAACAAAACTTGGTGTTTTTTATTCTTGATGTTTTGTACAGTTTTATATTAAATATGAAAAAATAAATCGATCTGAAATCCTGGAAACGCTGTGGGCTTATACCACACATAATAAGATGCATTCTTTAACAAGCATACTGTAGTTAACCCTTATGTGGTAATAGGATCCAATATATAATTTATATGAAAGTGGGCAGAAATATATTTTAGTATGATGATGGATATAGTTTAGTCTGATGATGGGCAGCAGTGTGGAGTAGTGGTTAGGGGCTCTGGACTCTTGACCAGAGGGTCGTGGGTTCAATCCCAGGTGGGGGACACTACTGCTGTACCCTTGAACAAGGTACTTTACCTAGATTGCTCCAGTAAAAACCCAACTGTATAAATGGGTAATTGTATGTAAAAAATAATGTGAAATAATGTATAATGTGAAATAATGTGATCTCTTGTAACAATTGTAAGTTGCTCTGGATAAGGGTGTCTGCTAAGAAATAAATAATAATAGTAATAATATTTATTCTGCTTATGGATTGTAATAAATCATATAAGGGAATACGTGCATGTGTTTCATGTCAATATTCTTTTTGTTTAAACTCCACCTGTGCACTTTTTAATTTGGAGATTTTGTTAAAAATCTCGTCCTGTTTTAAAATGATTATTTCTTATTACAGAGGCTACACAGCTGGAAGAAATAGGACATCAATATGTTCTTCTGTATCAAGTTTGTACTGTTTGGTTTCTTAAACAAAAACAAAACTTTTACAGTCAGTTACAATATTACAAATATATATATATATATATTTTATTTTTTAGCAGACGCTCATATCCAGGGTGATTTACAATTGTTACAAGATATCACATTATTTTTACATACAATTACATTATTTTTTACATAAAATTACCCATTTGAGAGTTGGGTTTTTACTGGAGCAATCTAGGTAAAGTAGGTAAAATTTATATATATTATTATTTATTTCTAGCAGACACTGTTATCCAGGGCGACTTACAATTGTTACAAGATATCACATTATTTTTACATACAAAAACATTATTTTTTTTACACATTATTTTTACATACAATTACCAATTTATACAGTTGGGTTTTTACTGAAGCAATCTAGGTAAAGTACCTTGCTCAAGGGTACAGCAGCAGTGTCCCCCACCGGGGATTGAACCCACGACCCTCCGGTCAAGAGTCCAGAGCCCTAACCACTACTCCACACTGCTGCCTCTCTCTCTATATATATATATACTTCACTTCTGAAACTAATGCCTAATTCACTTGTCTAGCATTCCAAGTGACATTGAAAAAGAGTTCTAGTAGAAACATTTATCATTTGTATGACTTGTATTGTAACACTTGAATGTATTTGTATTTGCTTGCGATTGTAAGTCGCCTTGGATAAGGGCGTCTGCTAAGAAATAAATAATAATAATAATAATAATCATTGAATTTTTCTTTTAGTATTCCTTTATCTTCAATAACTTACTGTTTTAATGCCATCTTTGGTAACTAAATGAATAAATGAAAATGCTGGTTTAATTGGAATTTACCAAGCTTTGCTGTCGGGCTAGATTAACTTCTATACCCCTGGTCAAGGATAACGCCGTTTTGAAAGTATCTAATATAATATAGGAATTAATGAGGATGTTAAAGGACCAGTCATGCACTGACCTCATATACCTTAACCATGTCTTTTTTTTCTTGTACTAAATCCTCCACTGCTGCATAGCGGATATCGCTCTGACCAATGGGTTGTTTCCTGTGAGTTGCTCAACCACAGATAAGGTTAACAAGCATTACTATGCGACACAGTAGGAAGAACCAGCTCGGTATTCTCTGTTAACAATGTTAACAGTGTGGAGTGCAATACACTTTGTGCACTTGAATCAAGCATCAGCCAGTGTTGCATGGACAATTTTATCAGCATAAGATGAAAATGCTTTGGAACTTCAGTGAGGGTGTGACCGCGCTGGACAGGGCAGAGACACTGGAGCGGGAGTCGGAGGATGGGGTTCAAAAATCAAATAAAAAATCAAAACACTTTTAACCACACCAACACAAATCTGCCAAACAGCCTTCCAACACGATAGCTCTCTGTAGCAGAGCCGGAGAGCACACAGGTAGACACCCTCTCTCTGGAGTTCAAAACAGAACTGCAGCACAGAGGGCCAGGTTAAATTGACAACCAATTCAGCAATTCAGCCTGACCAGCTGCATTCACACGGAAATTAACAGATCATTAAGGCTGCCCTAGGAACATTTATAAAGAAATACATTTAACACTCATAAATATGAAGATAAAGAAGATACTGCTGCTGATGGAGCTGGTGGGATAATTAGGCACATTTGTGCTGTAGAATATGGGAATGGATCAAAGCAAGTACTGGTGTCCTGGGGAATTAGACTGGGGAAAAAGTGGATCGCCATCTAGAATTTAAAGGGGAGGTTCCATCGTTTCTGAGGTTTATGGAGCCCGGGGAATAAGTTGATCGGATATATTAACTAAAAATAAACCATTTAAAATGAACTTTCTAAGTGTCATGTATATGTCTGTTTGTTTGACAAACGTTATAGTCACTCGAGATGTTTTTGTTACGTATTTCACGTGTAAGCAGTACTGTAAGGATAGGTATGCGAGCGATTATCAAAAAGTTAAAGCACGATTTTCAGTCATGGACAAAATTGAGCTCCATGCTGTGGTTACTTAGGTCACGATGCACAGCAATCACTGATGCACTTGTACTATTATTATTATTATTATTTATTATGTGCTTTGTTCTTTCATTTATTTTTACAGACAGGACTCATTTTTATTTTTCAACCTATACATGACAAAACTCCTGTTCCTTTTCAAACAAAAAAAAAAAAAACGTGTTTACTAATTTAGCTATCATGTTTAATACCTTTTTTTTTTAGCTAGGATGTTAACATTTCATCTTTGTAAACTGTGATAGTTAACGTTAGGCCTACTGACAAAATAATAATAGACCTTGCAATTCTAAATAATATTGTATGATTGTATGTCATTAGAATATATTACTAAAACATTTTAATTTCGATTAAAGACTGACAACTGTAAAACCTTTTAATATACAGTAAATAAATCTTTGCGATCACACATCAACTACATCTGATTAACAACGACATTTTTCAGGCAGAAAAAGCTGACAAGCGTTTAACACGAGGCCTAAGAGAGACGTAAGTTACAGTATAACTGAACACTTCGCCTCGCACGTATGTTTTACAGACCGAAAAGAAATAAATAAAAAAGAAAGTGTCGTGTGAACACATTACCATACGATCTGGCAAATGAAATGACCAGACAGAAAATGTTGATTCATGTTGTTAACCTCCCCTTTAATTTTTTTCTGAAAACAAAAAAAACACAATAACATTCTAAAACATGTTTCTTTATTTTTTCCTTTTCATAATTATTCTGTTTTTTTAGTCCTAATGATGAGAAACTAGCCCTGTCTGTTGAGTTAACACCAATAAAGGATTTGAAAAGAGTTTCAGTGAGAAGTGTCTTTTTTTTGTGCAGCTGTCCTTCTAGAAGTTCCCCGTACCAAAAACATAGCAAAGTGCAATACTGCATGGTAAAGCACTGAGAGGTACGGCAAATCTTATTAAAAATGGCACATGCTGGTAAATGGGTAGTATAACTATGGCGTGCAGCCTTTTTTTAAAATGTGGTTCTGCTGTATTTGTGTGCTGCAGGGACTGGTACAGCAATGCCTCGCTCCTTCCTTGTGAGAAGCAGAAAGAGCAGCACACACCAGGGTGTGAGATACGTGAAGGAGGGAGACTCTCACACCAACGCTGCCTGCCGTCACGGTAAGCACAGCAGACAGTCATCCCTGGAACAGCTTGAGGTAACACTCCAGGAACTTCTGATTCGAGTCGTTTCTGCACACGCCCTCGCTGGCGCACTCATTTACTCACTCGAGAGTTTTCAATACATGTAACAAGTTTCCCACGATATTTGTGAAATTTGACCATGCCTTTCTTGTGTTTTATTACACTTTGCTGTGCTATTACTGTGGGAAACTTTTATAAGTGTTAGTTGACCATGGTTTTGTTGTTTCCACATGCTTTCCCCTACCTGAATGGCTTCATTCCTATTTTTATACTATGCATTTACCATAGTTTAGCCCGGTTTGTCATGTTTATTAATATCCTTTACCATACCTCTGTGCTTTACAATGCTTGCCTATGCTTTATCAGACCTCTCTCTGTTTTACAATGCTTCCCTATGCTTTACCAGACCTCTCTGTGCTTTACAATGCTTCCCTATGCTTTACCAGACCTCTCTGTGCTTTACAATGCTTCCCTATGCTTTACCAGACCTCTCTGTGCTTTACAATGCTTCCCTATGCTTTACCAGACCTCTCTGTGCTTTACAATGCTTCCCTATGCTTTACCAGACCTCTCTGTGCTTTACAATGCTTGCCTATGCTTTACCATACCTCTGTGCTTTACAATGCTTGCCTATGCTTTACCTTTTTTTCTCTGTGCTTTATTACACTTTGCCATGCTTTTACTGTGGGAAACTTTTATAAGGGTTGGGCTACCATAGTTTGTTTTTTTTTAAACACAGTTTGATATTACTAAATCTAGTCTAAACTTAAGTTGGTGTCTTTAACAGCAGAGTAGAACCGTTCATAAGAACATTCTTTTTTGTAACTGTTTTAAGAAATGTTTTTTTGGGGGGGTTTTTTATAGACTGTTTTTTGAAGAGCGTTCTTTTAAATATTCTTTTGGATTAAACATTGCTTTGAAAAAAACTTCTTACCCACTCTGAAACAATTCAAGATTTTAGGTTTTGTGAACTGTCTGCGAATGTGATTTAATTGATCAAAAAAGGGCTTAAAAAAAATCTTCAACTAAACATTCCCTAAATCAGTCCGTAGGTTTAAACATGAAGTGTTGTACCCCCTCAATCTTCCCCTGTAATGATTTGTAATGGTTCAATATTGTCTCTTTCCCAGTTGAATATCTTGGCAGAATACAGGGCTGTATGAATCCAGCCGAGGCTGTTCCCTTTAAGGAATTAAAAGGCAGTGCTGCAGCTCCGGGAACTCAGGAATTAAAGTCCTCCTACAGAAATCCCTGCAGTGACGACTGGGAGCCCTCTGGGACAGACGGTGTCTTTAAGGAGCCCAAGGAGGGTCCGGCTATTCCTGCCAGCCCTCAGGAAGGTCTGCTCCACACAGGCTCCAGGACAGGTCAGGACTGGAGGCTGCCTTCCTCACCAGGTACCACAATAGACACATTCACACCAGTTACAAGACAGGCCCCCATTGGAACAGGAGCAACCGCACTTAGAATGCGGCTGAGAGTGTAGAACTCGCACTCAGAATGTCAACGACAAAGTGTTCTAAATGTTTAAACCACAACAGGTTCTATATATGTCAGGGTTTGTTCTGTTTTTTATTTAGATTTCATGACTTGTGGTATGTTTCTAAGTGCATGGTCGTTTTACCATGCTTTTCCCACGGTTATGCTGTTAAACTGGTTTGTCATGTTTACTAATGTGCCTTACCATACCATGCTATTTAATTTTAAAAAAGTACAATTCTTAACTGTGCTTTAGCATGCTTTCACTGTGCTTGTCCCCACTGACTCCCATGATAGCCTGTCCTTTGGGTTAATGTGATAGTAAGTGGAGGGTGCGATATGAAGCAGCGTTCTATTAAATTGGCTGATCCCGTTTCGCACTCTTGGTCCTCTCAGTCCTGACCTCAGATAAGCCCTGTCTGACGGGTGAATCCTCGCCCCCTGACCTGGGCCTCTCGTTCGGACGGTACTGCTGGCCCGACTGCCCGGAGTGTGAGCTGAAGGTGCTGGTCCAGTCCCTGCTCTCTCCAGGTTTGGATCTGAGCCGGGCCGAGGGAGAGGGTTCGAGAGAGAGCTCCAGCAACCTGCTGTGCACCCAGCTGCTGCACTGCAGAGCCCCATACAAGTGTCCCATCTGCAGCAAGGTGAGAGAAGAGAGGGGGGTCCAATACTGCTTCCTTACCATTGGCTTCAAAGAGTACAGCTCTGGCCAAAAGTTTTGCATCACCTAGAGTTTTAGGATCGAGACATAATTTAAACTACATGAACATAATTTGTATCTTTTATTTAACATCCTGTAATCAAAGAAACTACAAAATGATATAACATAATTCTTTGTGTTTTTTATGGAAATTCCTATGTCTGAGTAATTGTAATAAGTAGAGGCAGTCCAAATCTGGGAAAATCTGCAAAAAACTGCAGAAATGTTCAGTAGATATCTGCAGAGTTTTCTGTGGAGCATCTTATCTCATCTCTGGAGTGTTTTAGTATTTGTATTAATAATGTCTTATAAAACTGTCAGTCAAGTCAACATAATCCTGTCAAACAGTGTTATGGTTCAAGTGCTTCCAATATAGGAGGCTGTGTGGTCCAGTGGTTAAGAAAAGGGCTTGTAACCAGGAGGTCCCCGGTTCAAATCCCGCCTCAGCCACTGACTCATTGTGTGACCCTGAGTAAGTCACTTAACCTCCTTGTGCTCCGTCTTTCGGGTGAGACGTAATTGTAAGTGACTCTGCAGCTGATGCATAGTTCACATACCCTGGTCTCTGTAAGTTGCCTTGGATAAAGGCGTCTGCTAAATAAACAAATAATAATATAATATATTGAGCATTTTTGTCAGTGAAATCTTTAGAAACTGTCAAAACAAAAACATCACGTCTCATTAGACTTTGTATTGGGCCACATTTCCAAAGCCTCAACGCCAGACAAAACATCTGTTAATTTAACAAAACTAGAACCAAAACAACCAAGTTATATATTTCAGTTCGCTTTAGCAGTCTGTTTATGATCATTATGATGACGATGTAGCTGCAGAATCTGCGGAAGTCTGCGAATTCCACGGGAGCCTGAAAATTCTGTGATTTCCGAGGAATTCCGTTCTCCGCAGACTTGGGCCTCTACCCATAAATCAGGCATCTGCAGCACACAGCATTCCTCTTTGCTTAAAGACATTTTGCATGTGAAACAAACGCAACCAGTACATCCAAATATGCAGATGATGTCTGATATTATTTTTTTGATAAGTCTTCTTTTAAGGTGGTTCAGCTATTCGGGCTCTCCAGTAATTGTATAGCATTGATATGTGTTACATAGGCTTTATCAGCCAACCTGTCTTTAAGTGCTGCACCATCTAGTGATCTGACACTTTGGATCAAATTCTTGAACTCCTAGACAAAGCACCTGAACACAGACTTATCGAACAGTCATGACAGTGAGAATTTTCTATAGAATTCGAAGTCACCTCAGCAGAGTTTTCGAGGTCATGTTACTGGCTGAAAGTCAATAGGGGAAGCAGCAGCTGGTTGGTTAATGACAGGAAGGAAGCCAGCGAAGGGGCGGGGACAATTTCAACCCACCAGGTGACCAAGCAAGTGCAACGCTAACTGAAAACATGTCTCTCTCTCTCTCTCTCTCTCTCTCTCTCTCTCTCTCTCTCTCTCTCTCTCTCTCTCTCTCTCTCTGTCTGTCTGTCTCTCTCTCTCTCTCTCTCTCTCTCTCTCTCTCTCTCTCTCTCTCTCTCTCTCTCTCTCTCTCTCTCTCTCTCCCCCACCCCTGCAGGTCTTCTCTTCCTCACCTGGCTTGGAGACTCACCTGAGGAGGTCACATGGCAGCAGGCTGGCTTTCCAATTGGCCGGCTATGGAAAGGCAGGGGGGCACCCGGTCAGCCTGCTCCCCGAGAGGGGGGTGCACTGCCAGATCAAGGTGAGGTTAAGAGCTGAACGTCACCCAGAGAAAACCACTGGCCCCAGCTCTGTAATCAAAGCAGCCATTGGGTTGTAGGAAAAATGACATTTTGGAGAAATGATTGAGCATGGCGTTCGCTACGACTGCTTTGCTTTTCATATAAGGGCTCCAAGTTGGGCAGCAGTGCGATTTAACTGATTTAACACAAAATTTTGTGACCGAACCCAGGGTTTGGTGCCCCTGGTGTCCTGATGTGCTCCCTCGTGTTTTCCAGGAGCGGAGTTTCGGCTGCACGGTGTGTGGGAAGACGTTCAAACGCTCGTCTACCCTGTCGACGCACCTCCTCATCCACTCTGATACCAGACCCTACCCCTGTCAACACTGCGGCAAACGCTTCCACCAGAAATCCGACATGAAGAAGCACACGTTCATCCACACAGGTAAGAAACACCTGGGCCGGCAAGCCTTCCCTTGTAAAGGTGTACCACCGTAAACTTGTACAGGGATTTTCCAATTTTCCCCATGCTTTTCATATGGTTATACTCTGCATCTACCATAGTTTACCATGTTTTTTTGTATATGCTTTACCATACCTCTGTGTGCTTTACAATGCTTTGCCATGTTTTCTCTATGCTTTATTACACTGTGCTGTGCTTTGACTGCGGGAAACTTTTATAAGGGTCAGCCCAACTTTTTACCCCATGTGTCCCAACTAATCGATTTTGATAGGACAGAATCTGATCAAATTTGATAGGACATAATCGGTTTCTGTTTTGCTATTATTTTAAGTTGCCAGACAACCCACTCAGCATTTTGCCTACAGAGAAGCAGACATTTCAACACGCAACAGTGGTAAATTATTTTACCCCCGATTTTTCCTTTTTTTTTTCTCCCCAATTTAGAATGTCTAATTATTTTAGCCCCTCATCGCAGCAGTTCCTCACACAGCTGTTTAAGAGAACTGAAGGTTCAGTGTGCGTCCTCCAATCCCACGACAGTGCCAGCTTCCTCTTTTACACCCAGGAACTCGAGAGCAAATGTCAGCGCGCTACTGACCTCTGGAGGACAAATGCCAGTCCTGCAGGTGTCTGCTCTGAGCTCACTAGGCGTCTGGCCAGCAGGGTCCGCTGTAGCGCAATAAAGAGAAACCGCCCCTGACGGTTTTGCCTCCTTAACCCGCGGGAGAACCAGAGCCAATGCAATGCTTGTTTCCGTCTTGTTTTTAAGCTGAATGTAAAGCTTGTTTATCTGTGTTGCAGGAGAGAAGCCCCACAAGTGTCAGGTGTGTGGGAAAGCATTCAGTCAGAGCTCCAACCTGATCACCCACAGCCGCAAGCACACAGGCTTCAAACCCTTCACCTGCCCCACCTGCAGCAAAGGCTTCCAGCGCAAGGTGGACCTGAGGAGACACCAGGAGATCCATGGGGTCTACACCCAGTCCAGTGAGAAGTGAACCCAACCTAACCCATACTCCCAAACCAAAACCAAAACCCCACACCCCAGCTCTACTGCACTGATCTGAACTGTGATCTCAGCAGGGCTTCCTGCGCAAGGTGGATCTGAGGAGACACCAGGAGATCTATGGGGTCTACACCCAGTCCAGTGAGAACTGAACCCAACCTAACCCACACTCCCAAACCCAAACCAAAACCCCACACCCCAGCTCTACTGCACTGATCTGAACTGTGATCTCAGCAGGGCTTCCTGCACAAGGTGGATCTGAGGAGACACCAGGAGATCCATGGGGTCTACACCCAGTCCAGTGAGAACTGAACCCAACCTAACCCATACTCCCAAACCCAAACCAAAACCCCACACCCCAGCTCTACTGCACTGATCTGAACTGTGATCTCAGCAGGGCTTCCTGCGCAAGGTGGATCTGAGGAGACACCAGGAGATCCATGGGGTCTACACCCAGTCCAGTGAGAACTGAACGCAACCTAACCCACACTCCCAACCCCCAAGCCCTAATGCAATGATCTGAACTGTGATCCCCCATTGTGGAGAGGACAGAGCTGTCAGAAAGTCTGGCAATCTGGCTCTGGGTAGTATAGGAAACTGGAAGGATCTGGAACAAAGGCAAATGATTTTCAAGCTAAGGTTCGGACGTTGGCAATTTTGAGAAGTTCTCATTTGTGTTTTTTGTTTTGTTTTTGGAAACAAGGCTCAGGGAATCACTGCACCTTCACTGCCTGACCAAAAGCTCCTCCCCTCCCCTCCCCTCCGCTCCCCAGCTCAACGAGGGGTAAGCGTTGAGCCACGGCTGCAGTTGTACTTTCCGCTTTCATAACTTTCTTAACTTCCAATGGCCAGCAATTGGCGAGCTGATTCCGCTTCGGTGTACACAGGAGTCCTGCATTTACCACGCTCCCACTTGAGCAGACACACGCAAATCTTTTCTATACCAAAGAATCAGAAGGCAGCTGGGTCAGACCTATTTATTTTTTGCAGTAGCCTGCCCTCTAGTGGCTAAGGCATCTAATAGCACTGCCAGCCAGTCTTCTGTGCATTATTTAAAGAATTGAAGTTAATGTATTGAGGGAACCACATGTTTAATTTAAGCAATATATATATATATATATATATATATTTGAAATGCATGCATTATTTTTGTAAAGTGGATTAATTTCTTTTACTTACGGTTACAAGGCAGAATTGTGTCTAAATGAGATTTGTTGTATATCGAGATTTAAATCTAACTCGAATGCGTTTGTATATAAGTGTTGTACATTATTATTTTTTTTGTTTTGTTTTGTGCAATTGATGTATAAAGAAACCTGACTCAGAAACCTGCCTCCATTTTCCTTCAGAAGCATTGGAGACATCTGGCCATATTATTAGGATCACTGTCTTAAGTGATTCTCATCTACAGCTCTGACCAAAAGTTTTGCATCACCTAGAACTTTAGGATCGAGACATCATTTAAAAAAAGAAAAAAACTACACGAACATAATTTAGATGTTTTATTTAACATCATGTAATCAAAGAAACTACAAAATTATATTGCAAAAGTCTACCGGAAGCCATAATAGCAGTACAATAGTATTTCATGTTAGATTTCAAAATGTCACATTTTTCCATGTGTCCGTTTTTCGTTCAGTATATGGAAAACTACAAAGCGGTGTGTAATTCAATATGTTAACGTAGCATTATTCAGCAGATTTTATTCGACTTTATGAAGCAACATGAGTTAATTCTATCAGTGATGTAGTCCAAAATTCCCCACGGTCCAAGACCAGTATATATGCAAACTGCATAGAAAGTAATATTCAGTGTCTTATGGGCTTCAATAATATTATTCTCATGTTTTCACATACACATAAAATTACTTAATCTTTCACATCAGACTTTTAGAAATAATCAAGCAATACAATGCATTCACTTTTTAAAATATTATTATTATTATTATTATTATTATTATTATTATTATTATTATATGATATGATATATAAATTATATATATATATATATATATATATATATATATATATATATATATATGATATCAAAATATGCATAGGCTGAAGAACTGTGTTTACTTGATACATTGTTCATAGTGGATTAGCAGAAGGTGCTGGTATAATCAGATTACAGTATTGTATATATATATTATACAAAATTATTCTAATACATCGTTGCTTCTGTAGTTTTGATTTGTTGTGCCTATGAAATCAAACCACTGTAACCGAAAATCCTAGAAAATTGGCAAAACTTAGTAAAAAATGGCTGATTGTCTAATTGATGACTTTAAAATGTCACACGTCCAATTAATTTAAAATAGTAATAGAAAAACACATAGCCGCAAATGGTTTAAATGCATGAAACTATTCAGTTGATAATTAAGATGCCTAATTAATGCACAAAGCGGTCAAACATTTTCACATGAGTGCCTGTTGTTTCTATATCGCTAATTACTGAACGAAAATTGAATTGAGGGTTTCTTGCAATAAATGACATTGAGGTGTTATAATAAATTTGCATATATATATATATATATATATATATATATATATATATATATATATATATACACTGAGCATCAAAAGAAACGTATCACTTCTATTTGGATAAAATTCACTAGATGTGATGACAAACTCTGTTTTAGAGCAGGTGCAGTGACTTTTTATTGTGCTGATTAACAATTGACATCACGAAGATGCTGCTGAATCATCTGTGGATCTCGGGCAGGTGTTGTGACTCTTGCTCTCCCAGTTCATGGCCTGTCATTGACAGAGTGTGTCTGGTTCTACCGTCTCACCAGGTTTGAAATCGCTGGCTGTGAGCACACAAGACGACGAGCCACAGTACGCTGCCCTAGTCCAGCCGCCAACATGCCGATCGCACGAAGGCGCTGCTCTCTTGACAGACGTGGCATATTTTTTTGTTTGTTTGTTTGTCAAAGTGTACGATAGACCGTGCAACAGAGGTGCATGGTTACGAACTGTCCACCAGGGGGTGCCAATGAGAACGTATTCGTTTTGGTAAAACATTATTTTTTCAGAAGGGTTTTCATTTATTTGTTTATTAATTGCATTTATATATTGCTTTTTATACAATAATATCGCAAAGCATTGTACAAAGAACAAACCACAATACATGTGTATACAATGTCACACATACAACTGTCACAATCAGACCATTTAAATAACAGTATACACGTAACAATACAAAAGCAGCCATTTTAAAGTTACATTAAAACCCACCAAGATAAGAAAGCCACTTTATAAAAGTTGGCTTGGCTGTCGCCTGCAGGAAGCATTTCAGTATGTATCTCGTAGACCCTTGACCTTTGACACCAGGAGTCTGGTTCACTCGACAGCTCTTTGGTTTTTATTCAGCACCTCCAATATATCTGCTGTTCCCTGTCCACAGTAAACACAGGGCAGACAAGCATGACATATTCAACCCAGGAATTAACAAGAACACCGCAGCCTGCTGCCATGGCAACAAGGCCTCGTGAAATTGAGTTCTTCAAGAAGAAGCGTTTATGGGGTGTGGGGTCAGGGCAGTATGGGATCGTTTGCAAAGGAACAGAGGTTTGGCTGACGTGCAAAGGGGGCACGAAGTATTTTAAACACGCTGGTGTGGAATGTAAAAGCCCATCCTGGCCTGGCTGACAGACATGAATCTGTCACCCCCTGACTGGTGTCAGAAAAGCTGCAGGGCAGCGTTTATAAGTGTGTTGCTTTTAATTTTTGAATCCAGCTCTGGTTCTGCTACGAGTACAGCCTATTCCCCAGGCAGCTGGTATGCATTTAAAACCGAAAATAGCTCCCTAAAGAGGCGCTGGCAAAAGAAAACAAATAACAAACCCTGACTGCGCTGCTTGTGCGCTAGAGGCCCTGCACTGGCCAAGCAGGGGAACTGAGAAAAAAGCACAGTCCAATCATTGCTGTGTTTGTGTCAGTAAACAGCTACATTTACCTGCTCCTAATCAGCCATTCACGAGTGATCATTCATTAACACCTCCGGCTGAGATCACTGTCTGGGAGGAATTGAATGCAAATGATGTGACTTCCCCAGGATGTTTTGGGAGGATAATGAGATTAAATGACTGGGAGTTCCACTTAACCAGCGAAAGCCAGGCTGTTAAAATGAAGACAGTAGTAAAGTAATACACAGCCTTTGTAAAGGAAGTACAATTTCTGTTATCGATCTCCGCAGTTTGGGTTAAACAGCTGCAGTATGTCTGTACCGATGAGCAGACATCATGAGTGTGTGTGTGGGAAGAAAGACCGCATGCTGATCTCACATCTTGGTAATGACTTGTTTTTTCCATTATAAAAAGGCTGCATCATACCTTAAAACCGCCACTCTCTCATTTCCCTTATATTAAAAACAGAGCTAATTATATCCAATCCAAAACTGCACTAACCAGATTCCAGGCTGTAGACTGAGCACTGAATGCTACAAGCAAGCAAACGGGGTCGTACTTAGATAAATATAATATAGTAAGGTGCCTCAACAGCACTGTGTAATTAAAGGGAAGCTTAATGTATATTTGTTCTGTAATTGCTTTAACATCACTTTAAACAAAGTGTTTTCCCATCTACAGCTTCTTGTCTTTTGCTTCAAATCATTTTTTTTACATTAAAGGTGTAAGGAGCAAGATTTGTTAACTTTCTGTGTGACAAGTAATAGGCTCCTATCTGCTGCCCCTGTGGGATCAGGTGGGGTTCCATTACCTGTGACACAGTGATGTAGAGGAAATAAGTTCACACCAGTCCGTTGTCTTTGTAGCGAGGAAAAGCTTTAATCACAAGCCCGGGAGGTTACACGAGTGGCATTCCACAAGGCAAGCTCTCAGAACAACAGTTTGCAACGTTACTTATACCTCATTATGATTGCACAATTAGTACCACTTATTGGTTAGAGTTTGCCGCATAGGTGTGTGAGTCCATTTGTCACTTAGTGATTGGTGCTGCTTCTGCCACACGGGCTGTCTAAGACGAACTTTCTGGAAGTTTCTGTATTTGGCTCTGGGCTAGAGCTCCCTCTGTCCTTGCATGCAGCTTATCAGGTACACAGCCCATGGTTGATTTCGGCTCCTGGTATTCTTCACATCACATGTTATCTGGTGGCTGCAGCTGGTGTAATATCTGTATACACACCCTGTTTAGTTGCTAGTTTGTTACACTTATAATCCCTATTTCACACAGGAAGTGTGAGTTGGGGAACTTTTTTTATTCTTCATTAGAACTCTTTCAAGGGTCTGCTCCAAAATACGCTGCTGAGGTGAAATGATCCAGGAAGTGCAAGTGTAACAGATTCCCTGGAAAGCAAGGTAAGCAAACGGAGAGCTTTCTTTGACCTAGTGCAGTCCTAGATGCCTTGTTTTTAAAATGGCAATCCGCGCTTGCGATAGCGTGTGCTTCTTTCAAAACTGCACAAATCGAGACCTCAGTAATGAATGTTAGTGCATGACAGGTCAAAACTACTGAAGGGTTGAAGGGTTTTATTCCTAGCTGTAAAGCATTTGATTCTGTTTAGAAAAAACGAAAACTTTGCAGAGCCTCTAAAGCCCAGTAAATCTGTCCCTTGTCTCATATAATCATCTACTGAATCGTGGGGAATGCGGTGGAGAGCAGAATGCCTTTGTCTTTTTTTATCAAGTGCTTTTCCTGTTGGGAGCACAATGCAGTCCCATAAACATCTGGAACATTAAACCAGTTTGATTCTGCGGTGCTCAGCTACCACCCTGTTCTGTTTGCTTCGTTCTAATGAAACCTTTTCTTTATTTTTTGTCGCTGTTTGCTTTTGTCTGCTCTTGCCTGTCTCTAGTCATTTTGACTCATTCTTTTAGTTATTTACTGAGTGAGGAAAAAAAGGGTTCGCCTGCCTGCTCATTACATAATTACTTGAAAAACACCCAGCTCCTCCCAAATCATTTAACTGACTGGCTCACAATGTTAAAGGATTGCTTGGCTTACATGAAAAATAAAAGGTTTTTTTTTTTGGTTGTATCTCAACTCTCAATGTGAACCCAGCTGCTTTGGAAAACAATCCCAGCCTGTATGATCAATGGACCTCTCGGAATGGCAGAAAAACAGCTGTAGTCTCTTCCGAATTGAAGCATAAGAGCATGACAAGTAAAGGAGAAAAGGTTGTTCGACACACCCAGGCTCATCCCTTCTTAGCACACCCTTTTCCTCCTCCTATCGGTTTTACTCAGCTTTCATTCATGCCCTCTTGTTCTGCTCTCTGTGATAAATATGGAACAGTGTAATGGGTTAACTTTATCTCTCACTTAGGATCCTATGAACTTCCATTAAATCCAATCTTTTCCTTCATTTTTCTAGACTGGTTGAGTTTGTTTATCCTGTAGCTCAAGCCCTAGTTAGACCCCCACCTAGAATACTTGGTGCAGTTTTGGTCACCTCACTGCAAAAAAGACATCACTGCACTCGAGAAGGTGCAGAGAAGGGCTGATCCCAGGACTTAAAGACATGAGCGATGAGGACAGGTTAGAAGAATTAAATCTCTTCAGTTTAGAAAGAAGAATGGAAAGGGGACTTGATTGAAGTTTAAAATAACAAATGGTCTGGATAAAGTCAACCCAAGACACGACTTCAAATTTAGCACAGAGTGGGCATAAGTGGAAGGAAGCTGAGTAACAGTAAGTTTAGAACAGAAGCTGGGAAGCACAGTTTTACACAGAGAGTTATAAATGCACGGAATAGCCTACCAGGTGAAGTAGAAGGATCTAAAACACTGGGATTAAAAAAGATTAGATTCTGTGCTTTCAAACTCCTTGGTCTCTATTTGCATCCCATTAATTTTGCACTTACGTGTAAGATTTCTATACCCAATATGCAATGTTTTACAACTCTCTCTCCACAAGTCTGCCCAGTCTCACACCCTTTACTGTGATGGTGAGTATTCGCTACATTCCTCTCTAGTTTACCCTTTTGTACTCTTGTTTACATTTCCCTGAGTTGCTGTTTATGTTTATTGGAAATAGAGCAGCACATGTTTACAGATTATTAATTTCTTAGCAGACGCCCTTATCCAGGGCGACTTACAATTGTTACAAGATAACACATTATTTTTACATAAAATTACATTATATTATTGGGACATGCATTATTATTATTATTATTATTATTATTATTATTATTATTATTATTATTTCTTTATTTAGTTGACGCCTTTATCCAAGGCGACCTGCAGAGACTAGGGTGTGTGAACTATGCATCAGCTGCAGAGTCACTTACAATTACATCTCACCTGAAAGACGGAGCACAAGGAGGTTAAGTGACTTGCTCAGGGTCACACAATGAGTCAGTGGCTGAGGTGGGATTTGAACCGGGGACCTTCTGGTTACAAGCCCTTTCTTTAATCATTATCATCATCATCATCATCATCATCATCCTCCTCCTTTTTCAATCCACTGCTGGATGAAGGCCTCCCCAAGATTCTTCCACGAAAGCCTGTCTGCTGCGTCCCTCATCCACGTTGCTCTGGCGTGTTTCCTAATTTCATCTTGCCATCTTCCTGGAGGTCTTCTTCTTGGTCGCTTTATACCTCTTGGGATCCAGTCTAGTATCTCCTTGGTCCAGCGATGGTCTCTTCTTCTTGCTACATGTCTGGCCCCACTGCCATTTCAGTTTTTCCACTCTTACAATAACATTGCATACTTTTGTTTCCACTCTTATCCATATATATACTGTATATAATTTCATTTACATAGCGCTTTACAAAAACGCTCAGCAAGCCAAAAGAGCTCCAAAGTGCTCGCTATTAGTGAAAGGCCAAGTCAATGAGATATGTTTTAAGCTTAGATTTAAAATACTGATGGACTCAGCCTTGCGGATAAAAGCTGTTTGTGAGTTCCAGTGTGGGAGCTCGAGAACTAAAAGCCCTCGCATTGCAGGGTTTTAATCGAGTTCTAGGAATTAAGAGACCATCATTGGATCTTGGCAGATCTCAGACTATGAGCCAGAACCATAAATAACCTTTTAAGTAAGGAGCAACGCTGTGAAATCAATATGCTTTGCAGGAAGCCAATATAGTGACCTTAATGGGAAATATGTCAAATAAACATGTATATACCTGTGTCGAGGGAAAGTGTGTTTGAGGGAAAGTGTGTTTGAAAACAAACAGCGGAGGTTCATAGGCTTTCGATGCCATGGCAACTACACTCATTTCTATTGAATTCTAGTCATGTATTTGTGATGTCATTTACTACACAGTTAATGATGTAATGATCTACTTTTTCTTTCTATTTAAACCTTCAGGCATCGTGGTATTGAGTCTACGTATCCATTTATTTATCTATATTCTTCTGTATTCTACATTTCTTCTAAAACTGCAAATTGTAGGTCATTCATGTTACATTCATTTTTTGTAAAGTGTTGAACTATCTGTTCATTTACTTTTTAAATGTGTTATGTTTGATAAGTGATTAATGTAATGATATTATCAATCTATCTATCGATGCAGCAGAGGTGTTGTGTTACTGTGTGGGTATCCGCTGATAGACGAGAGAGACACACAGAGGGTTTGATATTGAAACGCTGCAGTCGTCCACGTTTCAGTGTAATTCACAGGTATTTCAGGCAGTTGCCACCACTAGGGTACCAACACAGTTATCCCTAGTGCATATATATTATATACACACACACACAGAGGTGTACATTAATATATACAAAAACACTGTACAAAAACAACTAGAAAATAAAAGGTGTCCAAGCTTCGGCCTTGCGCTGCTCTCACTAAAAGGGAGGTCCCGCACCAGGAACCTTTTCCCTGCAAAATCAATATATACTTTTGTGGGACTCAAATCATCTAAATGCATCCCTTTTAAAGTATCCTGCTGTCGTTTGTAGCTCACACCCACTCACACAGGTTCTCTTCCTTCACCTCCAGGCTTGCTGAAGAAAGCACAGCACAAACAAGAGGGACAAAGGGCTAGCAATCAATTATTCAATTGCCATCTGGCCAGATGCTGCACATTCCATTTCAATTCGGCAGGGAGGGTAGTCTAACCTCTGAGCCCTGCCATATCCAGTACACACTTTGTTTTTATAAAATAAACACATTTATTTTAAACACGGTAATTGAAAAAGGAGGCGCTCTGCATATTAAGTACAGTATATGAAACACAGAACATGTGTAATGTGTGTAAAGTAGGGTATTGTTACTGTGTGCTATTGTTTTTTCGTTTTTTAAATACGGCTCTGCTATTTAATAGACCGACAGCCGCACTTTGACGGACCGTGTTTTGGTGTTTTATCTTGAGACTGGAATGGCTCAAGGGGCGGAGGGCATGGATAGCGAGAGGGAGGGAGAGGATCGGATTACACAGTATACAACAACTGCGATAGACCGGTAGACTCTCGCTGTGTAATGTAGACGGAAAACTGGGTGGCAGTGCCGATAGGACAAGCCCTGTTTTCTGTGTTTTGGGAAGCACAGATTCACCGGTGTAGGGCACGATCAAGTTTATCTCATGGTGGGGACTGTAGTCCTTTCAGCCGCTGAGCTACGTGTTTGTGTTTAGTAGTAGTTTCCTTTGGGACACGCTGAAGTACAGGTACGTGTGTTTCTTTGTCGCTTGTTAAATAAAGTTTGACCGCTCGTCTAGTCACGGACGTCACGTTAAATTGAAACAGAAGGGGGAAGGGAGATGTTTTACCAAACGTTACATTCGTTAGGTGGTCCAGGATTAGTGCAAAGCGGGGTTTCTGAAAACTTTAAAAACATGTGCCGCAACTCGTAGACTGCAGCAAACTAGGATACTGAAATTGGTCTGAATGATTAGGTTTATATATGTAGGCCTACTTTTGTATTATTTAAGTTTATTTTATTTGTGTGTGTTTATTTGCAAGTGTAGTTTTGTTCTTTGTCCCGATTAAAACGTGTTGTTTAACTTACTTTAAGTCATTGCTGAGCTAAGGGGTCGTACAAAATGTTCATCAAATACAGAAAGCGCACGCAGCCCCCTCCCCTTTATACTGTGCACAAAGGCAGTCGTTCAGGTAATGCCGATACCCGAAACATTTGTTAAAAAAAAAAAAAAAAAAAAAAAAAGTCATACGAGGTGAAATTTTCTGAAGTTGGAAGTATTTGAGTTTAAATAAATACAGGAATAAATAAAAACAAAACCGGTTGAGTTAGTCGGGTCTGTTTATTAGTGTGTCGACCTAATCACAAAATAAATGAATGGGGCAAAAGCATCGAAAGAAAATAAAAACGTTAACGGAGGTCCAGCTCAAGCGTGAACCGGGCGAGGCAACACAAGCGACAATGATGCGTCGCATATAATGGACCCACTCATCCAAAAAACAACTTTCTTATACTAGTCGTTTGAGGAATACCGTGCTCTCAAATAAAATTAATAAAATAAACACCTGGATTCAATGGACGTTGCATCTGGAATTATTTTAACAATTGTTTATGTATTTGTACACTAGGGGAACACTAGTACAAACAAAAGCATCATTTTCCGTCACTGAACAATAATATTTCCATGTAATGGTACGTGCACGTAACTATATTTGCCAGTCAAATTATCGCCCATGATACACACTATTAGCATTATGTCCCCTACGTGATGATAAACGTGATTTTTTGCTTCAATTTTCACCAACTAGACACCTGTTTCGAGGTTGCACTTGGTGATAAACTCTTAATTTAAAATATATATTTTCAACCGGTACGTTAACGCTTTCACGTGTGTACCTATATGCGCTTACATTCAGACTGTTACTGGCTGTGTAACCGCGTTGTTATCCGGTACCCTACGATTATGAGGACCCTCTGAATATGCTGGAGCTGGTTAATACTGACCCGATTTAAAACGGCGAGTCCGGCCTCTATGACGCCAGAACGGTCGTTACAGGCCGGTGGGCCATACAGTCCAAGGGATGGGTCTCCAACCCCTGTCCCAGAGAGCTACTGTGGCTGCTGGTTTTCATTTCAACCAATTTTGCAGTGAACCAATTACTTGCTTAATTAGTCAAGATTAACATGTGTTCCAGATCTTTAGCCAGTGATATACACAGTGGCTAAATTTAGTAGTAAAACCTGGAATGGGTGAAACTGCTATGCAAGAGGAGTCTTGCATGTGTATTTGGAATCTGTGATTCAGTGATCCATAATCAACTCCTTAAACTCAATTCGCTCACACCTGACCGGTATGAAAATAAGTTGCTACATTTATTTTGGAACATAGGGATGTGGAAAAAACAATCCTGGACAGCAACTCAAACAGAGTTTCACGTTTCCTCTGAAACAGAACATCTTGAATTGCAGGGATGGGAATAAGACTCCCATTGCATAGCAGTTTGATCCATTGCTGGTTTTTACTATGAGTTTAATAAGACGTGCCTGAGCTTGTTACCTCTACACACTGTAGCTGGTCAAGCTCGTAGTAAAACCTGGAATGGGTGACACTGAGGAGTCTTTTTTCCATCCCTGAGTCGTCTTTATTACAGGGTTGTCTCTGTTTCTAATACTGTATTTGAAGCTGCTGGCCCAAGTGCAGCTGTAGTACTATTTCAGGAAGGCATGTGCATGTCTCTAAAAGTGTCCTCATTTTTAAAGTGTGCACAGGGAGAGGGGAGAGAGAGAGGAGGAGGGGAGAGAGGAGGAGGAGAGGAGAGAGGAGGAGAGGGGAGGGGAGAGGAGAGAGGAGGGGAGGGGACAGTGTACATTTTTAAAAACTTTTTTTTAAAAGCGTACCCACAGAAAATGCTGATAATTTTGAACGCCCCCTAACGCAGTTTGCTTAATGTACTGTTTAAACACATGCCAAGTTTAACCATACTTATTTATTTAATCCTTGAGACATACAGTTCATTTCAAGGGGGTCCTGGCAGGAGAAGAAATACTGTTAATAAATCAATGGCAGAAAGAGACTAATCATTCAAACAGGACAAAAACACCTAAAACAATCATACAAACTGTAATTCAAAATAAAATCCCAGAAAAGAAAACCATTCTAATTCACATGCTCCTGGTCATAGTCAGGATTTGCAACCCTGGTCAGATTTAAAATGAATATTGATGAGTGATTTTTAAAGGTATTGTGAAGAGGCTGTTTTTATGTTCCAGCAATGAGTTTCAAAGATGAGATGCTTGATATACAAAGGCATGCTGGCTCATATTAGATCCTAATCTAAGGATTCATCTACATGATGACTGTAATAACTGTCTTGATTTTGCCTCAGTTTTCTAAAAAAAACTTTCACCATGCTCTCCCAGCCTCAGTTAGATGTTTGGGATCGCGTTTGTCTGTGATCTGATAAACTCTCGATTTTCACTCTCTCTCCTGCTTCTTCCAGGCAGGATGATCCCGGTCACAGAGTTCAAGCAGTTCACAGACCAGCAGCCTGCGTTCCGTGTCCTCAAGCCGTGGTGGGACGTCTTCACGGAGTACATCTGCGTCTCCATGCTCATGATCGGAGTGTTCGGATGCACCCTGCAGGTGGGTGGAGCTGCCCAGGTGGACCGTCCATATCGGAGCAAAACGCTTTAACTGCACAGAAAGGGAGCATCGGTGACCAGACGCCTAGAGCAAAGGGCCTGGTTACAAAATAATAATGCCAGTGATAACGGCAAGACTCGATCAGAGATCGTTTTAAATGTCAATTAAGAAATGTTCCTCTGCAAGTGTAATGGAGCTGACTGGTTTGGGTTAGTGAATGAAACAGGGGGCAACGTTAGTTATGCTAATAAGAGCACTTCTTTCGAGTATGCGATACAAAACCTGATCAGATAGCGGAGCTCAGCCGCTTGGGCAAGTCGTGGAAGCACCATGTTTTGTTGCCATGGGCAGGAGCGCCCAGCACTGAACACAGGGCACTAGCTGGGTGGTGTCCAAACTGAGAAATCTGTGCATGTTTTATTTAAGAAGAGCTTGCAGCAATTGATTCTGTGCATAGCGGAGTGCCGTTGTAAGCATTAGCAAGCTTGTAAATGCCAGGATGCAATGCAATTAGTGACATGTTTATGATGTGAATCCCTGACAGAAGTAGAAGGGCTTGTCTGTACTTTGTATAGTCTCTTAAACAGCAGGTATTCATATGCAGAGCTGCTCACTAAACCCACAAGACCAAGTGTTGCATCTTCTTTAAGAACAAAGTCCCTGTCTGTGCTGTCCTCTCATAAACAAATCACTTTGAAACACAAGTTGCAATTCTCATAGTGTGTTTGGCACTGTTACTTTGAAGGTCTTTTTTTATTAATGGCTGTTTTGCTTTCTGGGCTATAGCTCAGTGATAACAAGGCACAATCCGAGATGATAACGTGTCCCTTATTTTAAATGTTAATTAAGAAGTGCTCCCTTACAAGTATCCAGGAGCTTGTAATGAAACAGAGGCAACGTTGGTTCGTGAAAACCTTTTATTTTAACAAGAGCCCTCCTCCCTCTACCTCCCTCTCTTTGTCTCTCCTTCCTTTACCCAGAGAATACCGGTATTTAGTGAGGTTTTGCTCTCCCAGTCTTTCCCTCTCCTCCTTTTCCCTCCCTCCTTTGTTTTGTCGTTGCCTCTTTTCCCTGAGAGAATATTTCCTTTAGGGGCACGCACGTGAGGTTGGGATCTGGGCAGCTCTGTGCATTCCTGAGCTGTCACACCCCTATGAAAGAAAGAATGTTTGCAATCCAGCTGTCTGCACTGGCTGGCATTGTGTGTGTTTCTAAGATTTCCCTGCGTCTCTCTGTAATCCAATGCCTTCAGATCTCCGGGAAGTCCAGCTTCATGATGTTCCTCTGGGACACGGTTTTGCTTTTCGAAATTGATACTCGAACGCTGTAGAGCAGGACAGCCATTGCTAATAGAATTCGATTTTCACATGTTTCTAACAGGATGACTGGGACAGCACATAACAAATGGCATTTTAATATATGCAATCGATTAAGAGAAATAGAAATAAGAGAATTACAGATGTTTTTGAATGTTCTTTTTTTAATGTTTAGAGCCTCCAATGCTCTACTCTCTAATGTAAATGTCCCAAACAGAAAACACATGGTTTAGACAAACAACGCAAGTCTAGGAATGAGCTGGAGGATGTCCAAGCTGAGAAGTCTGTGCATGTTTTATTCAAGAACAACTTACAGCATTAGTGGTGTGCAGTTGCAAGCATGAGCAAGCTTGTAATACCAAGATGCAATGCAGTTATTATTCCCATGTGGGGGATATGATTCCCTGACAGGAGTAGAGGGCCTTTTGTTTTGCTTTCTGGGCTGTAGCCCTTTTAAGAAGCTGTTTTTAACATGCATCTGCTGCTGGTAGTAGCATGAGCATGTCTGCTTGGCTCGCAGAGGTAGTCCATACAGCTTAAACCGGCATGCCAACAAAGCCTGCTTTCTCACAGGGCCTGAGAAATTACATTTTGCAATCTCAGAATTTTTGCTCCATTTCATGCATTTGTTTTCTGTTTGTAACGCAGGTGACACAAGACAAGATCATCTGTCTCCCTAGCCATGTCTCTGATCCTTCTCGGGGAGAGATCGACTGCCAGCAGTTCAAAGACAGAAGCCAAAATGCCAGCGCTAGCGTCCGATCCCTGTCCCCCTTGCCCAGCCCCTCGTCAGCTCCTCCTCACCCTGGAGCGGGACCACAGGAGGGACCTCGTGAAATGAGCGGGCTGAAGAACAACCTGGACATCCAGCAGTACAGCTTCATTAACCAGGTCTGCTATGAGCAGGCCCTGCACTGGTATGCCAAGTACTTTCCCTACCTGGTCGTCATCCACACGCTCATCTTCATGATCTGCAGCAGCTTTTGGTTCAAGTTCCCCGGCACGAGCTCCAAACTGGAGCATTTCATCTCCATCCTAGGAAAGTGCTTCGATTCCCCCTGGACCACGAGGGCCATCAGCGAGGTGTCTGGGGAGGCTCAGGAGGATCAGAACGGGTGGGAGAAGATGAAGGATCTGGCCACCCTTTCCAAGTCCAGGTTGAATGTCTCCAACGTAGATGCGTCCCCTGCTGGTGATGACACCGCCAGCTTGGTGCATTCGCCCTCGGTCAGGTCCATCCCGGATAAAATGGTAGCGGACAAACCGAACGTCTCTCTCATGGACAAGAAGGAAGGAGAGCAGACCAAGGCGCTCTTCGAGAAGGTCAAGAAGTTCAGGCTTCACGTGGAGGAAGGGGACATTCTCTACACCATGTACGTGCGTCAGACGGTGCTCAAGGTTTTCAAGTTTGTGCTGATCATCGTCTACAACGCTGCTCTGGTCCCCAACATCCACATCATAGTGCCCTGCACCTTGGCCGTGGAGGATATGACTGGCTACGACAGCTTCTGCTGCAACCACACCAAAGCGCACCTCTTCTCCAAGCTGGCTATCTGCTACATCTGTTTTGTAGGGGTCTACGGCATGGTGTGCCTTTACACTTTGTACTGGCTGTTCTACAGACCCCTGAAGGAGTATTCCTTCGAGTACGTGCGGCAGGAGACCGGGATTAATGACATACCGGACGTGAAGAACGACTTTGCCTTCATGCTCCACCTGATCGACCAGTACGACTCCCTGTACTCCAAGCGCTTTGCCGTCTTCCTCTCGGAGGTCAGCGAGAGCAAGCTGCGTCAGCTCAACTTGAACCATGAGTGGACGGTGGACAAGCTGAGGGAGAAGCTGCAAAAGAACAGCCAGAATCGCTTGGAGATGCACCTTTTCATGCTTTCGGGTCTCCCGGACACGGTCTTCGAGGTGACAGAAGTCGAATCGCTAAAGCTGGAGCTCCTAAACGACGTCACCATCCCTCCCATGGTGTCCCAGCTGGCGTGTTTGGAGGAGCTCACCCTGCTAAACTGTCCCGTCCGACTCCAGCTGCCGGCTTTGACCTACCTGCGGAACCATCTGAAGGTCTTGAGGATAAAATTTGACGACATGCGCCAGGTTCCCCTGTGGATGTACACCTTGCGCAGCTTGGAGGAGCTGCATCTGGTGGGCCCCCTGACCCAGGATCTCTCCAGGAACGTCTCGCTGGACACCTTGAGGGAGCTGAGGAACCTCAAGATCCTGACCCTCGCCAAGAGCAACTTGAGCAAGGTGCCGCAGAGCGTGGTAGACCTGGCTGGCCACCTCCACAGACTCTGCATCTACAACGACGGCACCAAGCTCCTCACACTCAACAACCTGAAGAAGCTCTTCAACCTGGCACAGCTGGAGCTGGTCCACTGCGACCTGCAGCGGATCCCCCATGCCGTCTTCAGCCTGACCAACCTCCAGGAGCTGGACCTCAAGGAGAACCATCTCACGTCCATCGAGGAAATCCTGAGCTTCCAGCACTGCCGCCGGCTCACCTGCCTCAAGCTGTGGCACAACAGCATCGCCTCCATTCCCGAGCACATCAAGAAGCTGAAGTCCTTAGAGAGGCTCTACCTGAGCAGGAACCGGATCGAAACCCTCCCGCCCCAGCTCTTCCTCTGCACCCGGCTGCGCCACCTGGACCTGTCCCACAACCACATCCGCAGCATCCCACCAGAGGTGGGCGTCCTGCAGAACCTCCAGTACTTTTCTGCTTCCGGAAACTCCCTCGATTCTCTACCCGACGAGCTGTTCTTCTGCAAGAAGCTCAGGACCCTCAAGCTGGGCCAGAACAACCTCACGGCTCTCTCGCCCAAAGTGGGCAACCTGACCCAGCTCACGAAGCTGGACCTGAAGGAGAACCACTTGGAAGTGCTGCCACTGGAGATCAGTGATTGTAGCTCTTTGAGACTCAGCGGGCTCCTAGTGGAAGACAACCTTTTTGATCTCTTGCCCACTGAGATACAGCAGCAGTTAAAGGATGAATAGGTGCAAGGTGTCCTGCAACGTACGCAGAGCTATGAAATCTTTGTGATTAGCCACAACATTTCTGTATTCAGAACATTCCTGTTTGATTTACTGGCAACAGTGGCAAGCTGGCTTTCAAAGAAGGAGAATGTTGTTGTTGTTGTTGTTGTTGATGGATATAAGAAACTTTGAACAAACTAAGTTTGGAGATTTTCTTCATGAAGTAGATTTCACAGAAGGATGAACCATGGAAGTAAAACTGTAGAGAGCAATATCCCAGGGAATCATGCACAAGAAACTACAGCCGTTAATAATAATAATAATAATAATAATAATAATAATATTATTGATAATTATAATATTTTTATTAATTCAATCAGTGCCCTTGACAGTTGTCCCAGTGGTGCTAACCACGTCTATTCTCAATTTTACAGTTATCTACTTCTATACAAAATCTGTAGCTCAACCTTGTTCATTAATCTAGTACAATTCAGGCTAATGGTTCACTATCAAGTCAGATTTCTTTCAAATGTACCATGATTGCAATACCCTGAACCTATTTAAATTAATTACTATATCTGTTTAATGTTAGCTCTAGTATTTATGTGCATAACGCATTAAGCTATTTTTTTTTAATTCTTATTATTCTAGTCTAGCAGCACCCCCTAGTGTTTGTAAAGTGAATAGGCACCACCAATATATTTAGTACAGGCATGTGTGCATTCTGTCAATACCAGGGACAAAAGTGGAGAAAATGAATCGATTGGGGTTTGTGTATGTAGCCTTGCATTGACAACAGGAATTCATAAATATGCATAATGACTGTAGAACTTTTTGAATACTGGAATATGTCTTGGTATATATTTATTTTATTTTTATTTTATTTTTAAAGGTAGATGATGAGAACCAAGCATTTTAAAGTGGTGATCTTTTTCACAGCATTTTAATACAGAACATTTTGTTGTTTGTGTGAAACTACCACCAACAATCACACCAACTTAAAAATGAACCAGTGGAACTAGCATAAGAAGCCCTGCTTTAAAGGAACTTCTTCAGGAGTCTTACCATGTAAAAGGAGTTCAATAAAATACCATATGATCTCAATCCAGACCTCCACATTAGAAAGGGTTAAGATTTTAAAATACGTATAGTCACATACTATTCACCTCTTTTTTTTTTAAAAAAAAAAAGATATTTAGGAGGTTTGTTCATTAAAACCTTGTGTTTTTATATATTAATGAATTACATTTTATATTTGCCACTGTGTGGCAGTGTTGTAATCGTTCAACGTTGCTACTGGTACCCATTCAAGCAGTACACCAAGCAATAAGAGAATATAAAAACACATCTTTTTTTTCTCATTCTATCAAGTAAAGGTCAGTAAAACGTGTACATGGACCACAGTGTGTGTTTCATTTTCACCCCTTCTGGATGAATCATTTCCCTACAAGCATTAAAAAAAAAGAGTTTTATTTAAAACTTTCCACCGAAAGGGAAGTTACTGTGACCCCGGTCAGTGCAGATTCAACCCATGCTTCTGTTCAGTACTGACCCCGGTCAGTGCAGATTCAACCCATGCTTCTGTTCAATACTGACCCTGGTCAGTGCAGATTCAACCCATGCTTCTGTTGAATACTGACCCTGGTCAGTGCAGATTCAACCCATGCTTCTGTTCAATACTGACCCTGGTCAGTGCAGCTTCAACCCATGCTTCTGTTCAATACTGACCCTGGTCAGTGCAGATTCAACCCATGCTTCTGTTCAATACTGACCCCGGTCAGTGCAGATTCAACCCATGCTTCTATTCAACCAAGACGTTTCTGAAGGCAGGAAGGGTTTTAGACCCTCAAAAAGACTTTTATTTAAAATTTATATATATATATATATATATATATATATATATATATATATATATATATATATATATATATATATATATATAATATATATAAATACAGTGCCTTGCATAAGTGTTCACCCCCCTTGGACTTTTCCACATTTTGTAGTGTTACAACCTGGAACTAAAATGGATTTAATTGAGATTTTTACCATTTGATTTACACAACATACTTAACACTTTGAAGGTGCAAAATATTTTTTATTGTGACACAAAAGTTAATTAAACAAAAAAAAAAAGACATTTGTTGGTTGCATAAGTATTCACCCCCCTGAGTCAATACTTGGTAGAAGCACCTTTGGCAGCAATTACAGCTGTGAGTCTTTTTGGGTAAGTCTCTACCAGCTTTGCACATGTGGATCCTGCAATTTTTGCCCATTCTTGGCAAAATTGCTCAAGCTCTGTCAAGCTGGATGGGGACCGTTGGTGAACAGCAGTTTTCAAGTCTTGCCACAGATTCTCAATCGGATTGAGGTCTGGGCTTTGACTGGGCCATTCTAAGACATTCAGGTTCTTGTTTTTAAACCACATATTTCTGACAGTATCAATATGGTCATTTTAGGTTGCTGTGGTTTTTCTGGGAGACAATTAGTTTTAATCTTTGAAATAATATGGGTCATCAAATTGTAACATTAACATCATCATCCAAGGGACTTAATATTGCTTTGCAGTTTACATTAACAGTCTCTAAGCTTTATAAGATGATAACTTTTACCTTTGTAACATGAACAGGATCTGCAAGAGGTTTGTTCAACTTTTTTTTTTGTTTTTGCCTCAGTAAAAATCTAATCCTAGCTACCCCCCTGATCTATATCAGATAGCATGAATATTTTATGGTATTTAAGATAATTGTTTAATATATATTTTATAAGTACACATTACAGGATGTTGCCGAGTTATATATATATGTTATACTAAATATATCGTAGGACAGGTGGGGTTTGGAGAGGGATAGATAGGGACCGAAGTTCCACCTGTATTGTAGGAAGAACACCGGGGTTTAAATGCAGCACAGACGTCACAGTTAGACACTACATTTCCCAGTAGCCCCAGCGAAGCCAATCACTGCCAGGTGGGTACTGGCACCAGCTTTATAAAACCTTCTTTAGATAGTAGCAAAGCAGGATGGCAACTGAAGATCCCTTTGTGGTATGGAGCAGACACAACCTTGGTGAAGGAGCTGTACAGGTGCTGTGAGATATTGCTGGGAGTGCTGTCCAAAGTGAAGGGCAGACGCAAAGCAACGCACACCGACACGAAGCTACCACAACAGTGAGTACGCTATTATTTTGTGCTAACGACGGAAAGGACAGGACGCTGTTTTTTTTTTTTTTGTATGTCCTGTGTTTTAAACTTACTGTTTTAAAATAATTACCAAGAGAAGTCAGCTGGGTTTAAAATACATTTTATTGACTGTTCAGAAGAGAACGGGTTGGTTCGTGGAATATCACAGATGGGAAGTGGTACCTGAAAAGAACTGTGGATTATAAACGCATTAGTGTTCCTAAAAACGGAGTACTGGACTAATACTCACCCGTACAGCAGCCTGGTTGTTCCGTCTCCATTAAGGGACGGCTGGGAGCCGGTTGCATTGCAGTACCCCAGTGAACCGGCGGACTTTGAGCGCAACATCCTGGTACTCCTACTTTACCTGATGAGCCTGGCCTCGCAGCGCCATCTGGTGGTCGATCCCGGGAACATGGAAAAGAAAAATCAAAAGCCAAACTGAACCGTACACAACAACAAAGACTTACCTGGGAACTCTACGGAAGAGGAACTGCAGGAACCACCAAACCCGAGACATCCGCTCGGGATTATAATTATTATTTACTATTGTTATTGCAGAGGAACATTTCTGTGTTTTATTGTTTCATTTGGAAAAATTTAAAAACAATAATTTGTCACTCCTGGTTTCTGCCACCTCATTCTGCATTACTAAAGACAAGCAGCAACCCTATCGTTATGTGGGCCTCACGGGTCTCTGTGTTTCTGTCTCTGTATACAAAATTGTAATAATCAGACATTTACTGTCACTGAATGACTGATGTCTTGTACATTGCCTCAACTGTATGTAAAAATAAGCAGAGAACACACCACCTGTCCACCCGTATAGACGTTTACTAAAAGCGTTGTAAAGCCCGGAGATATGATAAAGTATATTGACAACCATGTTAAAATTTGATCAATGCTTTCGGTAAGCACGAGAAAAGCACAGTTTACTAATTCACCAAGTATTCTACAGTAACGGTTAGTTTTCAAAATGTGCATTTTTCACACGTGCGTTAAATGATTTGGTGTTGCGTTATTGTAATATTTATTTTACTGTTTTATATTTGAATAAAACCATGGTTTTAAAGTCTTGGGTAATCCGAGTGTGTCCTGCAGCAGTGTGTCTAAAACACTGAATTTTGAAACATTTTAAAAGGAAATGAATGTCATATACAAGGGTAGCGTGGTGGGTAGTGGTCTAATTCAATTACCTTGCACACCTCTTGGAGGGCCGGGTTCGAATCTCTTTAACCAATTTATTGCAAATAAATGATGAAGTTCCTATATTATCAATGATAAACCAAGCTTCTCCATGGACGTGAGATGGCGCAGTAGGTTTATTGACAAGCATGCTGTGCCATCCTCCTCAGGGGAGAGGATTCAAATCATCCAGAAGCCTTCCTTTTGGTTTTAAAGGAAAATTGGTTAATTGACAAAACTGTCCTGGGGGAGCTTAAACATAATTTAAATATTTTATTTATCATGTAATAAATAATAATAAAAAAAAATGATATCGCAAAAGTCTACCGGGAGCCATAATCGTAGTACAATATTTCATTTTAGATTTTGTATATGGAAAAACACAAAACGGTATGTAATTCAACAGGCTAACGTTATTCAGCAGGTTTCATTCGACTTTATGAAGCCAATGAGTTCGTTCTATAGGGTGACGCAACACTTTTGTAGATACTTGGGAAACTTATGTTTAAGGAAGCATTGTCGCTTTTAAACTACAGACACAGATTAATACACTGAAAAAGATTCCCACAGTCAGCCACAGATTCAAATTATACAGTATGGTTTCAAAAGATTCGATTGTAGAAATTCAGCACCAAGGGCAGCTCCGAAGAGCTGTTTAAATTCAGCACCAGGGACAGCTCCCAGAAGAGTTCAACCAAACCCCCGGAGTCTTGCACAAGGAGCCCCCAACACAGGGCTTCCACCGGGCCAAGACAACCATGTTTAAGAATCGTGCATCAGACAGGTCAACTTTTAAATGTCTTTATTAAATCAGGATAGAACCCTTGATCTATACATCTCGTTATCAAGAGGGTCCGGGAAAGAAAATCAACAGCAAAAATAAATAAATAAATAAATAAATAATTCAAACAGGACAAAACCATTATTAGAAGACAGTTTAAGTCCAGGATTAAAGGTACTGGTCTCTGTTGTTTTCCTTTCCCCGGTGCACAGTCATAACCCTTCCTTACACATCTGCTTTGGGTTTGGAAAGATGAAAGCGGCTGTGATCAATGACTCGCGTATAACCAGCCTGGGGAATCATAGAGGAAGGACCAGCGGCAATTATGGTTGGAAGCATTAGCAGTTTTAAGCCCACGCTACCCAGGCAGCAAGGGGCCCGCTGTTCTCGTGGCTCAGTTACTATAAGCTTATATTCACCTCGAGTCTGCACCAGAATGAATGACTTGTTAGCCATTGTAACGTTCTTTTTATCGATACGCCATAAAAAGAAAAAAACAACGTGTAGCGGTTGAAAGCCGAGCGCAAGTTTGTCATTATGTGCCTCGTAATCATGTAACTCACGATTTAAGCTAAAAAAAAAAAAGGTAAGACATTTAAAAATGAACTAATTTTGACACACTGCTCGCCTCTTGCGATGCTCGACTACATCTAAGGGCAGTTTGCTGGGCTGCACTAACATCAGCATTGGCTTGCGTCTGCTCTGGACTGTGCCTGTCACAGTAGCGTCAGGGGAGAGAAGACTTTCTTCCCTGAACATGAAATTAATCAAAAACTACGTACTTCATGTCGTAGGAACGAAAACTGCATTTTCCATCTATAATTGCAGACTTTGCCGCTGCGAAATCACGAAAGATTCATTTCTAACTGTCTCTGTGATTTTGCGATTGCTGTAGTAAAACGCAATACATTTATTAGTGTCGTTGTTGCCCTGTTTGAAAGTCATGGTCTCGTAGACAATATTCATATTACAAAAGTAGTACTAAACAGCAATGCGGGGCAGGAGAGGGGCCTCTTAATGACGTTATTTAAAAGCACTGAACACCTTGTATCACGATACCTGTATGCTGACACCGTTTACTTTACACACGGATTCAATATGAAATAAGATCATTTTAAAAAAAGTGTAGCACTTGGTTCAAACCGCATTATTATTTGCAATTGCGAGCTCTTAATAAACGTGATGTCGTTGTTCAAGTTTGTGAGTGTGTCTTGGTGAGTGGATATTGCACCACACTAGCGTTAGCTATGTGGCAGCGCCATGCGCTCTGATTTAATTAATAAAGAATACAGATAAAGAATTAGCTGTACTGCGTCACCATGCCCCCCACCCTCCACCCTCCCCGCTTTACACATTTCTGAAATGAATATACAATGGCATCGAATTAGGACATCCGACACTATGCCCCAAACTCTAGACACGGATCTGTCCGCCTTGTATTTATTTCATTCAAATAGAGAACAATATGGGTGGGATTATCTTTTTTTTTTTTTTAAAGGAGAATGATGAATGGTCGTGATGTATGACAAGCTGCATAATCAACAACGCTAGAGCAATGGAAACTAACGCTTTATCATTTTTTGAGAGACATCTCAAACTGGGAATGATGAAGTGGTTCAAATGAATTTTTACCCCTTCCACGTGGGCTGACCAGTCGAAATTTGCTTTAAAAGACATAAAATAGAATGAAAAATATCTACACACACACACACACACACATTCATATATGAAGGGTGTCAAATTGACCAAAATAAGTTTGATGTTAGAAAAAAATACAATTATATGCATAAATACATGTATCAAGTTAACCAAAAGGATGCCAAACTAAGCAAAACATGACCGTAGAGTGCAGAATTTTATAAGAAGTCATTCTTCTGAATGTTTCTAGACTAGTGCGTCTTTAAACCCCCGTCTGTTTTTGCGCGCTTGTTCCTCTCTCGAGTCGCGCCGGCGCTGGCGTTGCCCTTTTAAGAAGCAGGCAATGGGAGGCGACTGGGCTCTGTCGGGTCTCGGAGTGTGCAGGAGCCCCCTGTCAGTGCGGGTCCGGCTTGAAGCGGAGCCAGGGCGGTGTAGGATCGACTGTCTGGACAGCGAGAGCGAAGGTAAGCAAAACCTACCATTGCACCGAACTCTGTTAAACAGTAAGATGAGAAAAGACTCAATGCGCAGAACTTAACTTTCATTTGCTCTTATTACTGTATATGCTCGCTTATTATTCTGTTTTCAGCGACATATACAGAACAGTGGTCTAGCTGATGCATTATAACGGTATGGATTTCTTTTTAAAGGCGCCTCGCAAAGTTTGGGAAACACGTCGCTAGTTTTCAGTCTCCCTCTAAATATGGAGTTTAGATCATATTTAGATACTTAACCACTCGATTAATATATATCCATCATCATTTCATGCTAAAATGAATCATGTTTAAATGTTTTATTCTGGTTTGTTGGAATACTTTTTAAAAACACACGTTCAGGTTAAAACTATTGTAAATGTCCATTTTTGTTTGTACCGTATATTAATTAATCCTTTTTTTAAATGCGTTGACTGGTTTTGTCTGACGGTTTTGTCAAGTAGATAATCGGTTTCTTTATCGTGCGGTTTTTAATTCTCGTTGCTTTGCTGTTTACATTTCATGCAGTAAAAGACTACACTTTATTATTGTATCCGATTGAGCTGTATTATTATTATTATTATTATTATTATTATTATTATTATTATTATTATTATTGAGGAAAACGCAGCAGTATGTTAGTCTTCATTTTAAATAAAGTTTGTATTTTCTTTTAAAGTCTTTCATTATTACGTTTGATATATTTATTTATTTATTTGTTGGTCTAATTCGCGTGTTTTTAATGCACTTTTATGAAAAAGTTGCAGGCAATGGGGATAATGCGAGAAGCAAAACTTTTCCACCACTGCCTAGGGTAAACAGCGCTGTGTGTTTGTGTTGTTAATGTGATACGCATGTCTTTCTAATAGCCTCATAATAAACACAGCCTACAGCCGTACTGCATGTCCACATTGCGGATCGGTCTGCGGACGGGTCAGGCACAATAATAACATGAAACTAGATACTTCTGTTTCTTCACAGAGAAAGAAAGAGCGAGAGAGAGAGAGAGAGAGAGAGGCGTTTTCATAGACACAGCGCAACTTGCGACTATACAGCTTTACTGCTTGTTGCTGAGTAGAGGGTGGGTCGGTTGGGGGTCTTTCCCTCTCCCCCCTCTCCCCCTCTCCCTCTCTCCTCTTATTGAACTAACATGTGTTTGTCATTAACTCCGATTGCCTTTTCATTCACTGCTCCGCCGCTTCTCTCCATTCCGTTCTGGGACCTCTTTTTTTTTAATACTCCGCCGTGACGTGAGATTTGTGATTCATGTTTGCAATTAGTCACAAGCTATGAAAACATATCCTGATACAAAAAATAAATATATTTGGGACGCATTGACCGACGCCCCCTTCCTCTTCAATGGCAATTGAAATGCGGCACACGATATAAAGGCACACATAATTACGTTACCATACACACATGAATAGTTTATTTGCAAAATTAACTGTATTACAGTTAAATACAAATGTATTTATTATTATTATTATTACCGTATCATCATCAAGATTTATTTTTAGCATTCAGCATTTTCCTGTCTGCGATAAAAGTTGAATTCAAACTGTAGTGTACGCCCTTTTTCTGAACACAACAGGACGCGACAACAAAACATCATTGAAGTTCCACTTCACTTACCACAGAACACGAGTAAAATAAAAGTTCGATCTGGAATGTTGCTTTGAGATTCGCATTCCCAATTAGGAGTCTGGAATGTGATGCTGATGGAATGTTCTTGTGGAATTTCATTTAGAACGCTGGTTTTAATCTGGAATTAGACAGCACATGTATGTTTAGCATTTCTATATTAGTTCACAATTATATTGATCATTGTTATTACTGTATTGCTATTCTTGTTGCTGTTTAGTTGTGGGTTTCTCATTGCACGTACATATTTTCTCACGTCGTCTTTTATATATTTTTTAAATCAGATTTTTAAATCTCCGTTTGTTTTGTGCCTCTGTCGACTGAACTTGTCCTGTCAGAACCTAGCAGACCCTGTCCTGTATACAACTTGTAAGAAACTGCTCCATACAGTGCAACCGCCCTATTTCTTGCTAGCTCGAATAGGAAACTTGCCCTAAAACAGTGCGTTTTCTGGTACAGTCTGCTGGGTTGGGGGTTTGGGGGTGTATTATAAATGGATTGCATAGACTGTCTGGAATGCAGTGCAGCTGAATGGTCTGTGTTCTATTGCAACGTGCAAAAAAGCACGGAATTTTAGATGAACTGTTCTGAATGGAGTCGATTTACTGCAAAGAAAGGTATGCTTCTGACTCGAGTATGAATATCTATGTAGATCTTGCCCACTAGAAATAATGACTCTTCTATTAGAAATCTGAGCCCAGAGCTCTGTGACTGTTGCAGCGAGACTCTAGGGATGCGCGCTTGAGCACTGCCGAGTCGCTTGTTTATATAATATGTGCATCGCTGCTCGGTGTAATCTGATCGACCGCGGCTGCGTGTAACCCCCTCCCCCCTGCGTTTCTTATATGAAAAATGAAAAAAAAACACATGGAAGATTGAGAAGTCAAGCAGATGTCTGTGTTTCGTCCCTCTGCTTCAATTAAAACAGTGACATCAACCCCCCCCCTTCCACTATTACTAACACAGGTGTCTGTTCACAATGGCACACCAACAATGACGTTAAGTCTGCCACACAGAATAGTTCTGTACAAAGTAAAGTAGTAACTTCATAAAAAAAAAATCCCTACCTCTCAGAAGCCTAACTTTCTTGCAAGTCAGTTTTTGCCCGTAGATTGTTTGTTTTCCCAACTTTTCACTTTGTATCCGGTATTTAGGGTCCTACCGACACCACTTAAACGGAGTGCAGCTGGGTGCGGTAATACCTGTTGCACTGGGGTGTACCGTGTGGTTGCAGGTTAAATGGGCGTGCATCACCTGCAGTGTTTTTAAAGGCACCATTATCGCGCATTTGGAGGTAAAGGAGTTAGCCCAGCACATTTCACACTGCAGGTACAAGTGTCGGATTAAATAGATGTTCTTCTATTAAACTACTTTTACTGCTTCACGTATGACAGAAAACTTGGAAGGAAAGGAAAGCATCGGTGGTGTTGCATCACTGATAATTACAAGCTGTCTGGAATACGGTGCTAATGTTGTCTACTGGTATAAAAACAGACAGATACACACAGAGAGAAAGAGGGGGGGGGGGGGCACCTCCAGGCTGTCTGGTCAGAGATACAGCAGTTGCTCAAGAAGTCAGAATATTTTTTCCAAGTTTTACTAATCTGCTTGGTTTCTTTAACAGGAAGGCAGGGACAATCTGCTTTATATACATGGCTTATGAGAAATCATCCAATTACAGTGCGTCTTACCTGTTTATACAGTAGATATCAAATTCTAAAGTTTAAAAAACAAGAAGCCTTTTTATGTTTTATAGTAGTTTGTGAGTTCAGCACTTTGTTTTTGTGATTTATAATCAAACTGCATTCAAAGACATCTCATAGCAATAAGCGACTGGCTACACACAATGTATTAACTTATAAAAGTTAATACCCCAGTCAGGTACTTATCTGAAGCAGCAGACAGGAGCAGCAACTGGCTGTGGTTGAGATGGAAAGATTCAATAGAAAGAAAGAAATGCTGATGTACGGGTAAGTAAGCTGGGCTGAGTTGAGTGGGGGACGGAGGGGGGTGATGCTGGGACGCCAGCATCACTGTCGAGCCCTCTTGAGGTGTCGTGGGCTAGTCGACGAAACACTGAGGATGGAAGGTGCCCACTTGAAGACCCCAGAGATGTTCCCTACTTAGCTCAATCCAGACGGTTGTCATGCTGATGCACTGGGGAGACCGCACTGTGGTTGATCCCCGGAGCCAGCATCGCAGCCGTTGTGTGTGCTGATGCACTAGCGAGGCAATAAGCTGATCCCTGGAGCCAGCATTACACTTTAGCCATCAACACCAGTCAGAAGGACATCTACATCATCATATGGAAGGAAACACAAATGGATGGAGACACAGATGGATCACATTAGTTTACTGTAAAGCTACGTCTTAGTTAGTGCTTATCTTGGCGAGAGCCGAGTTCAAATCAGCATGAAGTTTTAACATCTACTCTCATGTAATGGAAATCACTAATTTCTACAGGCAGCTCAGTCATCATCTTTCTGCCACAAAGTAAAGCATTGCGAAAAGGTGGAGAAAGACACTTTGTGGAAGTACCTGTAGAAATGAGACACATGCATTACCTATTATAGGTCTTACTAGAAGTTCAGTATACACATAAAATGGGAATTCGTATAATAAGAATTCTTGTGTAAGAAAATCGATATTTTAGCGGCGTTCCGGCAGATTTCGGACTACAGTGCTGGCTGACCCAGTGCTAATCAACGGTTGTTTAAAAGGCATTACAACTGTGGAGTTCAGGAATGCGCTGTGGCCGTCTGAGTGGAAAATCTCCCTCTAATGACATCGTATATTATCCGGGGGAACAGGGAGAAGCTATTTCGGTGTGTTTTATTAGGCTCTGGGCTTGTTTACTCCTCCTCTCACTGCAGCAGCAGCATGCACAGGATTCCAGGAGCCTGGTTCCCCTGAAACCGATTAGAAACTCTGCTGAAGGCTCGAGTCGGAACATTTGTCTGCTTCGCTTCGGTTTCTCGTAGGTTTCACCTCAAGGCAACCATTTGAAGTTGTGGAGAAAGGAGTTCTCTGTTTCCAGCTGTCCTTTCCAGACATTGGATGGATTGTATTGAACTGTAAGGATGAGAAACGGGTTACCTCTGCCCTTCACTTTCAATGTGATTCCAATTCTGTTATCCTGCGGTAACACGACATGGATAAACAAACGTCACAGAGGGTCCATTGACAGCACAGCAACAGCAGCTTATCACTGAGCCGAATGACTGATTCGATTGCATTAGGAGGAGCTCTTAGTTGGTCTGGTGTTAAAATCCAGGATTTTTGAAAAAAAAATTAAAGAACGAAACACTACAAACTATATCCCCTTCGGTCATGAATGCTCAATTTAATTTATAGAAATTTTAAAACAGGTTTGTGTGAACTCTGCGGAGTTCGAGAAGTTGCCCTGCCATAACTTTGAAAAAAAACAACATATATGGGTTATATAATAGATACAGAGCTAGGAAACTTAATGTGGAACAATTATGCGCACAGTGACTGAAGGGACTATACAGTACATACACATGTAAAATACATTCTGAGACAGCCACCTACCTCCCTATTATAAAAACCTTGACTCTGTCTTGGATTGTATCATTCAGAAGACAGTTACCTCCTAAATACATGCACCCTGTACTTGTCTTTTAAACGTTATGTTACACTTTTTTGAAACAGCTTAATAATAGCATGACAGCAGACTAACCAATACAGAGATAACTAATTCTGAATACTAAACCACATACTGCACAGAATGTCATTTATGTAGGCAGAGTTTGAAGGTACAGGGATGGCACTGTATTCTTTTCAATGTCATGTCAATGACATTATTATTATTATTATTATTATTATTATTATTATTATTATTATTATTATTATTATTATTATTATTAATAAAATAATAATACTAGTCATTTAGCAGATGCTTTTATCCAAAGCAACTTACAGAGACCAAGGGGTGAAAGGCAATCATGTTCCATTTTAAAATAGAATCTATCTGTATCAGTTTCCTTCATGCTTCCACACATTAGTTCCAGGTAGTTGTGTCAGTGTGAGACACAAGCTTACCCCTCCTGCTCCTGTCAGTGTGCATTCAGATTCGTTCTCAGCAGCATGTTGCTGTTTTGATTTGTTTTTTCTTGTCTGCAGGTCAAGGGCTTCGGAGCCTTGGCCGGTCACTTTGTGTCTGGGATCTTGTCACTCTCAACAGCGTGTTAATGAACTCAGCAGGATTTTGAATGCAGATTAGCGAGTCAGACTAGCGAGGAAATAGAAAGTGACTGAAATGGAAAGGTCAAAGGGAGGTGTTGCTCACTTATCATGTGAGCTGTGAGCAGCACAGCTCTACAGCCCAGCAACACTGGCACGGCATGAGCCAGCTTGAGAACGGGTACTGTAGCTTCAACACAAATGTTGTGTTATTAGACTGACAACGTTTCTTTTAGATGTGAAACTGTTCAGTGTGCACAGCTATGGCCAAACGTTTTGCATCATCCTAGAACACAAAGTCGAATGAAACCAGCTGAATAATGTTACGTTAACATATTGAACTATATACTGCTTTATAGTTTTCCATATACTTCATGAAAAAGTGACAAAAATTGAAAAATGTGACATTTTGAAATCTAACATGAAATACTGTACTACTATTATGGCTTCCGGTAGACTTTTGCAATATCATTTTGTAGTTTCTTTGATTACATGATGCTAAATAAAAGATCTGAATTATGTTCATATACAGTAGTTTTTTTAAATTATGTCTCAATCCTAAAATTCTAAGTGATGCAAAACTTTTTGTTGTAGCTGCAGAAGTGAATGGCGATACTTCCTTTGCATGATCTATAGTCTCGTGATGTGAAGAACACCCAGCTGAATCCATCGTTCGCAGGGTACAGGCTGAGGGACCTAACTCTTCTTTAGCAAGAACAAAGAATTAGGGAGGACTTGATTGTCTTTAAAATCTTAAAGGGGAGTTGACAAAGTTAACACTAACCATTACATGCAGCACAGAAACCAGGACACTGCTGGAAATAAAGGGAGACAGACTCATAATTTATTTCTTAGCAGACACCCTTACCAGGACGACTTACAATTGTAACATCACATTATTTTTGCATACAATTACATTATTGTTTACATACAATTACCCATTTATACAGTTGGGTTTTTACTACATTACTGGAGCAATCTAGGTAAAGTAACTTGCTCAAGGGTACAGCAGCAGTGTCCTCCACCGGGGATTGAACCCATGACCCTCAGGTCAGAGGGTCATGAGTCCAGAGCCCTAACCACTACTCCACACTGCTGCCTGCGACAGAGGGTAGGAGACACTTCTTCACACAGTGAGGGTATGCCAATGAAAATGAGCTCCGCTAAATCTGGGTGCAATGCATCTTATGACACGTCATAGATGTTAAAAACTGTCCGCTGTCCCTGTCAAATAAATACATACATAAATACAAATGGAATGGGTTGCCTAGCCACGTTGTTGATGCTGACTCACTGAGATCCTTGAAGATGGGACTTGACAGTTTTGAGGGCAGTCGGCTACTAGGAACCGGACAAGCTTAGATTCCCATTCGTAAACTTTCTAATGTACTGGAACCCAGGGATGCATGAAATCCCAAACTATTTTCAAGTACATTTTGTCCACTGTGCTCTCTTAGATCACACAATTCAACTTGCATTCGCAGAGCACCTATTAGAATAGAATCTCTTTACAAAACGCTGTGCAGCCGAGGGAACCAGACCATTTAAAGCTACCTACGCTCTATCTTTAGCTCCGGTTGCTGGTGCCGTCTACCCAAGTGGCTTATACCGTCTGCCGGACTACTTGAAAAGTGCAGAGATCATGTAAGCAGGTGTCAAAACTTTAAATAAATAATATTAATAATAATAAAAAATGCATCGGGAGCTTTTGATCCAGGAGTGCTGCATCTTCACAGAGACGCATTTGTAATTAAATATATGACATGTTAAATAGGCAGACAGGATACAGTCCATAACTGATAGAAACAGACTATATAAAACAGGAATCCTTAGATCACGAGGAAGATTACACTCTCCCTTCCAGCTGCCTTTGCCTCCGTGTGCACATTTGCGTTTACACTTTCACATACACCAGCGTGCACACTTATTGAAACACCTCCTTGCTTCTGTAGTTTTGATTTGCTGTGCTTATGAAATCAAACCACTGGAATCTTGGAAAAATGTCAAAATAGCCAAATTAGCGATTGTCTAATTCAATTGATGACTTAAATAGGCCACACGTGCAATTCATTTAAAATAGTAAGATAAAAGGAACACAGCCACAAATGGTAAATTCCATGAGACTTTTTAAGTTGTTTAAGATGCCTAATTAAAGAACAAATGGGGTGTAACATTTTCACACACAAGTGCCTATTGTTTCTGTATTGCTGATTGCTGACCAAAAATTGAAATTCTCACACCGAGGGTTTCATGCAGGTAGGTCTATAAAGGAGATAAATGACACATCTTGAGGTGTTCTAATAAATATGCACATGACTATGCAATAAAATGTACGAACGGCTGGCCCATCGGTGCTGGTTAATCTCAAAACGTTATCAAATCGTGTCTTCAAGATTGGCTTGGTAACACATTCCATCCCCTCACCACTTCCCCTGTGCAAAGAAGTGTCTCCACCTTCCAACTCTGTGCCCTGGTTTCGTGCTGCACTTGAATTTCTGGCTATTGTCCAATTGCGATTACATTTGGTTACATTTATTTATCACAAGAGCATCACATTTAATTTTTAAATAAATCTCTTCATATTGAGAGCAATGACATGTGGGGGTAATTGCATTATTGATCATTACTGCTACTGTACATGGGGTCTCTTCTCATAAGCAATTCCCATGTAGAAGTTTCCCATAGTAAACGCATATCAAAGTGTAATAAAGGATCGCGAAATCGGGGTCCCAAGTGGCGCATCCGGTGAAGGCACTCCACCAGGAGTGCAGGATGCGCCCTATAGCTTGGAGATCAATGGTTCGAATCCAAGCTAAGGCACTGCCAACCGTGGACGGGAGTTCCCAGGGGGCGGCACGCAATTGGCCAAGCGCTGCCCAAGCGGGGTAGGGAGTCAGCTGGGGAGTCCTTGGCTCACCGCACACCAGTGACCCCTGTGGCTAGCCGGATATCTGCAGGCCGGCCTGTACGGAATTCAGAACTGTGTGGTCCTCCGATGCTGTACGTTGTGATATAGCTGCATGGCGGGCTTGCAGAGTGAAAACAAGCGGATGGCTGATGGCACTCATTTCGGACGCTCATCTCTCCCGAGTTAGTTTGGGGTTTGCAGCGGTGAGCCAGGTTGAATAACTAATTGGACATTACAAAAATTGGGAGAAAAATTGGAAAATGAATACAAATAATTGTCAATTTTTTTTAAATAAAAAATAAAGGATAGCGAAAGCATGGTAAAGCTTTGGTAAAGAGCAGGGTAAATGTATAACCGCAGGACAAGCATGGGCAACATGACAGGTTTGAATTACCGTTGAAAACTTTTCTAAGGATTCATCTACAAGGATGTAAGTAAAAAGCTGCTGTACTTGTAATAAACGTGGAGCTGGGAATGTTGAAAATCTTTTGCTCAGCTGAAATGGCTGCTGCTGCTGCTCCCAGGCTGGGGTCAGAAAGTTGTTTTTCATGTGATTTTTTTTTTTTTTTATCTCTCGCTTGCTCTCGGGGGGAGGGTGGGCCGACAGGAAGTGCCAGAGGTTTTTTTGGGATCCGCAGGGACCTCTGAGAGTGAGGCCCTTTCCTTTAACCCCAAATTGGCCGGATTTCGAGCGGCTTTACGTAAACTGTGTTAAATGCAGAACAACGTGTGTCAAAGCAGTGAGGAGCACGGAAAAAACGGGGAAAAGTACAGTAAAGCACAGAGCAAGTATGGCAAAGCAGAGAGGAGTAAGGTAAAGCACAGAAAAATATGGAAAAGCAAAAGAGCAGTATGTCAAAGCCTGGTTAAAAACCAAAGTGAATAATATGCTAAACTCCCAGCTCTATTTAAATACCAGCTGAACATTGAGCCCACTATCTGTCCCTTCCACTCTGGAGTCTGATGACCAGCTTTTTATTAAAAAGTACACAGAGTTAACTAAATAATTCCAGTAAATCCCGTCTGATTGTAGTACCATCCCTTCAAAGCAGGTCTCACATTTTCCTATATTAAAGATGCACGCATGCAGCAATCATCCATACACTGTGCACACAATGTCCCACAGTAAAAGCAGAATTTGAATAAGCACACTGAAAGCATAGGTAAGCATTGTATAGAACAGAGAGGTGTGGTGCACAATATTATGGCAAACTATGGTAAAATGCATGGTACTGTAGCTGCAAAATGACTGTGGTAAACATTTATTATAAGGGTACTGCTGTATAAACCACACACAGAGGCCGACAGCTGCATTTCACATGCTTATCTTTGGCAATGGGAAAGCAGTTAAGCAAAATGGTTTAACGTGTTCCAACTCTTTCAATTTGATATTTATGCCTAAAGATGGTGCTGACTGTCCTTTCAGCGATCTCGTTCTCTTTCACTGCTTCCTTGCGTAGTTTACTGGAGCGCTCTTCTGCATGCTACAACTTAAGATCCAGTCATTTTATTAAACTGCTTGTTCCCCTGAAGGGTAACGACAGTTTTTGGTCGTCGCTCATTTCAGTTTGCAGCAGATAAACGACTCTGGAATGAGTTTCAACAAAAGATCAAATTAGAACGGTTCATATCTGAGGTTGCTTTAAGCCGTAGGGTCGACTCGTTGCTGACTGACATCTGTATCTAAGTTGCTGCTGAGTTTTATGTTTTATGATTGGTTATGTGTTTCTTACTCCTTATGTATTGTGTTTGATGTTTTTTGCTGTGGTGATGTCAGCCTCTTGCCAGGTCGTCCTTGGAAATGAGAATTTGTTCTCAGTTGACTCATCTGGATAAATAAAGGTTTTGATTGACTGGGAGTCGAGGGATGTGTTCAGATGTTCTACAATTAACTTAGCCACTCTGCATTCACGACCTGCCCCTCGATTAAGAGGAGGTCTCCTGTCAGCAGCTCGGTCCATCTGGCACCCCCCTACCCCGAGCCCACCTACCACCTACCCCCCTGCCCCCTACAGACAGTTGTGTAGCATAGCCTTCATAGTTGCTCTGCACTGCCATCACAGACCATCCGATGAGAGCTTTCGTACCAGGGACATTTGGTAGTGGTTGTGATTTACTGGCAGGCGTTGCATTGGCAATCTGTATGATATGTTTTACTGGATCGTGGAAACCATTTATAGTTTTTTTGTATTTCTTACTTCTGCTTTGATCTTGTTTATTGTATTGGAGCACAATCAACACGCATAAAGATCCTCAGATAATAATACAAAACACAGTCTGTAGCGCCTGCCAACTTAATAAAGATCACAAGGGCTTGGAAATTCAAAAACATAACGCTGAGGCTGCCTGGAAGGACTAACACAAGTTTTAGCTACACTACGTTTGAATTTTGCTCTGGATAAAGCTGGCCCTAGAAAAATCACTGGAAAGCCCGGGGCTGCTTTAGGGTTTAAATGAAATGTGAGCTTGCTTCCCTGCTTGTCTGATCTTTCCTTGGCTGCTTCAGTCGCTGTTTTCTGTGCTGCTTAAGGAGTTTCCAACCAGCCTGCGTCTCACCACCTCTCAGATGTGTGGCAGATGCTGGCGAGAGCGAGCTAATTGGTGCCATGTGTGAGTGATGTCATCAATTCCATACACCGTGTACCAGGGGCAGTGAAAACAAACCGAACAGAAAAACAACATGCGTCACACTGTAGAGTTCTACACATGTTCTGTGCACATAGATATCTTGCTTTATATACAGCTATGGCCAAATGTTTTTTCATCACCTTGAATGTTAGGATTGAGACATTAATTTAAAAAAAAATAAAATAACAACTATCTGGACATAATTTAGATATCTTATTTAACATTGTGTAATTAAAGAAAAAAGAAAGTATTTCATGTTAGATTTCAAAATGTCATTTTTCAATTTTTGTCATGTAATTAATGTATGTAATTCAATATGTTAACATAACATTATTCATTTGACTTTATGAAGCAAAATTAGTTCATTCTATAGGGTGATGCAAAACTTTTGGCCATCACTGTAGAATATAGTTATTAAATTCATTAAGAGAGTCGTGCATGTTGAAATGCAGTGTAACAGGTAGTGCATCAATAAGGCAAACATCCGCTTTATTTATTGTTAAGTGATATGCATAACTACACTGTTCTTTCAGAAATGGGAATTTTCAAAGGGAACTACATATTACACGGGAATGGGTAAATCCGTGATCCGTACTGTGAAAAGAATACAGCCTCAGAGATCTTCAGAATCTGGGCGATAACATCTTGTGTTATACTTGCATGTTTACTTGTGTCCAGAGAACAGCTTATCTGACTGTGGTAAAGCTTTGCTTCCCACATGCATCATCACAAGCTGTCCAGAGTACCAGAATCTAGAGGTATTACTACTGGCCCAAACTTAACTCTTAAGAACTATCTAATTCTTTACCTCAAACCACCATGGGAAAACACTTGCTTCTGCCCCTTTTATAAAGAAATGAACTTGTCTGCTTCAAGCTGATTCTGAGACACTGCTCAATGGACAGTTTCATTTGGGATGGTAGTATGTAGAGGGAGCTGATAATATCAAGCGATACAGTAACAGTACCGCTACAATATACTGACCAAACATCAGCCCCTGTAACCCAGGCACGCTAGCAATCCAGTATGGACACACACAGCTATACATGTCAGTGGATGGCAGCCTCCTTTGTAACAGTCAGTCTCTCCTCCCCACTAATCCTGTTGTGTAAACTCTCCCTAGCAGTTGCTATAAACAGTGGCCCATGCTGTTGGGATCTCTAAGACATGCTGATTCCATTATCTCTGCCCAGGGTGAACCATAACCACACATCAGAATGAGTCACCCAATCAAACTAGTCATGGGGTCTCTGAAACAGCACTGGGAGTGGCCGCTAGCATCACATCGCTCATTTATGGAAAAGGAAAAACATTGCAACAGTAAAGCCAAGAAACACCCATAAACTGCACTCATCTTTAAAACCCGACAACGCCCTTTTCAATTCCACAAGGAAAAATGTGGCTGTGCTTCAGTACTGCTCCCCTGCGTTGCCAAGCACTTAAAGATCTCTGGGCTTAGCAAAGCATAGTAAAGCAGAAAAGTAACCCTTATGAAAGTTTCCCGCACAGTAAAAGCAAAGTTTAATATGTAGTGGAAGCATGGTAAAGGATAAGCATGGAAAAGCACAGAGCAGTATGGTAAAGCATGGTCAAAGGCATGGCAAACCAGGGAGGAAAAGTGACGGCTCATATATTATTTGGTTGGTCCCCACTACTATTCTCCCCGCATGTTGCTACAACTGTTTAAATAATGAACTTGTCATTTTTCTTTTCATTGTTAACATCCTGACAGCTTTTTACACTTAGAACTTTGAAGTCTGTTTCAAAGCTCTTTTCGAAATGGCTGCTCTAGTGCACTGGGGTTTGAGATCTGTCCTCTAAATCTCTGCAGGATAAAAAAAAAACACATAACAACAAGTGCTCTGCTTTTCTGTTCCGTACCACATCATGGATCGTTATCGCTGTGTTACCTGTTTGAGAATGTTGGCATTAATCCTTACGCTATCAGTGCACTAGAGCGGAATTTTTTTAAAGAGCTTTGAAACAAACTTTAAAAGTTAGAAGTGTAAAAAGTTGTCAGGATGTTAACAATAAAAACAGAAATCACAGGTGCGTTATTTAAACAGTTGTAGCAACACGTGGGGACGTGGAGCGCTATATTTTTCAGAACCCCGCTGCTTACTCTGTAAAGTATAGGACAGGGTTAACTTTTATCTTGCTCGGATTGTAACTGGATCTTGGAAACAGCTTGTCCAATTGTAACGGTTGAGATGCACTGTACTGAATCACAAGTTATGAAGTTCACTGAATCTAGCTCATGGTGTCATGCGTCAGTTGTGTCTTGTGATGCTGTGTTACTGAACACACTATCCATGCTGATCACACCGAAGGCAAAGGGTGTTCATGTGCATTTTTAAAAAGTCTCATCCTAGCAGCTCTAATAAAACTTTCCCATAGCTTTGAGCAAGGTACTTTACCTAGATTGCTCCAGTAAAAACCCAACTGTATAAATGGGTAATTGCATGTAAAAATAATGTGTAAAAAATAATGTAATTGTATGTAAAAATAATGTGATATCTTGTAACAATTGTAAGTCGCCCTGGATAAGGGCGTCTGCTAAGAAATAAATAATAATAATAATAATAATGGTAAAAGCACAGGAAAGTGTAATAAAGCACAGTGAAAATATGGTAAAGCATAGGGAAGCATTGTAAAGCTCAGAGAGGTATGGTACAGCATATAAAAAACAAACCATGGCAAAATAACCCTTATAAAAGTTTCCCTTAGTAAAAGCATAGCAGAGTGTAATAATGCATAGTGAAAGCATGGTAAAGTATAGGGAAGCATTGTATAGAATAGTAATAATACTGCATATTAATAAGCATGGCAAACCAGGATGGAGGTAAAACTGCAAAAATACCCTGGTCAACTTTTACAAGGCAGGGGGTTTGCATGTTACTTAAGATTACTTTCCAGTGCTATAAAAACACGTGTTCATGTGTTAATTGTAACTTCTAACTGCTGCAAGTAGACCCACAGTGTTTTTGCCCGCCAAGTGCCCAAATTCACCCCAAATCTTAAAACAAAAAGCATTTCTTTTTGATTGCTAGTGTATGAAGTTATAGTCTTAGAAGTCTCTTTGCATGTACACTGACACACACCGCACGTATTTCCCTGCGTAATTCACTAGGCACCCTGGCTCTGGAGCTCTGACTCAGAGATTCGACTCCAGGCAGCTCCACAGAAAATGTCTGCAGCGTTTAATCAATTTCGGACAGGGAGTGGGAGTGGGAGTGGGGTGGGGCATTTGGGGAGGCTGGGGTTTCACAGCTTTTTTTCACTAACCTCCCCCCCCCCCCCTTCCAGTCACGCCTGTCAGAAAGAAATATTTCTCAATGGACATCTCCGATCCTGTTCCCAGATATCTATTTTAATAAACCTGGTAATAAAAATGAATGCCTGTTTACGTCTCGTCAGAAATTCCTGTGTCAGAAAGGGCTGCCAATAGCCCAATCATGCGAACACAGACCAGCACACTTAAACTACACATACAATCTGTGGTGTAACTGCAGAAAACAACCCTATTACAGCTCAATACAAGATGCCCTTCAGAAGTGTTGAGCCACACAACCTTTCAGTACCCCCAAATGCAAACAAATAAACCACAGGAAGCATTAATAAAAGCTTCAGGCTTTGTGTATTATGTGCGTGCATATCTGGGTCAGACACCACTGACAGGCAACTAAACTTACAAGCAGTGTCCTTACCCTCAAAATCAATTCAGATCAGTGTTATACAAGAGCTGCAGGGCTAGCAATAAGACTCCCATTGCACAGCAGTCTGCTCCATGCCTGGTTTTATTATGTTTAATAAGACTCACCTGAGCTTGTTACCTGTATCCTGTGGCTAATCAAGCTTGTGGTAAAACCTGGAATGGGTGACACTGCTATGCAATAGGAGTCTTGTTTCCATGCCTGATTTAGCAAAAGTTAACGGGAGTATCCGATTGTCCTATTTTTAAGAGTACATTGAACAACCGATGGATAAGAAATGCTGGCGTGGGCTTACAACTTTTTATTTATCTAACTGTAATCTTATTGTCATAGAGAATAGAATGAGTTTCCACTGGAACCAGATCCTTTTAAGAGGGGCGAATAATAAACTGTTTATCTAAATATTCCAGGAGTTTAATTGTGTTTATTTCTCATAAAATGTCGGTGATACTAAACACTTCAAAATACCAACAGTGAGAAGTACTGCTGGAAGTGAAACTTTTGCTGCCCCCTCAGACTGGAATAAACTACCCAGATCCACAGAGTCACTTTCTCATTTTAAGAGATTCCCGTTTGATCATTTGAACCAGTCCTGTAATTGTAATAACTGTGGGCTCACTGTATGCTTGTACTGTGTATAGCTGTAACTTGCTCCTGTGTTTCTCCTGGGACGCCTTTGTAAACAAGCGGATTACAGCTTGTATGCATTTTCCATTGCATACAAATTTGTAATAAAATCTGTTTAAACCAGACCAAATCACCAAAATAAGCCTGATCGGTGTTTCAGAAAGAACAATACGCAGATGCCAGGGGCAACAGCAGCAGAAGTAATGGAGACTGTTGTCGAAAACCTATCCTCAAGCTTTCGGAAGAAGTCTTGTTCTAATTTAGTCAGCCCCGTCGGCTGTGCTGCAGCTTTGGTTCTCAGGGTCTGTTGTTTATAGCTAGCGTTGGTGGAAAAAAATATCCCAGATGCTGTTGTGTGGAGCGTGCCAGCTACAGATAAACAAAGAGCGCTGTGAGAAACCAGGATCTTAAAATACAAGGCTCGCTCCGGAACTGAAGAGCTGCAGCATTGTTTTCTGCACCAGACAGTTTGGAAAAGAGAAAACTGCGATAAACACATACTAGATCCATGGGAAATGCGCTTTGGCAAAATCTTGTGCTGCTTCAATTTTTTGTGTCGGGTTAAATCCTCTGCTGCAGAGACTCAAAAACTGCCCTGTCACCTCCCCCATCGGAAAAGGTTAGAGGCACAGAAACTGAACTGCTCTCTCCCTCACCAACCTAAGAGAAAGGGAGCTCCCTCCAGTCCAGGGCAGGCTTGAGGTATGGAGACTGAACTGCTCCCTCCCTCCCTCCCTCACCCCCCTAAGAGTAAGGGTGCTCCCTCCAGTCCAGGGCAGGCTTGAGGTATGGAGACTGAACTGCTCCCTCCCTCCCTCACCCCCCTTAGAGACAGGGTGCTCCTGCCAGTCCAGGGCAGGCTTAAGGCATGGAGACTGAACTGCTCCCTCCCTCCCTCCCTCAACCCCTAAGAGAAAGTGTAATCTCTTCAGTTCATGCCTGGTCAGCACTGTTTGGATTGTGATGATCAGCTCAATAACTCAATAAACCTAAGACGTTTGGTAAAGGTCAGGTCAGTACTTCTTCTCTCAAGTGTGATTTGCTCAGATCTCAGAAGGCTAGCTGCAGCAGCAGCAGGGTCAGGTCTGGTCAGTACTGTTTGGATTATGACTTGATCAGATTCCATGCTTTACAGGGTTAAAAGTCATTGCTGGAGTCTTTGACCAAAGCTGCAAAAAAAAAAACACCCATGCAACCAGCAGCTAAGTGCGGAAAACAAACTACCCAGTGGTGTTGAAGGCGAGAGATATAAGTTAGACTAGGGAGTGATGGTAGAGCATTCTGATCTCTCCTACAAGATTTTAAAAGACAGCCCATAGATCATTCCCGAGTGTGAGAACATTGCTGTCTTCCTAATGCTCAGATCCAGGTTAGGATTACAAGGTTATCTGCTGGGAGGAGTTGTAGGAACTGTTCCTTTAGCTCAAGATAAGAATCTCGTCATTGGTCCTGGGTCCTGTCCCTCAGTAACTGGACTCTGAACGCTTAAGCTTGAATTAATATCGTATTGCAAGAAAATCTTTACTATATTATGATGAAAAATGTGCAAACATTTTAATGCACAAAAAACGTGGCCTGCCTTACCCAACGTAACTGAAAATATACCCACTGCAGCACCTGTTTGAATAAAAACTGTAGAAAAAAGTACCACTGTAGTCGTTTTCACAATCAGTATGAAAATCCTCAATACAGCCTGCAATTCCAAACGCTGTTTCTCACTTAAATGGTCGCTGTTTAGAGTCACTGTCCGTTCCTTCAGGTGTGTGTTCAATCCTTGAAGGATCTCTCAAGTTCTTAGAAAGTCAAACTGAGCCTTGCCTTTCTAGCTCTTCTTCTGGGATTGTGATTCGATCAGAAACCACAACCTTTAAACAGAGTCAAGCCTGGCCATTCATCCTTAACTTTACCAAAACACTAACAAGAAACAGTGTCAGGCAGACAGACACTTCAGCTAGTGCCTTTAAGTCAGATCCCAGTGACCTGATCATTTATCTAATGCACAGCAACAAAGAGTTTTAATTCCTTGGAAAGGGGAGAGGGGGTGGTGAATACATTGCACACTTAAACAGCTTAATTAACCACTGGGCATTACTGGAGTCTGCTCTCCATCATTACACCTTCTCAGATGACCGCTCCGCAGACACACAGAGCTGTTAAGTGAATGCTGGGGTAGCACCTGAGCGTGGAGAGAGGACTGGACAGTGCAGGAGAGCTGATGGGTCTGACAGATTTATATCCCTCCATTAAAGAGTCTGCATTGCTGTGTTAGTAAACACAAAGACAGAGAGTCCTCCCATGGCCCTGTTTGTTTTTATGTAGCCATCAGAGCCTGAACCAAGACTAAACAAAAACAGAGAGTCCATGTTTAAATAATACAGAGGATTTATTACTGGATAAACTTCTCAAAGTGTATCCCGATATCACGCTCTCAAACAAGTGGGTTTCAAAGACATATCGTCTAGGTGTGAGAGAGAGGACGTTTGGTATTTTCACAGCCAATTCAAAGTCTATTTATCAATGGCTGCAGATGCCTGGTTTAAATCTGGCTGAGTCACTATTGAAATGAGTTAGTGTTCCCTCCCTCACCCCCTAAGAGAAAGGGGGTTCCCTCCAGTCCAGGGCAGACTTGAGGTATGTGAGGGACTGTTCCCAGTGCCACTGCTACACTATAGAGGACTAAATATCCTATTATTCTTTCTCTGTTTCCAGTCCTGCAAATCCTGCACCTTTCACAAGTACCGAAACAGAGAAAAAAAGAAAGAAAGAAAGAAGGAATCAAAGAAGTTATTTATTTTTTTAACTAAAACAGCCTTGTGTGTAATTGAACAGAAGCATGCTTTTAGGTCAGGGTTCGGGTACAGCCCAGAAAATTATTATTATTATTATTATTATTTATTTATTATTATTATTATTATTTATTTCTTAGCAGACGCCCTTATCCAGGGCGACTTACAATCGTAAGCAAAAACATTTCAAGCGTTACAATACAAGTAATACAATAAGACTTACAATCGCAAGCAAATACAAATACATTCAAGTGTTACATTACAAGTAATACAATAAGAGCAAGAAATACAATAATTTTTTCAAGTGTGACAAACCACAATTCAATAATACAGCAGATAATAGTGAAAGTTACATCAGGATATGATGTATATGATTATACCATTGCAATGAATTCAGTACAAGGCTGAAAGGGAGGGCAGATCTGCTACTGCTAACGCAAACCCAGATGTTTAGGGCCAGATTAAAACACTCTCCGCTAAGCATTGCCTTCTTTAGGCAGGGCTGTCGATTGTTTGGCTCAGGAGAGATAGAGCGGCTGTGCAGAGGGGGCAGAGAGAATTCATTTATATAACCAAAAAAAGACAAAAAGTCTTTCACCTGCGCCGCCCACCGCCGATTATACAGACCACGTAGCTGAGAAGCAGAGGCGTCAATGCATCAGGAGCCGAGCAATTCAAGAAGGTCTAGCGCTTTCTAGGCGTTTCTTACAAGATCGTTCCAAGAAACAACAAACTCCAACAGCAATCGAAGGAGGAACAAGCAGAGCTGTGTTTACATTGTTGTATATCTTCCTTCCTTGAGATGAAACAGACGTCCATACCGCCTCCCTCTGCTGCTGAAAGTTTCAAGGAGGGAGGAAGCGTGTGGGCTTGCAGCTCAAACTATGTTAAGTAGAGGCTGGTTCATATACTGCAATTGTGTGATTGTCGCAAAGGGGGATTTTTAGTCTCCATAGTTCTGTGACCGTTCCAGGAGCATGGAGACTGAACTGCTCCCTCCCTCCCTCCCTCATCCCCTTAAGAGAAAGGGTGTTCCCTCCAGTCCAGGACAGGCTTGAGGCATGGAGACTGAACTGCTGCCTCAGCCCCTAAAGAGAAAGGGTGCTCCCTCCAGTCCAGGGCAGGCTTGAGGTATGGAGACTGAACTGCTCCCTCCTTCCCTCAGCCCCTAAGAGAAAGGGTGCTCCCTCCAGTCCAGGGCAGGCTTGAGGTATGGAGACTGAACTGCTCCCTCCCTCCCTCAGCCCATAAGAGAAAGGGTGCTCCCTCCAGTCCAGGGCAGGCTTGAGGTATGGAGACTGAACTGCTCCCTCACCCCTAAGATCCTTATTACTCCTGGAATAGTATAACGGTGCGAGACTTTGATGAGGCAGCTGCTGAGGGAGTGTTGGACTATATGGCACGTACAGCGTCTCTAAGGGGTTTAAAGGTCAGTCAATAGGCTTGGTGATGCTACTAAAAACTAGCAACAGGTGTGGTCTGGTGGAGCCACACGCCAGGCTGCAGACCCCTGGAATCGGGTTCAAATCCCTAGGGAGGCAGCTGGGTGTCTTTGTTTTAGATGCTGGGCTAAGGTTTCACACCACGACTTGCTAAGACATCAGCAATACCCCTTCCCTTAACAGCTCTGCCTGAGACAGGCGGTCTGTACTGCAAAGTTATAATCTAGCATAGCGCCGGTGGAGACACGTACGGTCACATTGCATGGCTTATCTTGATTCAAAGACACACTTGGTATTGGACAGCTGAGGTGAATGTAATCTAAACTTAGGGAGGAGAATTAATAGAACTCGCCATTGCTGCAGAGAATATTTGAAAGGCAAAAAATATTACAAAGTCATTTGAAGGCTTTGAATTGCGTTTACCTTGGTTTTGCCATGTTTATTAATATGCTTTACCAGACCTCTCTGTGCTTTACAATGCTTACCTATGCTGTATCATGCTTTCACTGTGCTTTATTATACTTTGCTGTGCTTTTACTATGGGAAACTTTTATAAGGGAACCACTGTACATTGTATACAGTGGGCTTACACATACATATAATTAACGCATTAAAAAAAAGATTCTTGAAGCTAATTGCTTCACGGTACTAATTGGGTTGGAGTTTATAATTTATAAGCACTTTACAGACCTGTCATTATAGGATGATGCATTATGAAGCACAGATTTAGAAAAGCTCTATATGATAAAGTAACTAAACATGCAGAATTGAGTTTGACTCACACAAGTATTTTCTATAGAGGTACTCACAGTATGGGAATCTTTTCCTATTGGTTTGGGCAGCGTTTTGTTTTTTTTTTCTATTAGGCCGGGTAAAGCAAGGATTTCGGATACATAAAAATGACACCCAAAGAATAGCTTTAGGTTACCTTCCACTGAAAGTACCGTTTTATCAAAAGAAAGGCTGTAGAATAAAATATGAATCTACACTTTAACTACATGTACAGCAGTGTGCACGTGTAGCAGAACACACCATTGCTTCTGCAGTTTACTGCGCTCTATTCTTGACAAAACTACCGACTGTACAATAGAAAGGTTTTGGATACAACTTCAAGAAAAAGTGAGACAAATGACACCAGCGATTTTGAGACACGTTGCCAAAAAGATGCCCAGCTGTTATTGATGCCAAAGGGGGCCATCCTAACTATTACCACTAAAGACACTTTAAGACATCGCTGTGTTTTTAGTTTTGAATGAGTTTCATGTAAAATGCGTTCGCAAAAACTCATTTCTGTAGTACATTTGTGTGCGCAGAACTCAATAAATGACAAATCTTGAGGTGCTCTAATAAACCTGCACATTAGTGTAGCTACACTATCCTTTGTTACCGAAGCCACCCACCCACTCACCCACCCACTCTGTGTTTGTTGAGGCATCAAAAAAATATACTGCCATAAATAAAAGGTGCTAATATCTACACTGTTGAGTTGTTAAGTTGCTCTGTTGTACAAAAGAACAGCAGACTGGCAAGGAAAATGATTTGGTGCAGGATGGGGGGAGTGGGGGGGGGACATATGGAAGCAATTAGGCAACAGAGGTCCCGACAGCACCCCCCTCCCCCTGACAGCCCCACAGAGTCCTGCCTGCGTTAAATCTCTGAAACACGCTTGTTTTTCCTGCTGGACTCTCCAGTGATTGGGAGTGTCTCTCCCTCTCCCTCCCCCTCTCTCCTGTGCTTATTAAATCCAGCTGTGGCATTCTCCTCTGCATAAATGGCTCTTTGTGATTCAAACTGCATTCCATCTCTGGCATTTTTTTCGCTGTCTATAATCAAGCTTCGCTTTTTATGTTTTTTTTGTCCAACCTTGGAAAGCCGGTATGTTGTCGAAATTTTCCAACCCCAAGACAAATTAATAATGGGAAGAATGCTAATATAATAACTAGTAAATGAGACACATCTCTCTCGTTCCCTCTCCGCATGTTCCAGCATCATGACGAGGTTTTGTTCTGTAATATAGTTGGTATGTCGTGTGTAGGGTGTCTCTGATTATTTTAAGAGGTGTCATCTCATACAGTTTGGAGGAGAGGACCACTAAGCAAAGTTAAGTGGTTCTGTTTGCTTAAACTGTGCATTGATTTATTTTATGAGAGACACCCTACATGTGATATAATAACTTTACATCACAAAAAAAACAAACTGTACTCGGGAACATAAAGGAGGGCTGGTGTTTAACTTTAGAGCTATGCTGTGTGCTCTATGCACCAGATGACATATATACCAGGGAGAGAAACAAGACCCACTGCATAGCAGTTTGATCCATTCCTGGTTTTACTAGGAGTTTACCTATACCTATATCCCCTTCGGTCACAATTGTTTTTTTTTTTTATTTAAGTTTTAGAAATTAAAACATTTGTGTGAAGTCTATGGAGTCTGAGAAGTAGTCCTGCCATAACTTTTGAAAAAAAAAAAAAACCATACATGTATATAAAATCAATACATAGATAGGAAACTTAACATGGTGCAATAATGCCTATAATAAGTCATATTTTCTTTTGGAAGAAATCACAGTCCGGTTTACTATAGGGTCTTAAGCCTAAATTGGGTGCTCTATTCCATATAAAAGTCTCCCATAGTAAAAGTGTAATAATGAAACGCAGTGAAAGCATGGTAAAGCACAGAGATGTGTGGTATTTAAAAACACACCCTGGTAAACTAACCCTTAGAAAGGTCTCCCATAGTAAAAGCACAGAAACGTGTAATAAAGCACAGTGAAAGCACACTGAAAGCCTGGTAAAGTACACGCACGCTTTGTAACGCACACATACTGTATGGCAAAGCATATTAAAAAGCAAACCATGGCTAACTATGGTAAATGCCTGAAACCTGCCAACTTACCATTCAGAGTACCACGATACACTTTTCTAAGGGAAGCGGTTAACAGACGGGGAGCTGAAGCTTTCCTCCAACCCCTTCTGTTATCACCATCCGAGTCCTACAGCAGGGGCTGCAGCCACACACGCGGAGCAGCCTACCCTGTACCGCAGCATGGGTGTTTACATACAGACAGCTACGAATAACACACGGCTGGTTTGCATCCTTGTTGAGTGTTTGCGGATGAACATCATGCAGTGTATCTCAGGGTGGGTCTATCTATAACGACTGGGATCGAAAGCGCTCAGCGGTGCCGTTGTAATAAATCTTCCCTTTCAACACCCTCAGTGTTTTCACTGTCCTTGAAACTGCAGCTGCACGGCATTAATAAAGAGGGTGTTTGGACTTGTGCCTGACAGTGCTGCAGGTGTGAGACACAGACAATGACAACCACTTCACTCACTGTCCTGCACAGAAATAAATAGCACACTGAATTGCACAAGCCTTGTGTTACACAAATTGACCTACTGGCTTTTTCAACATCGGTGAATTGCTTTGTGATAATTAAATGGTGTGCTATACAAAAGGGCATGCGTGTATATATATATATACACACACAGTAATGTTCAGAGGACATTAAAAGGGCTCATTGAGAAAAACAGGCACTTTTCAAGCATTGCATGACTGAGAAAAAGGGCACTTTTGGGGCATAAGGGCAGGAAGGCAGGGGCTTAAGGGGAAACTATGGCCCCCAAGGGAAGAACTTTAGTTACCAAAAGGGGACTATAATGCCCAAAGCCACAGCATGATGATGTAATTTGAGAGAGTTTGTTAGAAAAAAAAAAAAAAAAAAAATTATTGACTATCGTCACAGGGGCAATAGTTGGATCTATTTTTGGTTATGTGATGAGGTTTTAACCCATCACATGCCAGAATTTTAAAAAGGAAAACTGCTGTGTACCATAAGGTGCAAAATCAAAAAGAAAAATAAAAGTAAAGTAGGTACACAAAAATGTGAATACTTAAAATTAATTATATCAGGACGTTTCGGACTACAAGTCCTTCTTCAGCTGGATGGGAAAAAAAAAAATAATAAAATTATATATATAGATAGATAGATAGATAGATAGATAGATAGATAGATAGATAGATAGATAGATAGATAGATAGATAGATAGATATAATGTATGGCAGTAAAAATGTCAGCGCCCAGGATCAGCTTTTAAAACACACTCAGTGTGGAATCTGATTGTCATTGATTGGTACTCAGTTGTAAAGGTGAGGTAAGGACAGCTTTTCTTGTTTTGAAATCAACACATTAGTGAATGGATTCACTTAATACCTGCCTATAAATGCTTCTTAGAAGGGGATTTCGAGTATGAGTACAAGTATAAGCACGCCACAAGTAAAGATATTGATGTGATACGGCCACCTGAAATTTCTGTGTGTCGGATGGCTTGCATCAGATGGAAATGGTGTCCCATTAAAATGATCTGTGCCGTTTATTCTTCCATCAGTGTGTGCTTTTACTAGAGCACCTCAAGATGTGTCATTTACATCCTTTATATACCTACCTGCATGAAAACCTCTGGGGGTGAGAATTTCAACTTTCGGTCTGTAATCAGTCATAGAGAAACAATAGGCACTCGTGTGAAAACATGACCATTTTGTGCTTTTAATTAGGCATCTTAAACAACTTATAAAAAGTCTCATGCATTGTATCATGTGTAGCTGTGTGTTCCCTTTCTCTTACTATTTTAAATGGATTGCACATGTGTAGCTTATTAAAGTCATCAATTAAATTAGAAAATCACTACTTTCCTATTTTGACAGTCTTCCAAGATTTCCAGTTCCAGTGGTTTGATTTCATATGCACAACAAATCAAAACTACAGAAGCAATGGGGTGTTCTAATACATGTGCACACTACTGTAGATGGATATATATATATATATATATATATATATATATATATATATATATATTTACATATGTTATTGGGTGTTGTGTAAGATAGACAGTGATAGCCAGTAATTCTACTTGTGGATATGGGCCTGTACTGTAGAGCACCCTGTGTCATATATATATATATATATATATATATATATATATATATATATATATATATATATATATATATATATATATATATATATGACTTGGCCAGTCTGTGATTTTTGATTCCAGAAGAAAAAAAACATGCAAATCCTTTCATCTCTGCTGGCTCTGCGTGCTTCTATAAAATCCCTAATAATGAGACTACAAAAAGGTAGGGGCTAGTAAGGTTTGATGTTTTTTTTAGTTTTTCGTGCACAATTAAAACTGTTAAGACACAAAGCATCCGGTACACAGGGGTGAACCAGGAGGTGTTCGTGACACACGCAGGTGACCTGGTCCACATCAGCTTATTATAAGTTTATCTCCGATTATTCTAAATGAATTGCATGTGTGGCCTATTAAAGTCATCAATTACATTTTCAGTGACTGTGCTTTGATTTCATGTGCACAGCCAATCAAAACTACAGAAGCAATGGGGTGCTCTAATAAGATCTTTATTTAAGAACGCCAGAACATTTTAATTGGCGATCTGAACATCTAATATATACACGTGTTAACCTCTATCCTGTTCGGAATGTGTCCTCGTGTCACTTCTGTCTGTGGCCTCGGGTCCTACCATGTCTGGGTTCATATTGACACCATGCAGCACTCTGATGTAATGCGATTGGACAGCCTCACTACAATACTGGAGGCTCACTGATCTGCAGCCTGGAAGGAGGGCTTTTCAAGTCCAGTCCTCTAAGGCGAGCAGATCTGTTCGAATGCCAGACGTCCAACCCCAAATAACTTGTGGTTAGAGCTAGGAGCCTGGGGGTGAAGCTGGCCTTGAATCCCAATCACATCTCATCCACTCCTAGAATGATTGTGTGATCTGTAAGTGGTGTAGGCTAGCGGTTACAGAGAGGACAAACAATGATGGGAAAACTCAAAAATAATCAAGTGAGGTTCAGTTAGGAAACTCATGTGATAGATGATTTATTAAAGCTCAGACAACACTACTGCATTATACATATTTTCATACTACATTCTTTGACCTCATCTTTCGAGGTACCCCTGCCCATAAATTAGCTTGCTGATAAGTGGAGAGGCTGACCGCAGAGATGCCATGGGCAGGGGGGAAAGATAGCTGCCCTCCCCTGTAAGACGAAGCTAACAAGCAGGAGGCAAACTGGCACACAGGGGGGACGTAAGGGATTGAGGTGAGATAGAAATCCTTTCCTTGCCGATCGTTGGATGTATCGTTTATCGAAAGATGAATAGATAGTAGCTATTTGATGGAGGATTTGATCTGGTATTGGATTGATCTCAGGTTAAAAGGGAGTTCCCTGCCTGAACCACCGCTTTGCGTAATGAAGAGATAAACACAGAGAGACGATCATCTGAGCACAATGACGTACCCACTCTAATGTGAAGATTATCTCTATGGAGGGTTGAAACTTTTTCTAAATGTTTTAATATAGATGACAGACTAAGAGGGACTGTCACTAATTCATTGTGATTTATTTAAATGATCTATTTTCGCTTTACGAATTAATCACTGCAATTCTGAATTCAAACCCTGGTGAGGATGCTACTGTGTCAAGCTGGCTGTTGAAATATATAAAAAAACAAACACATGTAGTATAAAGCAAGTGGACTGTCCTGCTTATAAACCTCCCTCCTCCCAAACACAATCTCTGGCATATTGCCAGCGAGCACCATCCTTCCTGCCCCCCACCCCCCCACGCCAATCAAAACTCTACCAGTGTTCAAACTGCGAACATCCAGAGCACAGAAAACAAACTGCACCACATTCTGTCAAAGCAGCAGACAGGCTTACAAAAAAGACATCCAGAGTGCTATTATGATAAGCTTGTTAAAGCAGGCGGGGCTAAATTATTTTTAATGCCTTTTTCGGCTCAGATTATTATTAGCATGGTTATTATGGTGATTCATGAGATCTGAGGTCTGGTTCTCCAAGCAATTGTATTTGTTGACGTAATACAAAAAAAAACACATTTTAAATGTTGCAAAACTATCCTAACGGTTAAAAGTTCACTGCTGCAAATGGTTACCTACCACATGTAGCACACACTTTTTAGTGACGTCCTGGCTGCCCAACCCATGCAGATACAGCTTCACCAGAGCTGGAGTTTGACTCGTGGCCCAGGCAGAGGTTAAGGCGTGGGCCCCTCCCTCCTCCCTCCTCCCACCCGCACTCTGGACGACTTCCAATGCTGCTTTGCTTGGAAAAGGACTTTCACATCAGAAATAAACAAATCACTTAAAACATTCAGAATGTGAACGAAAAGATCAGTCGGCCTAATTACTGTCACGTACCTGTTAAAAGATAATGCTAGCATTTTATGTGAGCAATTAAACAGTGTCATGAACTAGACTATGCAACTTTAAGGTGACACACCGTAATGTGCAAATGTATTTGAACACCCCATTTCTTCTGATTTCATTTGCTGTGCATATGAAATCAAACCACTGTAACTGGAAAATTGGAAAATTGTCAAATTAGTGATTGTCTAATTGAATTGATGACTTAAATAGGCCACACATGCAATTAATTCAAAATTGTAAGAGAAAAGGAACACACTTTGTAGATATGACCTAACTTAGCCTAGTGGGGTCCCCCATGGCCTGGGGCCCCAGGCAACTGCCCGGGTCGCTGGCCCCTAAAACCACCTCCAAGCGTCACGACTGAACTAATGGGTTTGAACAAAGAATACAAACTAAAAGCAAAGAAGTCATGGGGAGAGTGACAGGAAATTGAGAGACGTGGATTGTGGCCAGGATAGGAAAGGTGTTGAAAGCTGATTGAGTTATGATTCAGAGGCACTTTAGTTAACATGCGGCAGGTGTCAATGATGCTGTGGTTACATCAGAATGAGTCTGTCTGTCTGTCTGTCTGTCTGTCTGTCTGTCTAGAGAGAGAGAGAGAGAGAGAATCTAGGCAGAGTATCTAAAAGACAAACACTTATTAACTAAATACAGTCAGTGACCACAAATTGGATATTGAAACAGAGACCCAGAGACACAGCGGAGGGATTGAGACTGAGACCCACTTCATCCTTCACTGTGAGAGACACAGAGAGAGCGATACTCCCTCAGACTGGCTGACAGAATAGTGGGGCTGCCTGTTCCAGAGCCAAGAGGAGAAACTGCAGGTCTTTCTGGGGGAGAGGAGAGGAGAGAGGGAACAGTAACAGCTGCAGAGTTTGTAGAGTCCTGCCACAAAGCCAGAGACACACAGCAGACGAGCCCGACACACACAAATACCACTGTTTATTTAATGTCTGTTATTTTGTGTTCTCTAACACATTGTATCTTTGGCAATACTTGTTCAACTTGTCATGCCAATAAAGTATTTGAACTGGAACTTGAACTTGACAGAGACAGAGAGAGTGAGTGGGAGACCGTTTTCCTTCATTTGAATACACAAGTACACTTAATTTCGACGAGAGTGTAGATCTCCCACTCAGAATGTCAACAGCAAAGCATTATAAATGTTTAAACCACAGCAGGTTCTAAATGAACAAATTAATTAGGTAAAAAAAAAAATAGATTCACATCAGCTGTTCGTCTTTTTTTTATTTCGATTTCATGACTTGTATGATATGTTTCAAAGTGGCTCCCTCTAATCAAGCTGAGAGAGTACTTTCTCTTGCACTCTGTGTGACAAACCTGGCAAAGCAGAGAGTGTGTGAGAATGAAATACACTCTCAACTTGATTCGAGGCAGCCCCCGAACACTTACAAACAGACGTGATAATAACAATGCCCCTGTTGTCCTTGTCTAGGTTATTTAACTGAGAAAGCACATGTGGGAAAGTCAGCTCTGAATGGAAGTGGAAGTGTGACGGTATGTTTCTGGCAGGTAGCCCTCTCCTATCAAGACTGAAAAACCTTCAGGACTCCGACTGTTAGGTGGGTGCAAAACTTCAATTTCAGTTAGAAAAGCAACAATTAATCGATTATTGATCGTCACGGCGATCCTCAATTAAACATCCATTGATCGATCAGTAACTAGCTACCTGGTTACTCTTTGCTTTCCTTCATGGAATGGAAATAAGACTCCCACTGCATAGCAGTTTGATCCATTCCTGGTTTTACTAGGAGTTTACTAAGACACACCTGAGCTTGTTACTGTACCTATATGCTGTGGCTTATCAAGCTCGTAGTAAAACCTGGAATGGGTGAAACTGCTATGCAATGGGAGTCTTACTTCCATCCCTGGCGTTGCTAGTCGATAATCATTCTATTAGGAAACTGGTTGACTTCACCTCCATTGATTTTTAATATCCGTCTAAAATACTGCATGATTCTTCAGTGTCTGTATTGCACATTCATCCCTAGTTACCTCTCCGTGCCCTGTGCCTCATTACGTGGCAAGACCGTGTTTACATTCCAGTATGTTTGCATTGAAAGAAAGCTGATACCTCAGGGACAGGGTGAAGATAATGTTTAACTTGCATGGTCTGGCAGTGCAGATAGAGTGGAGGGTAGCAGCTTCATAAACAGAAAGCTTCAAACCAAAAGGATATGCATGGTGTTCCAGTCATCATTGCGGGCACTCATTTGTTTTTAAATTAGTAATAATGGGGGCGGATTGCAAGAAGCATATTTGAGGAGAGACGTTTATCTGTTCCAGTAAGCACCAGTGTCTAGTTTGAAGACCAGTGTCTAGTTGGAAGACGGATTTCTCTTTCTTGACCGTGGTAACAACCTGTGAACTGTTAACCTTGAGAAAAGCTCAAAAGCAAAATAATATTGTTTGAGAGAATTTTTATGATGTTTAATAAAGTCTCAAGGCAGCTGCTGATGGGAGTGGGGGGGGGGGGTTCATGAACCAGACAAGCACTTCCGCTGTTTCGGTCTGGAATGTGGCGGGGCAGGGGGGCTTACATAATCCACCGGGATCAGACAGCTCCAGAACTGGGGCTTCTTCAAACATCCTGCAGGATATCAGTGGTCAAAGTGTCTCTTGAGGAGGCTGTGGTGTCCCTTATAAAATGTTTTTTTGGTATTTTTGTGGTTTTCCCATGGTTATGTTATGCATTTACCACAGTTTACCCTGGTTTGCCATGTTTAATAACAAGCTTCACCATACCTCCCTATGCTTTGTTATACTTGGCTATGCTTTTACTGTGGGACACTTTATAAGGGGTCTTCTTAGATTTGCTGGCTACAGTTTAGTGTAATCAACAAAAACTACAAAATGATATTGCAAAAGTCTACCAGAAGGAAGCTATAATAGTAGTACAGTATTTCATATTAGATTTTGAAATGTCATTTTTTTTAACTTGTCAGTTTTTCGTTAAGTATATGGGAAACGACACGGAACATTATTCAGCAGGTTTCATTCGACTTTATGAAGCAACATTAGTTAATTCTGCAGGGCGATGCAAAACTTTTGCCACAGCTGTACAGTGAGTGTACAGGGCGCTGGCGGAGTGTGTCGGAGTGCAGTGAGGGTGTGGGTACAGTGAGTGTACAGTGCACTGATGGAGTGCAGTGAGGATGTGGGTACAGTGAGTGTACAGGGCGCTGGCGGAGTGTGTCGGAGTGCAGTGAGGGTGTGGGTACAGTGAGTGTACAGGGCGCTGGCGGAGTGTGTCGGAGTGCAGTGAGGGTGTGGGTACAGTGAGTGTACAGTGCACTGATGGAGTGCAGTGAGGATGTGGGTACAGTGAGTGTACAGGGCGCTGGCGGAGTGCAGTGAGGGTGTGGGTACAGTGAGTGTACAGGGCGCTGGTGGAGTGCGTCGGAGCGCAGTGAGGGTGTGGGTACAGTGAGTGTACAGTGCATTGATGGAGTGCAGTGAGGATGTGGGTACAGTGAGTGTACAGTGCACTGATGGAGTGCAGTGAGGATGTGGGTACAGTGAGTGTACAGGGCGCTGGCGGAGTGCAGTGAGGATGTGGGTACAGTGAGTGTACAGGGCGCTGGTGGAGTGCAGTGAGGGTGTGGGTACAGTGAGTGTACAGGGTGCTGGTGGAGTGCAGTGAGGGTGTGGGTACAGTGAGTGTACAGGGCGCTGGCGGAGTGCAGTGAGGGTGTGGGTACAGTGAGTGTACAGGGCGCTGGCGGAGTGCAGTGAGGGTGTGGGTACAGTGAGTGTACAGGGTGCTGGTGGAGTGCAGTGAGGGTGTGGGTACAGTGAGTGTACAGGGCGCTGGTGGAGTGCGTCGGAGTGCAGTGAGGGTGTGGGTACAGTGAGTGTACAGTGCACTGATGGAGTGCAGTGAGGATGTGGGTACAGTGAGTGTACAGGGTGCTGGCGGAGTGCAGTGAGGGTGTGGGTACAGTGAGTGTACAGGGCGCTGGTCGAGTGCGTCGGAGCGCAGTGAAGGTGTGGGTACAGTGAGTGTACAGTGCACTGATGGAGCGCAGTGAAGGTGTGGGTACAGTGAGTGTACAGTGCACTGATGGAGTGCAGTGAGGGTGTGGGTACAGTGAGTGTACAGGGCGCTGATGGAGTGCAGTGAGGGTGTGGGTACAGTGAGTGTACAGGGCGCTGGCGGAGTGTGTTGGAGTGCAGTGAGGGTGTGGGTACAGTGAGTGTACAGGGCGCTGATGGAGTGCAGTGAGGGTGTGGGTACAGTGAGTGTACAGGGCGCTGGTGGAGTGCGTCGGAGCGCAGTGAAGGTGTGGGTACAGTGAGTGTACAGGGTGCTGGTGGAGTGCAGTGAAGGTGTGGGTACAGTGAGTGTACAGGGCGCTGGTGGAGTGCAGTGAGGGTGTGGGTACAGTGAATGTACAGGGCGCTGATGGAGTGCAGTGAGGGTGTGGGTACAGTGAGTGTACAGGGCGCTGGTGGAGTGCGTCGGAGCGCAGTGAGGGTGTGGTTAACGGGATTGTTTGCAGCCCGGTCAAGGGGATCCTATTTGAGAATCAAAGCAGAAGCAGTGGCTCCAGATGGCGGCTCGTTAGAGGCAGATCACATGCTGGGCTACGGCTCAGGATCGGGCTAATTATAGCTAATCAAGCATGCTAGACCAACCCCCCACCTCCCTCCCTTAAAGAGACCTACTCCTGCAATGAGCCAGAAATCTGATATTGATGATGAGCCTAGGAAAATACATACAAAAAATAATGCACCTTAAGGGGCTCCCACCTTATAAACGTTTCTCATAGAAGAGTAAGAAATCATCATAGAAGAGTAAGAAAGCACAGAGAGGTACGGTAAAGAACATTAAAAAAACATGGCAAACCAGGGTGAGCTATGGTAAATGGATAACATAATAACCATGGGAAAAAGGGAAACATACCATGCCAAAATACCGTGGTAAACTTTGATAAGGAGATAACAGAACAGGATTAGGAGGACATTTAATTCATTATAAAATGCATCGGAGTCAATGGGGAAGTCCTCCTTTCTTTAAATAAATACTTAGTAGTCTCTATTTTTGTTTGTGTTGTGTCCTTTTAAGAGAGTCTTTCTAGAAGAAGCTGGAAGATTGTAATAGTTTCCATAAACCCAAACTATAGCCTGGTACTTACTAACCCCGAAATAAAATTAAAAAAAAAAAAAACCCACACACACACCGAAAAAAACAAAAAATAAAGAATTGTATTTAGTGCAGTTCAGCGGTTCCAAGTTGTGGGCTCAAGCAATCCACAAACTCCCACAGCGGTGGGCGTTGTTAGTTTGAAGCTGAACACTTTGGACACTGAAGCCAAGATTTTTTTGGTCTTTTTCTTTCTTTAAAAGCTCAGGAAGTTCTCATGTGACGGGGCAGCAGCTCTGTTTATTCTGCAGGAAAATTGCTTCCATATACAGGAAAGGAGCCTTTTTAGCAAATCCTTGATTGTACGGAGGGGTAGGTTTCTAATAACAACCAGGTGCCAGAGCTAGTAGGCCTAAAACAAAAGAAAACTCTAAAGCTGAGGGAACACAAAGCCACTTTTTCAGGAACTGTGGCTTGAAACCTGGTTCCAGGAGACCTAGTTTGAGGCAACTTTGTTGTCTCCCCTCAGTGGCCTGAAACCTAGTCTCTTGAAACCAAGTTCCAAGCCCCAAAGTGGCTTCGTGTTCCCTCGACTTAGGGATCAGATTTGCTAAATTTAGCTAGGGGGCTTTTTCCAAGGGCTGAAACCTTGCTGTAGGCTGATAAACTACAAGTTGTTTTTTTGAAGCCCGGGGTTTCAAATCCAGCCCCCTTTGCACTGGACCCTCGTTAGGCAGCTTCCTCCACCAGTATGGAGAGATCCCGTTCTGCCAGCCCAGTAATCCTAACTGGGGCCCAGTTTGAAACCGGTTTTGATTTCTGCTGGTTTTTCAAACTGCTTTGATGTTGTCAGAAGAAAACATCACAAAGGTCAAGCTAGACTGAACCTATATGCTTGAAAGTCTTACGTTGCCAATAAACACTGCATTCGGCTGCTAACAATAAATATAATTATGTACTGCGTCGATACAGTTTTTTATTTTGTTTTAAGGTACCCCCATGTTTGAAACAGACCCTCTTTGTGTCTGAACTCCTCTTTCTCCTTGCCGTTGATAAATGATCTTTAAGAGATCTTTAAGACTGCCGCACACTTCCTGTAGGTGGATCACAGGAGCACAGGAAGGAGCAGAGGTCAGTTCCCTTCTTCAAGAAAAAGGGAATTCCCAGCAGAACACTGAGTTGCCATGGCAATCCCAGAGGTTCTTGGAAAGTGCTGTGCGGTTCCATTTTAGAGCTCCAGAGCGTTTGGGGTTTCTTTAATTTAAGACCACACTGCTGGTTGGTGACAGGTGATCTTAAATTGTACTCGCTTTTAGACCGTCATCTAACCATTCAAAAAATAAATACATGGGTTTAAAAAGCCTTTGACCACTGCATAAATACGCCTTGGTGCACCAGTGGTTAAAGAAAAGGGCTTGATACCAGGAGGTCCCCCGGTACAAATCCCAGCTCAGCCTCTGACTCACTGTGTGACCCTGAGCAAGTCACTCAACCTCCTTGTGCACCGTCCTTCGGATGAGACATAAAACCGAGGTCCTATTGTAAGTGACTCTGCAGCAGCAGTTGATGCATAGTTCATCCCCTAGTCTCCAAGTTGCTTTGGATAAAAGCATCTATTATATGGGATTGAGCTCAGGTGCTGAAGTCATTAAATGGAATAGATAAAGTTAACCCAAGACTTCAAAGTTAGTACAGAGAGAAGAATAAGAGGGCATACATGGAAGCTGAGTAAAAGCAAGTGTGGGAAGGAAGGTAGGAAGCACTTTTTTACCAGTTATAAATGCATGGAATAGCCTACCAGCTGACGTAGCAGGATCTAAAACACTGGCACTAAAAACAAAAAGACTAGATTCTGTGCTTTTAAATTAGACCCCCCCCCCCCAGTAGGGGAGAATGGTGTGCTAACAACGGACAAGCCTTGATGGGCTGAATGGCCTTTTCTCGTCTCGGATTTGTGATAATTGCTTTATTTTTTGAACTCTGCGGAGAAAAGCGATCCACGCAAACCCAATCAGCTGTTTCTTCACTCATTTCACTCAAAATGGTAAATTAGCCAAGTCAACACTAACTGCTAGACCCTAGAGATAACCTGCTATGACAAAAGAGTTTCATTTCCATCTCTGGAATACATATAGGTGGCTGTCAGAACACAAGGACGACAAAAACTAAAACCAAGTTCAAAAAGCCAACTGCAGAACTCAAACAGTTATCCAATTATGCCATGCAAGCCAAGAAGTAGTACGTTCTTCACACTTAATCGCAATGTTACAACGGGTCTTCTGTTATCCATGAGGCACAGAATCACGGTCAACGTTTCAATGCAGGACACAGGAAGCGAGCGGTGTGGGTTGTGCGAGGGTCCGATCGGGCCGAGCCGTACGATTGGGAAGACAGCTGGACGGGTCTCGCTCTGCATCCCACGGTCAGGCTGTCTGCGAGGGAGTGCAGCTGACCGCCCTAAAGCAAGATGAAGAGTTTAGGCTGGAGCACACCTGCCAAACCCTCCCTGCTCTCCAGCTGTCCTCGATCACTGCACTAGAATGAGTCACATTATCATTGGCAGTTTTCCTGGTGCTTCATTTTCAATGTCAGTAATTTAGATGTAAATGTCTACTTACTTTTTAACTCTTTACGCTACACACTTCTACACTAGAACTAACGAAACAGTTCTGCTGTCTTCTGCTGACGAGCACGCTTTTATATAAGGAAAGCCTACTGTAAAGCTCTGGCCAAAAGTTTTGCTCAATAGAATGAGCTCATTTTGCTTCATAAAGTCGAATGAAACCTGTTGAATAATGTTACGTTAACATACTGAATTACATATCGCTTTGTAGTTTTCCATATACATAGAGAAAAAAACTGACATTCCAACATGAAATACTACTGTACTACTATTAAGGCTTCTGGGATAGACTTCTGCACTGCAGTATCATTTTGTAGTTTCTTTGATGACATGATATAAAATAAAAGATCTAAATGATGTTCATATAGTTCTTTTTTTATGTCTCAATCCTAAAATTCTAGGTGATGCAAAATTTTTGGTCCGTAGCTGTACATTCTTGTTATGAGTGGAGTTCTCTGCCTTTGCACACCTCAGTTGCTTTCACACTGCAGGAAGCAACCATCTGCTCTTTTTCCAATGTGAAAACGTGCAAAATGCCATCATTCCCTTCCATCTGCCTTAAAACACTGAGCGTCAGGAACAGACTGATAGCGAGCAGAGCAACATGGGCAAGGACAGAACACTGCAGTAGCATGCTTAAAACATAGCAGAGCTTTACCACACACTGGTATTTTATTCTGCTGTTCCATTCAGTCCCTACAGCCAAGGAAACGCAAAGGTAAGCATTGCAAAAGCACAGAGAGGCGTGATATTGTTCACTGTTATTGCTCATTGTTACTTATTTTAATATTTGTCTATGTTTAATGTAAAGTGCTTTGGGGCGATTTATCGTGAAAGGCGCTATATAAAAAAAAAGATTGATGGATTAATTAAGCACATTAAAAAACAAGGGAAACTATAATAAACTATGGTCAATGCATAGCATAACCATGGGCAAACCTTGGGAAATTACCATGGTTATAGTTCACAGCACAGACAGTGGTCCTGATGCAGTACAGCACTGGTTGGTACACTTGCGAGACCACTGGTGGGTCAGAACTGTGGTGCCACTCCACCAAAGGCAGCCACGTACCATGGCATCTTCCCTCGTGGTACAGGTTCGGCACATGGCCCCTTAAGATCATTTTGCAAGCGTTCCCAAAAACACAAACGAGAATACCGTCAAGAGGAAGGCAGCACTGGAGACAGAAATCCCTGCTGCTTTTTTGTTGTTGTTCTAATAATTCTCAGTTACTTGGTGGGAGTAATTTGCTCTGCTTGTGAACCAGGCTCCTGGGACCCTGCCGGTGTAAAGGAAATGAGTTTGGGGCCTCGTTTCTGAGCCCGCCCTTCCCTCCGCTCTTATCAGCATTGCTCATCGTGAGCCGAGGAGCACCCAATAAAAATATAAACCGGGGGTTAGCAGTAGTACTGCTCTGGCATGTCTCCGCTCCCTCTCCCTCTCTGTGTGTGGTTGGGGCGGGCCGTCTGAGGTCAAAGTTCACCCCTAATGTCTTTTTAAAACAATGACAGCTTTTGTTTTTGCTGGTGTGTGTGTGTGTGGTTGCAAGTCAACCATTCAGCCTCCTAACTTCCCACAGAGTAATGTGAAAAACATAAAAACCCAGCATCGTTAAAATAAGTGCTTCACTGCTGTCCATATCCATCGCCAGGCCTTTCTTATAAATAAGAGGATTCGTCTGAGAGAGGCTGTTCTGTTCCAAAAAAGGATTTCCGTTTCTACAATGGTCGTGTAGAACACACATCTTGAAGTAACTAGCCCTATTCATGCTTTGACTGTATTAATATTGATGGTTTCCTACCTTTAATGCTGCCAAACAGCTTAGCGCTTATAGTAACACCAGTTTTAACATGAGAGGGCTGTGCTGCACAATGGAACACAGTTTGTACCCGAGTAATGTTTCTTTGACAAGTTTAAATATGCTTTTTTTAATTAAAAATGAGTATGGCGAAATATCAGTATGACGAAAACGTTGATGGCCGTCACGTATGTAAACAGTATGCGTAGAATAGTACAGAATAATAAATGGACGGACGAACATACTGATGGATGGCTGTCTTCGCTGTACCCACTGGAGAGGATAATTAGAGGGGGGGCGTGACTGACCTAGTGCGTTATCGATTTTAAAATCCTGTTAATTAAAATGTCTGGGTTGTGTTTTTACCAGGCAAGAAGCCACAAACGCTGCAGACTGCCCTGCAGGCACTAACAACTCCCTTGATCGCTGCATTCACTTTTACAAATGGGCTCTATGATGTGCTTAACTGTTGTTCAAATAAATGTGAGGCCGATCAATGAACAGTCCATTGTGGAACTGCATCTGTTTTTTTTACATTCTTCACATGGTTTAGCATTCCATACATTCATCTATTTTCTTTTACAGCACACAGTAACACAGTATTGAATACAACCCAGCCTGATACCTTTGGACATTTTCTAAATCTGACTATCTGACTACAGTACAATACAAATGTATTTTTTACATATAGCGCCTTCCCTTCACGCCATGGCATCGCAGAACACTGTGACAAGTTAATAAACAAAACAAGAGAGCTCATATGTACAACACACTCCGGCTACAACCACTTATACACAAGCACATTCAAAAAGGAATGTTTTCAATCTAGACTTTGAAGAATCCATCGTATCATCCTGCCTAATGTCAACCGGAATAGAGTTCCTCAAGCCAGGAGCACAACAGCAGAAAGCTCTGGCTCCACATGATTTGAGACGATTTATTTTGGAACAACTAAAAATTCTGTATTTTCTGATCTCAAGGAACGAATAGGAAAATACAGAGTTGGCAGTTATTGGAGACAGGATGGCCCTAACCCATGAAGGACCTTGTAAATTATTACAGCAACTTTTAAATCAATTTGGTAGCTCACCGGTAACCAATGTAAGCAGTCTGGCAGCTGTAGCCTGCTGAGTTTAGTGACAGATATACCAACAAACAACTAGGTTGCCTTTGAATGCTATGTGTTTTTTAACAGCAAATTAATAATATTTTAACCGATGCACAGCTTGCAAATAATGGAAAATAAAAACATATAACCCCCCCCCCCCCCCCCCCACCAATACAATCTCCGAACCACCAGAAGTTTACCTTAGACTGGTGTCTGTATTCCTGGCAGCCGTACCAGGGTTAGTTTGATTTGTCTCTGCAAGCTGGTTAAAATTAACAGGCAAGTTCTGTGTGTTATTTATACGAGTCACGTGGTGCACAGCGCGGTTTAAATCGCGTGCCGTTTCCAAAGCACTTTAAAAGAACCTGCAGTGTTGTCGCCAGGCTGTGATTAAACGTTACGAGTATACCAACGCGTCATTTAATTACATTTCTTTTTTTTTCTTTTTTCTTTTTTTTATGTCAGATCCAAAACAGAGCTGTCATATGGCAGTCATTACACCCCCCAAACCCTGCCACGCAGCTGCAGGTAGTATGAGGCGGTTGTCTGTGTTCACTACCTTAGTTAAGCTAAAAATATATATATATTTAAAAACTGGCAACAGTATCTAATGAACCAAAGTGCACTCACAGAAGGCTATAGGAGAATATTAAAAATATTTCAAACTGAACCGGGCACTGCTAGCTGTAACGCATATCAGCAACATACCGTACGCTGCATTAAATAGACGTCATGCTGTCTAATATCTCTATACTCATACGCTTCTGATTGATCTGTTTTCCATAGCCAGGGGATGTGTGGTGTAATTGTAGTAGTGCATTACTTCCCCCCCTTCAGTCTTCACTCGTTTCCTATTGGGGTTTGATGCGACTGCTGTGAAAGCAGCCAGAGAAGGTGCAGCAGGAGACGCTTTGCCAAATTTCCTGAGCTCGTCCGAACGACGTCGCAAACATCCGAGCGCCGACTTGAAGCGTTTATTGTTCCGAGGAGGTTTGAATCGGTCACCCCCGGCCCTTTCTCAAGCAGCAAACCTAAATATTTAATCCACGCTCTGTCCTTGGCGCCTTTGTGGCTGGATCACCTCCGAGGATGACAAATAATTATTTTTAGATTTTTTTTTTTTTAAGCAAGGTACAATGTGATGCGTTTAAAATGCAGCAATTACGGTTTTAAATTGTTGCAAAATAAAATTATAGGTCTAGGTAAGCTAGACGACTTGTTGTTAATTGGCTTTGTGTTTAAATAATTAGCTCACTGGACGAAATGGAGGCAGATTACTAGCTTTATTTTCTTGTCTTTGCTTCACCTTTGCAAGCAAAGAATAATCCAATCCGGACTCAATAACAAATCACAACGTCAACGCATTTTTTGCGTTTGGTTCCCATTGGTTCCCATTTTCTGCATGTTTGAATTTGAACCACAAATGTGATCTTATGAACAGACTTAATTGGCTTAATTAGCAAATTAAACTAAATTAGACTTGCATCACATCAATATTCAATAACTTTCACCCTTTTTTGTTTAAACCTCATCACTCAGTATAACTAAAAATACCTTAGGATAACAAACAAAATATGAATCCTTTTTAAATTTGACTTTGCACATAATAATAATAATAATATATTTATATAGCACCTTTCATAGTGGGCCACCATCACAGAGCACTTTAGAGAGGTAGGCTGTGAACTGTGCATTATAAGCAGAGTCACTTACAACAGGACATTGATTTAACATCTCATCCGCAGGACAGAGCACAAGGAGGTGAAGTGACTTGCTCAGGGTCACACAGTGAGTCAGTCAGTGGCAGAGGTGGGATGTGAACTGATGACTTGCTGGTTACAAGCCCTGGACTTTAACCACTGGACCACACTGCCTCAATAGTCATACAGTTTTAACACTGCCTGTTACATTAAGAAGGGATGCACCATATTAACCTGTACCAAAAACAACAAAAACGCAAAAAAGTGAGGCAAGACCAGAAGTTTAAAGCATGATCAATGTAAGGATAGTGCAAGCATAAGAAAAGATTGCATGCATGCCTTGCACAAAACGTGCATGTCTTTCTGGGTTCTCATCTTGCAAATTCCTTTTGTGATCCGTGCATCCCTTGCATCACCCAGGCACAATCCTTCTCGTGTTTTTTTTTGTGCAAGGCACGAAACCTTATCCTTGTACCATCCTTGCACCGTTCTTGCTTTAAACTTCATGATCTGGCTTGATCCTAACATAAAACGTATTTATTGCTGTGGTTATGGGGACCGTTACACAGCGCAACGTCTGTCTCAACAGAAGGCTGTGTGGTCCAGTGGTTAAAAGAAAAGGGCTTGTAACCAGGAGGTCCCCAGTTCAAATCCCACCTCAGCCACTGACTCATTGTGTGACCCTGAGCAAATCACTTAACCTCCTTGTGCTCAGTCTTTCGGGTTAGACGTAGTTGTAAGTGACTCTGCAGCTGATGCATAGTTCACACACCCTAGTCTCTGTAAGTCGCCTTGGGTAAAGGTGTCTGCTAAATAAACAAATAATAACAACCACATGGGGGAAACACTATACCTTTAAAAGCAGATTTATTTTACTTGTGAAGATTATATTTTTTTTTAAACTCTGTAGCCGCTGGAGCGTGCTAGCGCTCTTTTCCATCCCACTCCTAATGGCACTCAGACCACCCCTGGGCGCTTCCGTTCTGCCACTCTCATTATCTCGGTCGATCGATCAGCCTTCTAGCTTGCCTGCACCCCGGTGAGCCGATGGCGTATCATTAAACAAATGCATGCAGTGTCCGAGGGCTGTACTCAGATCTCTTTATTTAAGAGCATCGGGGGCAGCTTGTGATTCCCTGATAAGGGTTAAGTCAGGCCAGCTTGGACCAAACTGGGTGCACAATGGTTTCATGAGCATTGTAGTGCATGCAGACATAGTCTCTCATAAGTGGCACCGACGCCTGATAAAGCAATGCGATGCGAAACTCAGTAGACTAATCACACTCTACAACGTCAAAGCAGCAGCAGCAACTAAGTAATGCTGGTGTGTGTTTAAAGTGTCCACTAGCAGGGAGCTAGCAATGCCAGCATTTCAGTTGTATGCAGCTGTTTGAATTGAATGGAAAGTAATTGTGAAGGGTGCGGTTTCAGATGGAGGGAAGTTGCGCTTATTGCAATGCATTTACATATAATAAATTACATTTTAGAACATCATTTCAAAATTCCAATTGGTTTTAAAATATAGAGCGTTTTACAGAACTGTATACATAAATAGGTGGCAACTAGTCGACTATTTCTCCCTTGACTGTTTGGCCTGAAATCTACAGCGACGACTCCATTCACTTCGCAAAAGCGAACAGAATGCAAAACTTTTGGCCATATTTGTATATTTACACTATCGTAGGACAGTATTATTCAATTGCTGAAACATTTTTTGGCACCCCCCATTATTAGGTGCTCTAGGCAGCCTTCCTATGTTGCTTACCCCTAACGCCGGTCTAGTCTGGCGACAAGTAATCATTCTACTCCTACCATCCACACCAGCTCATACATTAATAACCTGCCTAACCTGGACTAGTTGACAGTGACCCTGTCTTCCTGAGGGTCTGCGTTGAGTAATATAGAGTGAAGCAGCCTCACAGACACACCGAGAGACACACAGAGAGATATAAACAGGAGGTCGTGGCTCGATCACCTCCAAGCACTTAATGGTCTTTGCTGTGCCCTGTGTTCAGTGTTCGGAAGCTTGCTTTGGAGTGTAATAAAATAATACTGTGCATTATAACAGCAGTTGCTTTTCAAATCTGGAGAGCGGGAATCGAATCGAAGTGAAATGCGTTCCAGTAGGTGCTCTTGGCATCCATTCAGCACTATGCATTGCTATAGAACACGTATGGCTGGTTTTACATACCCTGATTAGCAATAGTCTTAGACTTCCTTTAGGTAGCATTAGGTAGTCTGTGATTGGAGCCAATCAGGGTCTGTGAAAGCAGTCGTCAGTGGCAAAATATAACTAGGAAAATATTATTTACAAATGTGTCTGGAGTTCTGTCTCGGTGTAAACTTCTTCTTCGCCCCCACAGAGAAATGCTCGGGGAAGCTCACACATATGATTGTCCTAGCCCTGTTTTATGTTTTATGAATAGAGGAATATTCTCTCTCTCTCTCTCTCTCTCTCTCTCTCTCTCTCTCTCTCTCTCTCTCTCTCTCTCTCTCTCTCTCTCTCTCTCTCTCTCTCTTCCATCTTTTCAGGACTTTTCACCAAAATGAAAAATCACAAAATACTTAATTACAATGTTATTATACATAGTTACAATATACTTAATGTGTATTTTTTTGCATGATATAACCCTAACCCAGACTCTAATCCTAACCCTAACTCTAATTCTAAGCCTAACCCTTTTCTGATACAATTGTATGCTTACATACTGTATATCGTGCAAAAATATTGACACATTAAGTACATTGCTACTAGGCATAATAACATTGTAATAACATGCACATATACATGTATTTACTAAGTAACTACTATGTAAATATACAGTAATTAGAGACACTTCATGGAAAGTGTTACCAATCATATTTCCTAGAAAATATCTCTTCACACTAGATCTGCCATGCCTTAAAACAACAGCCTTGAGCACTGTGTAATAGGAGCTCTCCAACCACACTGGTAGGTAGACAGTGATGTGGTTAAAGGACTTACTATGACTCATAGGCACACACACACGCAAATTAATACATCTTTCCTACTTTCCTTGGGCGCTAGTTAGAAAAGACTGCTGAGTGAAATTTGGGTCATTCTCCTTGGCGAGTGTGTTCCAAGTTGGCATGAAGTCTTGGCACACTTCACTAATGCCCTTCAGAGGTCCACGGTGGGTTTTGTTTTGCGCATTTAAGTGTTTATTGTTGCCAACGTTTCGAAATCTATTTTCCTACCACTCGTAAAGAAAAAAATAGAAACACCTGCCATAGCACTGTCAATGGGGGCCAGAGCCGCCTTGGGCAACACTGTAGAGGTCATTTATAACCTGCTACTTCTGTAGGTAGTTGTTTTGTCTCATAGAGTACATAGAGGATGTGGCAATTTTAGGGGCTGGAGAAAGGGAGAAAGAAGATTCTGGATGACAAGATGGAATGCTAAGAACGTGCATGTCAAATTCGTTTTAATTTACTGTATATAGAGGATAGTGCATGATTGTGGTATACGGTTTTTATTTACCGCAGGAGGATGTCCCAGTGAATCACACGCAGCTAGATCAGTAGCTGGCATTTCTTGACTAAACTCTCAAGGATGTCGGGATCCACCACTAAACAACAGTAGAAATTAGAAGTGATAAAGTTGTTATAAAACACTATCAGTGGCAGTATTGTTTGAACTACCGAAGCACACCTTCGTCCTGGATTTCAGAAGCACACCACCAGATTGGAATGTAAGGAAAGACGTATTGGAAACTCATCCCAGTAAGCATGTTATTCCATTCATGTTAACAAAAATCAGTTCAGCCCTTACGAAAGTTTACCACAATACATTTGCACAGTAATTGAGCTGTTTTCCAATGGTTTTCCCATGCTATGCAATTACCATGTTTGTTTCCCCCAATTATTTTACTGTGGTAAGCTTCTCTAAAGGCGAGAATAGGGGACTCTAAGCTGTGGCACTAGAATCCAATGCAGGGATGAATATTGCGGTGACACAAATACAAGACGCTTCTTTCAAAGTTCAGAAACGTGTTAAAAATGAAGGTTCCACTATGCAATGATTAGGGGAGCAGTGACTCTGGTACTAAAGCCATCGAGAGCCAGGGAATGGATTTCAAAAGTTTCTTTAAGGAGATTTTAGGCAACCCTTTTATTAGGCTGGCAAATAAGGAAAAAATGACCAATAGCTTGAACAATTTAAGACTGAAGCTTTAAAAAAACAGGAAATGGGAGTTTAATTCTAATTTTAATTTTAATTGTATCTATTTTTATATTTATATACCGTAATAATAAAAATAATCCCGGAGCCAAAATCTTGACTCCTACTTTTATTTTTTACAGCATATAAAAATGAAACATATTTTTCTGTTGACGTTTATTACTTGCGTACAAGTTTGGGGATTTTGTGGTCTCCAAAAAGCAATAAAAAAGAAGAAATCTGTACCTTGTCTGTTTATTGAACAGTTTGGCCAATGCAGCTCATTCCAGTTGTTGTCTGGGGCTTTATTTTGTCTTCAAATTATTTATTATTTCTTAGCAGACACCCTTATCCAGGGCAACTTACAATCATTAGAAGATATCACATTATTTTTACATACAATTACCCATTTATACAGTTGGGTTTTTACTAGAGCAATCTAGGTAAGTACCTTGCTGAAGGGTACAGCAGCAGTGTCCCCCCACCTGGGATTGAACCCACGACCCTCCAGTCAAGAGTCCAGAGCCCTAACCACTATTCAAATGACGAACCCACAGTGAAGAGCAGTTTCCATTGATGTTCCACACTTTTCAACATGTGTATGATTAAACACATACAGGACTGGGAAGCTCTTAACCAGAGAAGCCATTTCAAGAAGCCGGCCATCACTTCTTATAAACTACAGCAACATGTATTGGTGTGTACGACTGCACTGTATCTGTACAGCCTTTCATTGTGTAAGGAAAAAAAACTGAAGAAATATTCAATATGAAATAAACTGGCCCATCTACACTTCCACAGCTCTGGCCAAAAGTTTAGCATCACCTAGAATTTTAGGATTGAAAAATAAATGATCATAATTTAGATCTTTTATTTAACACATCATGTAATCAAAGAAACTACACAATGATATCGCAAAAGCCTACCGGAAGCCATAATAGGAGTACAGTATTTCATGTTAGATTTCGAAATGTCACGTTTTTCAAATTGTCAGTTTTTCGTTAAGTATATGGAAAGCTACAAAGCAGTGTGTAATTCAGTATGTTAATGAAACATTATTCAGCAGGTTTCATTCGACCATTATGAAGCAAAATGTGTTCATTCTATAGGGTGATGCTAAACTTTAGGCCATAGCTGTACATTTACTACTCTGTAAACACTAAGGCAATATATTTGACAACGGTAAACAGTTAATAGGCAAAATTATACATGTTTAACACTGATCTAAATAGCACCGGACTTTAACTCCATATTAATCCAGGAGAGTTTGCCCCTTCGGGTGATTTATAGACCCACTTATAAACTACAGCTGTGGCCAAAAGTTTTGCAATCACCCTATAGAATTAACACATTTTGCTTAATAAAGTCGAATGAAACCTGCTGAATAATGTTACGTTAACATATTGAATTACACACCGCTTTGTAGTTTTCCACATACTTTTTTTTTTTTTTTAAATTTAGTCGTCGCCAATTATTTTTACCCCGGTTTTCACCCCAATTTAGCATGCCCAATTATTATCTGTATCCCCGGCTCACCGCTCGCAACCCCCCCGCCGACTCAGGAAACGGAGGCTGAAACACGCGTCCTCCGAAACGTGCTCCTTCCAAGCCGTCATTTTTCGCACTGCAAATCCACAGCAATGCTACCAGACCTATAGTGCCGGAGGACAACACAGATCTGGCGGCTCCGCTGCAGAGCCACAGGCGCCCTATCGGCCACGGGTCGCTGATGCGCGGTGAGCCGTGGATTCCCCTGCCGACCTAAGCCCTCCCTACCCGGGCAGCGCTCAGCCAATTGTGCGCCGCCCCCTAGGAACTCTCGGTCACGGTCAGCTGTGACATAGCCTGGATTCGAACCTGCGATCTCCAGGCTATAGGGCACATCCTGCGAGGAGCGTCTTTACTGGATGCGCCACTCGGGAGCCCCCCGTTTTCCACATACTTAACGAAAAACTGAAAAATTGAAAAATTTGACATTTCAAAATCTAACATGAAATACTGTACTACTATCATGGCTTCCAGTAGACTTTTACAATATCATTTAGTAGTTTCATTGCTTAAATGATTATAAAAACTCAAAATTATGTTCAGATAGTTGTTGTTTTTTTTTTAATTATGTCTCAGTCCTAAAATTCTAGGTAATGCAGTGAAAGGGAGTTCATTTTAGGCCGGCAGTATTAAGATCCAGCACCGTTTAGATCATTAAAATAGCGTTCATCGTTCCAAAAGATTCAGTATAAAGAGATTTAAGCCATTTCAGAACTAAAACAAGCAGGACCCCAAGAAGCCCTGTTCTTGTTGCTGTTTCTCCAGCAGGTTTCAGCTCCGGTGTTGCTGTGAGATGATGAAATAAGTCTTTCTTTCTCTAGAGTGTGCACTGCTGAACAAAACCAGAGCTTGTAGAAGCACTGAGATCTTCTCATTGAACCTCTAACAGCAGGGCTGATAAACAGAATCACATGACGCTGCAACTGAATGCTTTCTGGTGTGGAAATCTCAGTGTGAGGGAGAGGAGGAAAGAGAGGGAGGGGGAGAGAAAGGGGAGCTAGCAAGCAAGAGAGAGTGTGTGTGTGTTAGCAAGCTAGAGAGAGAGAGAGGGAGGGGAGAGAGAGGGAGGGGGTGAGAGAGAAAGAGAGCGTTAGCAACCTAGAGAGAGATTTGAGATCATTTTATTCCTCATTTTCAGCTCACAGGGGCAAAGATTTTCATAAATAATGTAACCACGGTAACTCGCTTCAGAAATCGGCTTCATCATTTTTCCACCAGCGACAGACCATCACAGACCCAGAGGAGTTCAGAGACTGCCGATTGGGTTTCCAGATGAACAAAGTAAATACCTTCATTAATTTAAGAGAACAATGGTGAGACCGGCAGAGGGTAGCTAAACACTGTAGACAGCTGCCAAATGAAGGTAAGGTCTTTGTGGTCTGGGGTTGTCATATTGTACAACGCTGTACTGGCTTTGTGTTTTGTTTCTGCTTAATCGTTTTAGTTTTGATTTAATTATTTTAGTTTTTAGTGTGATATATATATATATATGTTGGTGCATGTCAATGATCCCAGACAGAAAAGCAGACAGAGAAAGGAAGAAAGACAACTGGTGTCTTTCTCCACAGAGCAGGCATGCTGCAGTATAGCACAGGTAGAGCACAGACAGAGACAATGTAGCATTTCCCATTGTTAGCATGTTGGCCCCTCTTTGTTGTACAGTGTGACTGCCAGTGTCAGCAGTTGTTCTACATGGCAGTGCAATTTAGTGCTTCACATTGCAGTCCTGTGCGAATTGCATTTGGTACACCAAGCTCGTTTCACTTGTGTCAGATTTGAACCCTGGTCCCCAGAGATGAAGGGCAAGAGCGTTAACCCACTATGCAAATACATTATATTATAGTTGTTTGGCTTCCTGTGCTGTAGTTGAGTTAGATGTCAAGATGTGTGCATTCCCCCCCCCCTATAGAACTAAAAGGTTTTGCGTGAAATTTCTGTCCCCTTGCGGCTACGTTGCTGCTAATGACCTCCCTCATTTCAACTGCTGTTGCATGGTGAGGGAGGAAGCATCGTCACACTTGTGCTCCAGACTGTCATTTAGAATTGGCAAACAAAAGCCGAGGGAACGTTGCCTGGTACAGTACAAGAGTGAGCCATCCCACAAACGATCTTCCAAGGCCATTCAGCATTGGGGCTACATTGGCAATGCAATGACCGTTTTAAGACTCAGTGATCGCACCTAGACAGGCAACTTGTATGCATTTAAGTGGCGGACCAACGCTTTCTAGGCATGGCGGTCTTGTCAAGGAGTCTGCTGGGACCACCAACCCATTTCACTTGCCCCACTCGAACCCAGACCTCCGAAGATGAAAGGCTAGTGGGTTGACCCACTGCACCATCTAGCCCCCTTCTCTTTCTCGTAGCAACTGAGCTGTCAAACTTCAAACCACACTTTCAGACAAACTCTCAAAGCAGCGTGTAGGATCATTTAATCCAATCCACAGACCACTGTCAAGCCAAAGACATCTGGCCTCATATCCCGAGAACAGAGATCTGATAGCCCTGCACGCCACAAACTGCACCAGGGATAATCACATCTGTGCTGTCGGAGTGATTGCCACTTAAGCAGCATCTACCAAGACCGTGATTAGATCTGCCTTAATCCGTTACCGGTTTCGAAGGAGGATCCAACAGCTGGATTTAAAAAATACTGCTTCTCCATTGCAGTGCTGAAAAGAAACATGGTAACAGGATGAAATGTTGATGTTTTTTACATTTTATAAAATGTTGTTATACGATTGACTGCGATATATTTTAGGATTGTGCCTGACTAGGAGTGCTACAGTAGAGGAGAGCTATAGGATTTTCTTGCAGTTCACATGTACGCAAAATGTTTCCACATGTCAAAAGCAAAGAATGCCAATGCAAGGAAAATCTGAGATTCAGGGTCAGCTTATCCCTTCTGATCATCAGCAGAGAATCCAGGAAATGCCTCATTAGAACCGCCAAGACACTGCTGGAGAATGAGGTTCGCTGTTAACCCCTTACTGCCCTGCGGGGTATCTTTGCAGCTGCATTTACTCACCCTGAACCCCTTACATTGAGGGGTCTGGCATTGAGGGGTGTGGCACCAAAAAAGAAAATAAAACGTCCACCGATCTGCAAAGCATGACCAGTGGAAAATTCGAGCCACACTGACTTGTCAGACAGGTCAGAAGCACAATGCTAGAGAAGGCACCGTAAACAAGCAAATCAAATTATTTTCAATAAAAGGGCATTACACCAATGTTCAATTAATGTATTCCAATTATGCTAAACTTGTATTCAATTCCTAATGATATTCAATTGCATAGCAGTGGTTCTGGAAGGGTAGTGCAATGCAAGGGGTTGACCAGGGACACTCAAACAGTTTCTCATTGTTTAGACTGGCTTTTATCCTACCAGGGCTGTTTCAGCTGGGAATAATATTTTTCTTATGAGTCTTTTGCAGGCTTAGAAGCTCCATCTGGTCAGAATAGATGTGGATGCACACTCACACTCACTCACACACAGGCACAGACACACACAAAGGGGTCCACTTTTCTACAGAAGTAAGGGCATTGCATTGACTCCCACTATACTATAACTCCATGATGAGGTAGAGGAGAAACACTTTATAGTTTTTTTTTATCTTAATGAATAATGAAAGCAGCTTTTTTAAGCGAAGTGCTCAATACAAGTTAAGACCGTGATTTTTATCCTCAGCATGTTGATGTATATACAGCTAAAATCTCCTTATTTCTAAAGCAGAGTGATTGATGCACACTCACACACATTAACGCAGACACACATACAGTACAACAAAATTACTTTGCCAGAAGCACTGGAGTTATGAAGCCAAGGAGCCTCTCAAGGCAACTTAAGCCCTTTCGATGCAGTCATCACCGCATCAGCATGCTTTAAACTCTAGATGACCACAAACAGTTTTTTTTATATATATATTCTTTTTATCATATGTTTTTCTCCTTGTGGCAGAAGAAACATTATAGAAGCTCTGGTTTAAAGATCATTTAGTTTGTAAAAAAAAATAAAATCTGTTTCTGCCGCGGTACACCAGTATTTAGACATGCTGCAGTCACTTTGTAGTAGTACTGCATTATATGCAGTGCAGAACATTTAGAAGTAGCTCATTCAAAATCCATTTTACTGCAGTCTATTGTAGTAATGGTACGTAATAAAGGTATCAAATCTAAAACAGTTAGAACTCCCCTAACACAAGCTGCTCAATACTGATTCCCTTACTATCGGATGGTACTAGCCCAGTTAATCCCATTTTGAGGTTGTGCTCAGTCTAAGTGCATATAAATTGCCAGTGACTAGACTAATTATTGGATACGGCTAATCAGATAAGTGGCGAAGATAAAAACGTTTAGCGATGGAATGTCGGTATGCAGTAACACGCAAGTTGCTCTGGGGCTGCGATGTGGAAGGCAGTGGGTTTGAGTAGCTCAGTGGTTAGAGTGCTGGGCTGCAGTGTGGAAGGCAGTGGGTTTCAGTAGCTCAGTGGTTAGAGTGTTGGGCTGCAGTGTGGAAGGCAGTGGGTTTCAGTAGCTCAGTGGTTAGAGTGCTGGGCTGCAGTGTGGAAGGCAGTGGGTTTCAGTAGCTCAGTGGTTAGAGTGTTGGGCTGCAGTGTGGAAGGCAGTGAATTTGAGTAGCTCAGTAGTTAAGGTGCTTTTCAGATTGAGGGAATGTTGTTGCAATACTGTAGTATTGTTTTTTCTTTATACAGTAGGTTAAGAGGTCAACACACAGCACTCTCTCACCCAGTAAAGTAAGACAGCGCTCTCCCCAAACTGTTTTTTGAAAATAACATATCGCAAACAGAAAGGAATCTTATTGCCTAATTCATCGTGTATGTCTGAGAGCGAGTGTGTTTAATAACTTGTGTTATCTGAGCTATTTCAAATGCTACGATTAGATTTCTGTGCCTCTGCTGCCAAGGGTACTCTGGTGAGGTACATAACAGTACATGCACTTAACACACAGTCGCTATTAGGAAAAACTAAGCCAGTCTCACCAGGAGCAAATGATGTGTCAAGATGGATCTGAGCCAGGGAATTGCACTATATTAGGACCTAGAGCAGTTAGCTGTTGTTGTTTAGCTGTAAAATGAGCAGAGCAGATTTGAAAGGGCAGTTGTTGATCCTTAACTTGTAACTCTGCGTAGCAGACAATGCAAGGCAGACAACAGAACTGCAGAAATCATGGTGTTTAACGGACTTACAGTATTTTATTTATTTATTTCTTAGCAGATGTTATATCTTGTAACAACTTACAATTGTTACAAGATATCACATTAGATATCACATTATTGTTACATGCAATTACCCATTTATATAGTTGGGTTTTTACTGGAGCAATCTAGGTAAAGTACCTTGCTCAAGGGTAGAGCAGCAGTGTCCCCAACCTGGGATTGAACCAACGACCCTCTGGTCAAGAGTCTAGAGCCCTAACCACTACTCCACACTACAGCTCTGGCCAGAAGTTTTGCATCACCCTACAGAATGAACACATTATGCTTCATAAAGTCGAATGAAACCTGCTGAATAATGTTACGTTAACATATTGAATTACACACCACTTTGCAGTTTTCCATATACTTCCATAAAATTGACAAATGTGATACTTCAAAATCTAACTGTTATGGCTTCCGGTAGACTTTTTGCAATATCATTGTAGTAGTTTCTTTGATTACATGATGTTAAATAAAAGATCAAAATTATATTCATATAGTTTTTTTTCAATCCTAAAATTCTAGGTGATGCAAAGCTTTTGGCCATAGCTGTAGTATTGCCTGCTGTGTGCTCAGCAAGTTCCATGGACGGGGCAATAGAACCATAGGAGGCTGTGTGGTCCAGTGGTTAAAGAAAAGGGCTTGTAACCAGGAGGTCCCCGGTTCAAATCCCAACTCAGCCACTGACTCACTGTGTGACTCACTTAACCTCCTTGTGCTCCGTCTTTCGGGTGAGACGTAATTGTAAGTGACTCTGCAGCTGATGCATAGTTCACACACCCTAGTCTCTGTGAGTCGCCTTGGATAAAGGAGTCTGCTAAATAAACAAATAATAATAATAGGAACGGAACTGAGAACCCCCTTGATCTATATCTGCAGAGCTACACAAAATTAAAGCAGTTGCTTCCCAATCAGCCAGGCTCCTGGTGTACCAAAGCCAGCATGAGTACCCCAAGCTGATACCTGGGACCCAGGACATAAGCAGGATCACCAGTGTTGTTTCTGTGCACAAGTGCAGCTTCAGGATTGATCGTAACAAGCTTGCTGCGTGTGTGGAACTGCATGCTGTAGTTTTTCAACATCTTCTTCACGTTGATCAGGCTCTGCTGGAGTATAGGAGTAAAGACACCGGTCCTTGTTGTTTGCTGTAATGATAAAGCATGGCTTATTTAATCTAGTAAGGTTAATATACAGTGATATAACAGCACTATCTGAAACTCTTTACTCCCAGAACTACATTTCCCATCATCCTCCTGCTCACATATGTAACTGAGATGGATTTACCAGTGAGCAGGAGGATGATGGGAAATGTAGTTCTGAGGGCCATGCGGGTACATGGGAAGCCATCTTGAGACAGGGAATGCAAATTAAAAGTTAAAAAAGTGGTCAAAATGTAAAAAAACAAACAAAAAACAATTAAAACAAAGCACACACCTTACGTAAACAGTTGTAGCAACACATGGGAGCATGTAACACAATGAAATAAAAAGGTTCTTATGTGCCCTTTAGATGAAGAGACCTTACAACACTGCTTAATAAAGTGTGGAATTCAGACCAGAATTCACAAAGATTTTACACATGCGTTATTTTAAAGAAGGCTTATTTCAAAGTTTGTTTTCGTTAGTTAAAAAATGCTAATTGATGATTTTTTTATTTTTTTTTGGTATGCTTTTAACTCTGCAATTCTTTAACCCATTCAGTGCCCTCATTTTGAGGACAGGCTACTTCGTAATTTTATGGAGCGTTTTTTAACTGGCATCTACCTGTTGTTTAAATTCTCACTTTAACTATACAGTATTGTTATGATAACATACTCTAATTCTGTCAGCCGCAAAAGTGATGTATCAGATTACATAAATACAGCTTGTGTTGTGATTTTTGCAATGAAAGTGAATTTGGTTCTTCATACTGTGCTAACGTGGCTCTTATTTATTTGCAGTTGGCAGCGTTTAGTCGACAAGTTTGTGATTCCTCGAGGCTGAATGAGTGACAGAGAAACTCACAATGGCTCAAGTTCTTCACATGGACCCTAACTTTCCAGGTATGAAAAAAAACTGCCTTACACAATTCCTATTGTGAAATAGAAAATGCGCCTTTGTAGCGTTTAATTACTTCATACTTTGTGCAATAAAGCACCGCGAAAGCATGGTAAAACATAGCTAAGCATTGTAAAGAACAGAGAGGTATGCTAAACTATTCTAAAAAGAATATTTAAAAAACAATGGGATACTGTAGGACAGAAAATAAGTCATTTGTATTACTCATGTTTCAAATGTGTGTCTACACCTTTAAATGAGAGGTCTGAATTAATGCACATTGGCATTTTACATTAATGTAGGGGGTACAGGAAGTGAGAATGAGAGAGAAACGTGGGGGGGACTTGTAAGCAAGACTATAAACAGCTGCACTATCTCTTTGATCTGTACATCTCCTAATCCTGTGTAGTCTCCCAATAAAGCCTTTTGAACCGATTTATTGTGTATCGACAATTAATTGAAGTCTTACAATACTATGGTTACTGCAAAATATAACCGTGCGAAAAAGCATGAGGGGAAACTGCTAAATTACCATGCAAATGTACTGTGGTAAACTCTTATATGGATGCCCTTTAAAATGTCTGCGTTTCTCATTGTCAGGGAAATGCAACCCGACCTCCCCCAGTGTCCTGCAAGGCAAGGACAAGGAGCTTCCCTACTCAGTGGAGACCCCGTACGGCTACCGGCTAGACCTGGATTTCCTCAAGTACGTCAATGACATCGAGAAAGGCAACACCATCAAGAAGGTGCCCATCCACCGCCGGCCACGCTACAGCTCCCTCCCGCGGGGCGCTGGATACACCGGCTCCTGGTGGACCTCCACAGAGTCCCTGTGCTCCAACGTCAGCATGGACAGCCGCCACTCCTCCTTCTCGTATTGCGCGCCAGGGTATCACGGCTCCTACAGGGCTGATACCCGACCCCCGTTCCTGGCTGGAGGCTTCAACGCCCGGGTGGAGAAGACCCTGCTGGATGCCCGCAAGAAGCTCGAGCAGAACCAGACAGACTCCGCAGGGAGGCAGCAGCCGTTCTCCAACTTGGGGAGCATGCAGAGCAGCGTGTCAGGGTCCGCCAGCTCCCTGGTGGGCTCCTCTCTGAACCAGTCCTACTCCAAGTCCCAGAACGGAACCCAGGGGGGCCAGTTCACTCCCATGAGCTCTGGGCTCTCCACTCCGGTCTCCCCCACTCCGGCTCACCTTCAGCACGTCAGGGAGCAGATGGCGGTGGCCCTGAGGAAGATCCGGGAGCTGGAGGAGCAGGTGAAGGTGATCCCCGTGCAGCAGGTGAAGATCTCCGTCCTCCAGGAGGAGAAAAGGCAGCTGAGCGTCCAGCTCAAGAGCCAGAAGTTCTTGGGGCACAGCATGAGTTTTGGGAAGCCCAGACCCAGGGGGGAGCTTTACATTGACATCCCGGAAGAGGACAGCCCTGGAGGAGGGGGCAAGGTCTTGTCACCAACATTTGCCGACACTTCACGCCAGGATTCCGGGTGCGAGATCGAGGATACGGTTATCGTGGGCGGCGCCAGGCAGCTGGGGCAGATGGGCGGCAGGAAGGAAGTGAGGTCGGTGGGCGTGGGAACGGAAGCAGTAGAAGAGGGAAGAGGATGTGCGAAGGATGGTGGAAGTTCGAAGGCGGTTGACGTGAGGCATGTAGGCATAGCGGTGAAGGAGCAGGACCTGGGGCTTTCCTCAGAGGCTACCCAAGCTCAGGTGGAGCAGCAGCGGCAGAACACTGAAGGCCTGAAGACCAAGATGATGGTTCTGGAGACCCAGCTGAGGAAGGCCCTGCAAGAGCTCAAGACTGCCCATCAAAGGCTGGAGCAGCAGGGCAAGGAGATGGCAGAGAGGGGCAAGGATGCCAAGCTGTCCATGGCCGACGCGGTTATCATGACCAGCGTTGGGTGGCAGGATCTTCAGGAGACCAGCAACAAGATAGGGCGCCCGGGGGAAGCTCCAGGACTCCAGACAGTGGTCTCCTTCAACCAGCAGCCCCAGAAGAAGGAACAGAGGACGGTGGGGATCCAGGTTTATACCCTGGAGCAGCCAACGGTGGTGGGACTGAGGAAGTGCCAAGAGGTGGCCCTCGCGGCGGATCAAGCAGCGTTTGCGCACAGGCCGATGAGAGCTGAAGCCCCAGCTGCCTGCAGTGTCCCGGACGTTGTTACGAGCGCGCCTCCCGGAGTTCTGGAAAGCGGGGCGCACAGCAGAGCCCAGGAGGAAGCCAGGTCGTCCGCGGGAGTGCCATACATTGTTTACAGGAGCAACGAGACCGTAGAGACCACCTTTCCCGTTCATGGACAGGCAGTCGCACTGACTGGGAGCCACCAGGTGAAGATCAGCCTGAGGAGCGGAGAGGGAGAGGGGGAGGCGAGGAGCACGGAGGGGACTGCAGGAGTACCAGGTACAAGTCCAGGGTTGTTGTATGGTGACCTTGAATATTCATCAGACAGCCCTGGTTTAGGTTATATTGCACTGGAGGATAGTTCAGTACAGATACAGCAACAAACAATACACAGCTAATCAGGAGGTTAGGAAAATATGTGAATCCTCTCAAAAGAGCAGGATTTAGATGAGGCTGCTGAACACAGTGCGGGCAATACTAATACATTATTGAGGACACTGTTAACTTTGCAGTAGTAAAACAAAAAAACGGCAACATTTACACTGCTCTAAGTTGAGTCAAAAATGTAGTAATACTTCATTATAGGTTTTAGGGAAAAATGCATTCTCTTTAGGAGGAACACAAATAGACTTAACTATGCTTCCAGACAACAGAATGAAACTGTTGTGTATTGCATTGTGTAAAGGAATACAGGTGGCACGCTGCAGTTCATGTAGGTTTTTTTCTCTGCTGGTTCCCTCAGACACGTCCCCTGAGCTGCCAATCGCCATCTGCTCCAGAGAGGTGCGCGAGGTCCTTCCGAAGTGTGAGGTGTCCTCCTCGGTGCCCGTCTCAAGCCCGGCAGTCGTCATGGAGACAGTCAGCGCCGTCCAGCTTGTATCCAATCAGCAAGCGCCTCTGTGTCAAAGGTTAAAGGAAGTCGAAGCGGAGAACGAAGCGCTCATGAATGCAGCGGCAGGGAGCGAGGAGGTGCAGGAGCCAGGTGCGAGAGACAAACTGTGGAATAATCCCTCAAGTCTGACTGTAGTTTGCCATGAATGAGGGGGAGGGCGGGTGGGGTGTCAGGGTACCCCGGGTATATTCACGAATATAAAAACGTCATTAAGTGCAGCAAAGCGACTATTCTTTTTTGATATAGGCTTTGCTCCTTCCCTTTCAGATTCTCCCCCGGCGAGTCTGAAATCGATCATGAAGAGGACAGACCAGCTCGGCCCCTCCGATTCCCCCACCACCAAGAAGAACCTGCAGTTTGTAGGAGTCAATGGAGGGTGCGACTCTTTTTTTCATATTTTTTTGGGCAATACCTGTGGATGAGGGCACTGTAAAAAGCAATAAAACAAATACAGCTGTGGCTTGTAAGTTTGATCAAATAACACTAACTATAAACAACAACGAAAACATATTTATTTGAGAACTGGTAAAAAAAAATGTGGATGTGTCACATTCAACTAATTGCTTCAACACCATCATCCATAATCCCTCCAGTAGAAGGGTGTGCTAACAAGGGACGAGCCTTGATGGGCTGAATGGCCTTTTCTCGTTCCCAAACTTTTCTTATGTTCTAACTATTGAACACTCAATAGTGCTGAGTTTAAAAATACCTGAAAGTTTCCTTTGGGTTTCTTGAGATAAGATTCTCAAAAACAAATCTAGGTTATTGAGAATATTGTGTGTATCTGGAGAATGTTACTGACATGCTTGTCGTATTTGTTTTTTGTTTTTTTTCTCTCTGGGCAGCTACGAGTCCACCTCCTCAGAGGAGTCCAGCTCAGAGTCCAGCTCGGAGGAGAACGTGAGCTCAGAGAGCGAGTACCATGAGGCCAACGAGCGACTCACTGAGGCTGGGACACAGGCGCAGGGGAGTAAGGACCAAACCATCCCCACACAGGACCACCCTGCCCCTGCGCCTGCCCCAGCCCCTGCGCCTGCCCCTGCCCCTGCCCAGGCAGTGTGCAAGGAAGAGTCTCCTCAGACCCTGCGAGAGAGTCAGACCACCCCCACGCCAGACAACCCCTCCCCACAGGAGAAGGAGGAGGAGAAGGGGAGGGAGGGGACAGAGGGCAGCAGGTACCGTGACTGCGTCTGTCTTATTGATTTATTTAATGGGAACGCTGGAACAGGGGCCAGTTCCCCTAATTTAAAAAACTTTCCCGCAGTAAAAACATAGCAACGTGTAATAGCAAATGCGTCATCTCTGTATTGAATTACTATTTTATTATTATTTGTTTATTTAGCAGACGCCTTTATCCAAGGCGACTTACAGAGACTAGGGTGTGTGAACTATGCATCAGCTGCAGAGTCACTTACAACTACGTCTCACCCGAAAGACGGAGCACAAGGAGGTGAAGTGATTTGCTCAGGGTCACACAATGAGTCAGTGGCTGAGGTGGGATTTGAACCGGGGACCTCCTGGTTACAAGCCCTTTTCTTTAACCACTGGACCACACAGCCTCCACAATTGTAATAATATTATTATATTATTACAATTGTGGGATTGTGCTCGTGGGCAAATCCACAGTTATGGCCAAAAGTTTTGCATCACCTAGAATTTTAGGAGTGAAACATTATTTAAAAAAAAAAAAAACTATATGAACATAATTGAGATATTTTATTTAACATCATGTAATCAAAGAAACTACACAATGAGATTGCAAAAGTCTATCAGAAGCCATAATACTATTTCATGTTAGAGTTCAAAATGTCACACTTTTCAATGTCAGTTTTCCGTTAAGTATATGGAAAACTACAAAGCGGTATGCAATTCAATATGTTAACATAACATTATTCAGCAGGTTTCATTCTACTTTATGAAGCAAAATCAGTTCGTTCTATAGGATGTTGCAAAACCTTTGGCCAGAGCTGTAGATTAAACTCGACAAAGAAATGCATATCCCAGTTTCCACAGCCGGTAGCTCTCGAGTAATCAGGGGTGTACCACATGGAAAAAGCTCAATAGAGAGTCGAATCTCATGTCTATCTGGGTTTGTTTTGCAGCGTTGAGCTGAGTGAGAGCCTGGTCACAGCCTGTACGGTCCTGCAGAAAGCTCTGGGGGAGCCTAATGCATTCAGCCACCAAGAACCGGTACACAGTTTATCTTGTTATTTCTATTTGTTTTGGTTTTTTTTTTCAATTATTAAGTGTTCAAAGTGTAGAATTTTGATAACCTTGTTTAAAATATGCAGGGGCAATGTAGGCATCAAGATTAGTGCTTACATATACATGTACCATTATTATTTATTATTTATTTATTTATTTATTTAGTGTTTTCCATAAACAATAAGATGCTGTACACATACAGTCTTGCAGTAATGTGTAAAGATGTCTGGCTTCCATTTCACTTACTGTTTCATGGCGTTTGCAATCAGGCTGAGCGGTTCCATCGCGGAATGCTATAGATAAAGTTACCCCAAGAAACAACTTCAAATTTAGCACAGAGAGAAAAACAAGAGGGCATAAGTGGAAGCTGAGTAACAGTGAGTTTAGAACAGAAGGTAGGAGGCATTGTGAGACCTTTCAGCTCTACCAGCCCCACCTCCTCTCTCTGCCTTTTAAAAACACAGAGTAGCTGGCACTTAGGATTCTCCAGGTAAGCACAAAACAAGTAAACGCTGATTTTGAGAAAGCTGTCAAACTAAACCTTGGAGAACCCGGAAGCACTTAGAATGATTGCAAACAGTGTAAATTAATAAGTGATTTGTAAAAAAAATTTAAAAGTGGTGACGTGCAATTCCCCCGCTCTGCCTGCAGAGGGCGGCCTACACCGCAGTGCTGCAGGAGTGGCTGCGTGTTTCCTGTCACAAGGCAGCCAATCCGGAAGTGGTTCGCCAGCACATGGCGGTGTTCAGGGCCCTGTCACCGCAGCTGCTGGCGTTTATCGTCAACATGGCCGATGGCAACGGCAACACAGCCCTCCACTACACCGTGTCACACTCCAACTTCCCTGTGGTCAAGCTGCTGCTGGACACAGGTAACCATCTGCGCCCGGCGCCCTTTTAGAAACCTGCAGAGCTTTCGTTCACTGGTCAGGAAGCTCAGTTAACACAGTAGATGACAGCCGAAGAAGGTTCCCTTCAAAGGCTTTTATCTAAGGTTTTAAAACCCGTGTTTCTGTCCTTTTTATTTTGTTTGTTTTACTCTAGTGCTGCATTAACCGATTATTCGATCATTCAGATTGAGCTCTTCACAGAAATCAGGGGCTGACAAGCAGGTGAGGGTCACTGGGGTCGACTGGGCTAGTTTACCTTTCAAGTGAAACGAGTGAAGAAACAGCTGCTGGGTTTGTGCTGATCGCTGCTTTTCTTAGACTCTGTGGAGCACAGCGATCCGCACAAACCCAAGCTGCTGTCTCTTCACTCTGAATGGTAATTTAGCCCGATCAACACCAGTGACCCTCCTGTGGAGCGATCAACCCAAATACTCATTTCACGCAGCACTGTTTTATCCTGTTATAAAATGATGTCTGAAAAATCAACTGATTACTGATGAAGACAATCCCAGCACAGCTTGTCCTGTGTACATCCTGTGTATAGAATATACAGCACAATTGTAATGCTAAAACATTTGCTTAATAGTAGGTCCTTGAGTACAAGATTCATTTTTGTGATTTATACAGTAAGAAAATACGTAATGTGTTCTGTAGGGTGTTGATTATTAATATTTTGCAGTTTGACCTTTTAAAAACAGGGGGTGCTAGAAAGGAACCACCTCTTCTTGTTCCAAACGTTTCTTGGGAAAGAATCCAACCAAAATTTTCAATTACCTTCAAAGCTGCTGTTTGAACAATGGGATTAAAACCGATTGCGCTACCATTGATTAGCTTCAGTGCCCAGTTTTAGAAAGAAAAAAAAAATTAGTTTTGAAAGATCTTTGAAGCGGACAATCCTGGACAGATTTCTTTGAAAAGAAGTACAGGGTATGAGGAGATTACAAAACCATTCACATAAACGGAAACTCCTACCTACCAAGCCATACCACTTTCATTCATACAGCGTCCTTCATGTACAAGCATCCCAAAGCACGTTACAAAAATACACAGCAAGCCAAAGGAGCTCCAAACTGTTTGCTAGAAAATCAAAGAGATGTGTTTTGAGCTTAGATTTAAAAATGCTGACAGACTCAGCATTCCGGAACAAAGATTTGGAGTTGAGTTCCACAGTGAAGGAGATCGAAAACTGAAAGCCTTTGAACCCGTAGGTTTTGAATCGGGTTCTTGGGATTACCAAGAGAGCTTCGTTTACTGATCTCAAAGTACGAGCCGGTTTACAGGGAACAAGTAACTCATGCAGACAGGCAGGGCCAGAACCACGAATAGCCTTGTAAGAGAGAAGCAGCGTTTTGAATGCAGTGCTCTAGCAGCTTCAAGGCAAGCCAACGTACCTCAGTTTAAAAGGCATGTCTCTCTCTCTCTCTCTCTCTCTCTCTCTCTCTCTCTCTCTCTCTCTCTCTCTCTCTCTCTCTCTCTCTCTCTCTCTCTCTCTCTCTCTCTCTCTCTCTCTCTCTCTCTCTCTCTCTCTCTCTCTCTCTCTCTCTCTCTCTCTCTCTCTCTCTCTCTCTCTCTCGCAGGTCTCTGTAACCCAGACAAGCAGAACAAGGCAGGCTACACTGCTATCATGCTGACTGCCCTGGCTGCCTTCCGCTCCGAGTGTGATCTGGAGACGGTCATGCAGCTCCTCAGGATGGGAGACGTCAACGCCAAGGCCAGCCAGGTGAGAGACAGACCAAGGAGGCAGGACAGGGGCAAGGGAAGAGGGTCTGCACTAGAAATGCAAAATCCAGGAGGAGAACTAATAAGAAACTAAAAGGGTTGATTTCATCATCCTGTACCCCCAGCTGTGCGTACAGGAAGAGCAAATCCTGATAACTCCTGATTTTTTCTTCCCCCCACAACATTTTTATCAGTACCAGGGAATCCCCAGGAATGGTAATAAGACTCCTATCGCATAGCAGTTTCACCCATTCCAGGTTTTACTATAAGCTTGATTAGCCACAGTGTGTATAGGTAACAAGCTCAGGTGTGTCACGATCATCACAATTGCGAATGGCAATCACATGGTTTAAATGTGCATTATTTAGGTAGGGTGGATAGCTTATAGAATAATATAATTATTCATGATCTGCTACATACCAGTCATTGTATGTCTTTTTCTTTTATGGAGCAGGAATCTACCAAGTCTCAAAAAAACATACTCAACATGCATATGAAATAGGAGCTCAAATGGCAGCCTAATGATACACACATGCATGGCATATCTATTGACTGCTTATTAACACTGATTAATTAAATTTATGCCACGCAAATACCCATTCCTGTACTTGGAAGAGTGACCATGTTCTGGTTCACCAACTTTGCCAAGCAGCACTCCCCAGTACACACCATCTTCTACCACCAGGGGAAGACAAAGCTTGGCTGTATTTGTCTGCTCCCTGATCTCTGCTAATCCAGCCCCCCTCTCTCTTTGCAGGCGGGACAGACAGCCCTGATGCTGGCGGTGAGTCACGGTCGGATCGATATGGTGCGCGCCCTGCTGGCGAGCGGAGCACACGTGAACCTGCAGGACCACGACGGCTCCACGGCGCTCATGTGCGCTTGTGAGCACGGACACGTGGACATCGTGAAGCAGCTGCTGGCAGTGCCGGGCTGTGACGCCACGCTCACGGATAACGTAAGTTGGTTCTCTGCCACGCCACGCCACGCCACGCAGATCTCAGAAAGATAAGCAGCTGCCCCAGGGTCAGGCCTGGTCAGCACTTCTTCTAGGATTGTGATCTGCTGGGATTATGATCGGCTCAATGTTTGTATTGTGATCGGCTCAATAACTCAATAAATACATAAGAACATAAGAACGTTTACAAACGAGGGGAGGCCATTCGGCCCATCTTGCTCGTTTGGTTGTTAGTAGCTTATTGATCCCAGAATCTCATCAAGCAGCTTCTTGAAGTATCCCAGGGAGTCAGCTTCAACAACATTACAGGGGAGTTGGTTCCAGACCTAAGACGTTTGGTCAAAGTCTGGTCAGCACTTCTTCTCTCAAGTGTGATTTGCTCAGATCTCAGAAAGCTAGTTGCAGCAGCAGCAGGGTCAGGTCTGGTTCTTGGATTGTGATCTGCTTCGATCGCAGAAAAGCTAAATAGTTTAACAGAGTGATTTCTGGTCAGTATTCTTAGGAGTGATCTGCTCAGATCTCAGAAAGCTAAGCAGCAGCAGGGTCAGGCCTGGTCAGTCTTTCTCCTTCTTTTTGGATCATGATTTGATGAGATCTAAGATAAGGTTGGTCAGGAAACCCTTTGGTTTATTCACAAAGTATTTATAATCACGCTAAGCTTGCACCACTTTTTTTTTGTAAAATGAAAAAACAAACTGATAAAAGATACCAAATTTGCAAGAAAAAAACTATTCTTAAATGAACCTGCCGAGTTATTTATTTGAAGCCTTTTAACAAATATACTTTTTTTTGCATGTTTTTCCCCTGCGTTTGAATTCCACAGTCTAGCAACCGTTTTAGACCGGAGTTCCTTACTCTCTCTCTCTCTCTCTCTCTGATCTCTCAGGATGGCAGCTCAGCCCTGTCCATCGCTCTGGAAGCCAGTCAGAATGACATCGCCGTCCTCCTCTATGCCCATCTCAACTTTGCCAAGCCCCCCTCCCCGGTACGTACCATCTTCCACCACCAGGGGGAGACAAAGCTCAATTCTGAGAACTTCCACCATCAGTAACAGCAGGGTCAAACGAGCTTACAAGAATTCCTCCATCACACAAAAAAAAGAGTTCTTCTTCTTCTCCTTGAAGAGCACAGACTTGCAGCAGCACATGGTTCCTGCTTGTACAGTAACATTCATGAAGTATCTCCGCTCCACCTCCTTTTAGCTAGTCATTAAAAATGCAGCTGGTTAATTGCCAGCTAAGTGTGAAATGCCTAGCCTTCCCCAGCTCCCAGTTGACCCTCTTGTCAGCTTGGATTTAGTACAGCTCTGACTTGGGTTGCCAGACATCCCGGAAAAATGGAGATGGATATAACTGTAGGCTCGGGGCACTTGCTTGTGGTGGCCGTGGTGGCTTAGCTGTGGTGGCCTAGCTGTGGTGGCCTATGCTCGCATGGGGTTGTGGTTCTCGATACACGTGACATTTGAGATGGAAATAAAATCAACACGATGTTGTTCAGACCAACTGGAGAAGGGTGATGAGTGCAGAAAGTTTAAATTCGTCCCGTGTGTTGAATAATGCACATTATTAATTAAGAAAATAGTTGTGAATGACTTTAAAGTCCTAATTTGAAAAATGTTTCATGTCAGGACAATCGTATATAAATCGTATTTTTATTCACGCACAGCCGAAAATATAATTTAGTAATACAAAATGAAACTAAATGTGTTTATAAAAATGAACAACAGCAAAACCGTGTGCGTCGTAGCATAGGCCACCACGAGCAAGGTCTCCGAGCCTCCAGTTATACACTCTTGGAAAAACTGGGGTTGTGCCAGTTTTCAGCCTTAATTTTTTTTGTCCCGGTCGAAAACAGTACATTTGTTAGATCGTCCTGATTCTTTTTTTGTTTGTTTGTTTGTTTGTTTGTTTGTTTTTGTTGTTTAAAGTACAAAACCGTAGCCGTGCGCTCAGCAAGTTAACAGCAGAGTCATTCATTAGGTTGTGTAATCTCCATTCAAAAATAAATGAAACAATCCTATGGGCTAGTTGTTCAATAATTCAGATTGTGTGTTTAATAGTCCCAATTGTCTTTTTGTTTATTTAACATGTTTTGGACAGATGACAGTAGAGTGAAAACAGTGAATTGTTATGATCTGCAATAAACCGATGTTTTAACTTTTCAATTAAAGTCGTGTTATTATACATACAGTCCTTTTAATTGCTTCAGAGTTGCTACAGTGTAAATTAATTGAAGAAAAAAAATGTCCCGGTTTTTCACTCTGGAAATCTAGTAACCCTAGCTGTGATATTTTGGGGGTGGGGGGTATATGTTACTGTGTTATTAACCCCCCTATTTTGTTTTTCAGGTGGCCCAGAAGTCACTACTTGGGACAAGTCCACCCGCTGAGGCAAAGTAACTTGGGAGGGTTTGGGATTACCCTGCCCTAGGGGGGAACTGCTTTGATTTCTTACATACTATAATAATATAATGATCTCCTGTCTTCCAAAATGAACTGCTCTGAAATGGAGACCTTCTCAACTGCGTGGCTTCCAAGACTTCCGCTAAGCAGCCATGGCTCTGGATCAATTCTGAATAAAGATGTCCTTTATCGGTCCGTCCAGCTCGATTTTAACAACTCCTTACAGATTCCTGTAACCTCTGCAATATTCTGTACCAGGGGTGGTCAAAGTCATCCCTTCCACTCCTGGTCTTTGTTCCAACGCTGTTCTAAATTGTTTAATTGAACCAATTAAACCACTCCATCCAGAAGTAGTTCATTATGTCATTTTAGGTGTTAAACCTGGAGTGGAAAGGCTGTCCAGGACGGCGATTGGACACCCCTGTATCCCTATCCCTCTCAATCAGGACGTATCTGTTTCTGACACTACACAGCACTAAACACTGCACCGTACAAACTGCTGAAACTGAAGGACGCAGTCGTTTGTCTAAAAGTTAGTGGCGGGGAGGAAGTTAGGAAGATGGACTGCTTTGCAGATTGGTGGCACTGTGGTTTCTATAGAAAAGTTGCTTGTCATTTTAGAAAAATGTATTAGATTTTGTATTAAATGTGCTCCCATTTCTATCCGTTTTTACATGTTAAAGTATAATATTTAAGAAATAAAACACACACACACACAACGACCCAGTTTAATTCCAGCAAGGAGATGGTTTGATATTTCTTTTTAAATTTCGACATTTCACTGCAGCTGAACCGTGTCTATCGTTACACACGCCACACAGCTATGTAAACGTCAGTCTGGAAGTCGCAGCCCCCTTTTTCCAGGAACCCCGGAACTGCACCTTCATGAAACCTCTTTAAAGTGAATTTAGGGTTTGGGCAACATTTAGGACAGGGAACACTGCTGTTGGTTTTAAAGGATTTTGATCGGAGACCCCTTCTTTATTTAATGAGGTTATTTTGTTTTACAAGGTCCTACCTTCTTTATGCTTCTTTTGCTCCTTGATACTCGCTTTCAACATCAGTTTTTTTACATGCAGACTGGCGCGCTATTGTACAATGTTTTACAGTATGTGAAAATATATACCAAATAACGCAATCAATAAATACATAATTACAATATTATACTTTTATTTAAAATCAAAACTACATAAAAATACAAGCCAAATAAAATGGAGAAGCAATATAAGCTGTTTTATAAGCTTTTTTTTTTTTTTTTAAGGTTTAAAACACTACTTTTTAATTTTATTCAAAAACTTTCCTACACTTAGTTTAAGATTAGTACTGATGTATAATCTGAATACTTTATATTTGTATTATTTAACTGATATATATAAAACCCTAGACTGTTTATTGTATGGTATTTTTGTATTTTATTGAACGTTCACTATTTCTTTGTAATTTTTCCTGTTTTTACTTGTGTCTTTTCAGAATTGTGCAGAAAAAAAGTTTTTCTCCTGTGTATAAAATGAACTGTACATTTCACACTTCAGAGTTCCTTTTTCTTATGTCAGATCGTTGTTTTCCCCAAATAAGGCGACTTTTCTTATATTTAATTACATTTTTTAACTGTGTGTCTTCTCATTAATAGACGTTTCACAGACTCTGATTAGCACTCATTTAGAACAAAAGATTGTAAGAACATTTACGAGCGAGAGGAGGCCATTCGGCCTGTCTGTGCTCGTCCGGTTCCTAGCAGCTGATTGATCTCAGAACTTTGTCAAGTCGGGTCTTAAAGGATCCCAGTGAGGAGTAGAGGCAGGCCAGATCCGCTGAAATTTTCAGTAGATATCTGTGAAGTGTTCTGCGGACCATCCTTCGTGTTTAGTATTTGTATTAATAATACATTATAAAATTGTCAATCAAGTAAACAGAATCATATCAAACACTTTATGGGTTAAGCGCTTCCAATTTAATATAGCAAGCACCTTTGTCAGTAGAATCTTTAGAAACTGTCGAAACAAAACCATCACGTCTCATTAGACTTTATATTGGCCACATTTCCAAAGCCTCAACGCCAGTCTTAAAATGAACTCCTGCTTTTTGATGGACATTTTGAATCAATAAAAGCAATAACACTGGTTCATGTTGATGTTGATGTTGATAAACCTTATCTGCTTATTCAGACTCTAGTCCTGTGCTGCACACTGAGGCCGGGAACCAGCCAAGATTGACCTTAAATCAAATCTCACATATCAGTTTGATTTTGCGGGTTGTACAATGACTGTCGCGGGTCTGCAGGTTTTAATGTCAATTTGCAGGTCTGACCAGCGAAATACAGTCACTTGGGTGGTCTGGAAGCCTATTAGGAAAATATAAAACAGAGCAAATGTGGATCACCGGAAATAACAGTACTATTTCTATATTTAAAAACCTGTTTGTAGATTAAATTGGGCCTCCATGTTTGGGACAATACGTTTACAACACGCCTGGTTGGGACTGTCTCTTATGACATTACTGTAAATTGTTTTTTGAATGTTCCTGCTCTGTTACAAATCACACACACACACACACACACAATCACACACACACAATCACACAGACATACAACTTTATATAAGTTGAGAAACACCACAACATCAAAAGAGTACATTTGAAAAAAAAAAAAAAGAAGATTTATTATATTAAAACAAGGCATCACATTTTCAGATACAAAGCAGCATATTTGTATTATTCTTATAATTACCAGTATTTCTTTCTTCCTTTTTTACATACAATCAAACTGAGTCAACGCTGAATTGTCGGTATAAAAAAAAAAAAAAAAAAAAGTCTAGGTAAACAGAACTTGTCTTTTTGTGCTCAGGGTAGCTGGTAGCAGTAGAGAAGTGCAATGGCTTAACTGTAGAGAGAGAGGACACAGCTACTCCGAGCTGGTTTGAAAACGAACAAAAACGCAGATGGAAAAATGCTGTAGCTCAACAGCTGTGCCGTTTTTCCTTGAGTGGGTTTGAGAGACAGTAAGCGGACAGGCACTGAGACACATTCAATGCAGAATAAAGTGAGGCTGTTTATCTTGTCGGGAAGCAACAAGCCTGAAATGAAGAGGGAAAAGAAAGCGTTTACTTTTTTTCTTTGTTGAATTGGACGACGCTTGTGAATGCAGGGTGTAGTGGAGTGTTGAGTGGGGTTCTATTTGCTCTAGTACTAGAGCGCTCTGCAGTGCTGAGTGGAGTTCTCTTTCCTATACTACTGCAGCGCTCTGCAGTGTTGAGTGGAGTTCTCTTTCCTATACTGCTGGAGCACTCTGCAGTGTTGAGTGGAGTTCTCTTTCCTATACTATTAGAGCGCTCTGCAGTGTTGAGTGGAGTTCTCTTTCCTATACTGCTAGAGCGCTCTGCAGTGTTGAGTGGAGTTCTCTTTCTTATACTACTAGAGCGCTCTGCGATGTTGAGAGGAGTTCTCTTTCCTATACTACTAGAGTGCTCTGCAGTGTTTAGTGGAGTTCTCTTTCCTATACTACTAGAGCGCTCTGCAGTGTTTAGTGGAGTTCTCTTTCCTATACTACTGGAGCACTCTGCAGTGTTGAGTGGAGTTCTCTTTCCTATACTACTGGAGCGCTCTGCAGTGTTTAGTGGAGTTCTCTTTCCTATACTACTAGAGCGCTCTGCAGTGTTGAGTGGAGTTCTCTTTCCTATACTACTAGAGTGCTCTGCAGTGTTTAGTGGAGTTCTCTTTCCTATACTACTGGAGCACTCTGCAGTGTTGAGTGGAGTTCTCTTTCCTATACTACTAGAGCGCTCTGCAGTGTTGAGTGGAGTTCTCTTTCCTATACTACTAGAGTGCTCTGCAGTGTTTAGTGGAGTTCCCTTTCCTATACTACTGGAGCACTCTGCAGTGTTGAGTGGAGTTCTCTTTCCTATACTACTAAAGCGCTCTGCAGTGTTGAGTGGAGTTCTCTTTCCTATACTACTAGAGTGCTCTGCAGTGTTTAGTGGAGTTCTCTTTCCTATACTACTGGAGCACTCTGCAGTGTTGAGTGGAGTTCTCTTTCCTATACTACTAGAGCGCTCTGCAGTGTTGAGTGGAGTTCTCTTTCCTATACTACTAGAGCGCTTTGCAGTGTTGAGTGGAGTTCTCTTTCCTATACTACTAGAGCGCTCTGCAGTGTTGAGTGGAGTTCCCTTTCCTATACTACTAGAGCGCTCTGCAGTGTTGAGAGTGGAGTTCTCTTTCCTATACTACTAGAGCGCTCTGCAGTGTTGAGTGGAGTTCTCTTTCCTATACTACTAGAGCGCTCTGCAGTGTTGAGAGTGGAGTTCTCTTTCCTATACTACAGAGCGCTCTGCGGTGTTGAGTGGAGTTCTCTATCATCAGGTTATGGGGTACACAATGGGGTACAGTCCTCACCTCTACACAGAGCTACTGCAGCGGTCCACACAGGGTCTCCGGGGATCTTCATTGTCGTTGAAAGGTGGGTTTCCCTTTTTTTGCTTCGACACGTCTGAAAACACAAAGCAGTTACCTCAGGAATAGAAATAAGACTCCCATTGCATAGCAGTTTGATGCATCAGTAAGACACACGTGAGCATGTTACCTATACACTGGAGCTAATCAAGTTGTAGTAAAACCTGGAATGGGTGAAACTGCTATGCAATAGGAGTCTTGATTCCATTGCTGGTACCTGCCAGATATTTCACAGTGGCAACAGCCGAGTGTAATGAGTCGAAGGCGAGTTGGCAAAAGACGAGGTCAGTTATCTAGCAGGTACTAACCGCTGTGAAGGGTGTTAATGCTATTATATACCAAACAAATGTTTTTGGTTTTTTTTGTGTGTGTGTGAAGACATTTTGCTAGTTTTTGTTAGCTTTAGAGTGATAACGAACTTTGTGGGTAAAATGCAACATTACCTTGAAGCCATGAGCACTTTCACGAAATACTGTACATACTTTAATGCTAACTTATGGGCTATGCATTAACTAGTCTTACATTTGAACTGCAATGTTACTTTCGATAAATGTACAAAAAGTTGGTCTCACAATAAAAACAATAAATGATTCTTATTTGCTTTATTGACCACAAACAATATGGCTGTGAAGCTAATAAAACACAGAAACGGAACATACATATTTTTAATTCCAACGCTGCAGATGGAATATACTGAACAAAAGGTCTGCATTCACATACTATATATTTATAAAGAAACGATAATATTGTATTCCTGACTGATTGCTTTGCTATAGCAATATAAAGCATCCAAACACAGAATATTGTCAAAATTCAGTTGACATGTACAGGTAGTGGACAAAAAAATGGAAACACCTGGGTAAATGAGGGACACCAAGTATATTGAAAGCAAAGGCTTCCACACAGGTGTCGCTCATGCGTTAATTAAGCATATAACATCCCAGCATGCTTAGGGTCATGTATAAAAATGATGAACAGGCCTGGTTGCCTATAATTATGGCTAGCATGGCTGCAAGAGGAGACCTCAGTGACTTTGAAAGAGGGGTGATTTTTGGGGTGCGTTTGGCAGGAGCTTCAGTGACCAAGACAGCTCAACTTGCTGATGTTTCACGAGCAACGGTGTCTAAGGTGATGTCGGCATGGAACTCCGAGAGAATGACATCATCAGCAAAGGGCAATAGTGGGCGGAAGCGCATACTCCAGGATCGTGATATCCGTGCATTAATTCGAAGTGCAAGGCAAAACAGGCGAGCCACTGCAGATCAATTGACTGCAAATTTCAACCTGGGGCGCGAGCAGCCAGTTTCATCAAAAACGGTCCGCCGGGAACTCCACAGAGCGGGATGCCATAGTGGCCCAACGCCCTATTAAGTGACTTTACATTGGTGTTTCCATTTTTCTGTCCACTACCTGTAGGTAAAATGGTAGATTAGGTTGAGAGGGACACTAAGACAGCGCAGAGAAATCCAGAATCCAGTCTCTTATTCACCTGTCACAAACACGCATTGCAAGTGAGTGGATTCAACTGTATGTTGTTTTAAAATATATATATATTTTTTTTAACTTGTACTTATTGGTCACGTTTCTGGCAATTCCCAGGCAGGCTACAATGTCCCGGCATTCTCTAGCCACGGCATGCAGGATATGCAGTATATGGGGCAGCAGTGTGGAGTAGTGGTTAGGGCTCTGGACTCTTGACCGGAGGGTCGTTGGTTCAATCCCAGGTGGGGGACACTGCTGTTGTACCCTTGAGCAAGGTACTTTACCTAGATTGCTCCAGTAAAAAACCAACTGTATAAATGGGTAATTGTATGTAAAAATAATGTGATATCTGTATAATGTGAAATAATGTATAATGTGATATCTTGTAACAATTGTAAGTCGCCCTGGATAAGGGCGTCTGCTAAGAAATAAATAATAATAATAATAATAATAATAATAATAATAATAATATTTACAATTAACCACCGAGACTCCGGGAACCAATGAACCACAAGAAGCGTGATAACATGCAAACTCAAGCTGTGCAGTGAAACTGCTCTGTGTATTTGTTACACATGACATTTAAACATCATGCGTAATTCATATTCTGTCAATGCGTAAAACACCCAGTACGCAGATCATCTGGAGCGCTGTTGATTACTTGCATTTATCCCCAGTGCTAGTCCCCTTGAAGAAGCAGGCAGAGTGAAGGGAAGAGGCAGACAGTTTACCTGTTCTGGAGTAGATGCACCAGAGCGCCGCAGTCAGGCACACGCCGATCAGGAAGGCTGTGAACGTGATGCCAACAACCACGCGGGCGTCCAGCCCAGCGTCCACGTCTGTGTGCGAGAGAGGCAGTTAAACAATGCAGACAGGAAATTCTACACGGACCGTAGCGTGTGGGTCTGCTCAATACAACTCAAGCATTTACCACTTGGAAATGTGCAAACTATTAACAGCTCTAAATGATCCCAGCAACCTGGGCTCACGCGCTACCATGCTGGATTCGGCCTGGGCCGGCCAGCTTCTCCTCCAAGCCCCTCGTTTCAACATGTTTAGTCTGGACGAAGTGATCGCAGACACTTACAAGCAGCCGAAGGGCTGGCCCAGGGAACGGAAAGGGAGCCGGCTCTTGGTTTTCCCATTATATTTCCTGGGAAAAAAAATTGAATAATAATAATGAAGAACTTTTTCTTTGTTAACAACCTCAGTATGTTTGCACTTTTACTTGCCATGCATAGTTTACCCTGGTTTGCCGTGCTTTTTAATGTTTTACCATACCTCTCTCTGCTTTACTATGCTTTCACTTGGCTTTAATTCCACTTTACTATGCTTGTACTATGGGAAACTTCTATAAGGGTTAGTTAGCATGGTTTGCTTTTTAATATGCTTTACCATGCCTCTCTGCGATTTCCAATGCGTACCTATGCTTTACCATGATTTCACTGTGCTTTGTTCCACTTTGCTGTGCTTTTACTATGGGAAACTTTTATAAGGAAACAGTAACAACTACATTATGAATATTCTATGAACACACAGACCTGTGAAGTTACACACACAGAGAACGGTTTTCAAGTACTGCCCTAACACCATCCATAACTAGAAGTGCCAGCTTTAAAAATACCAAATATATAATAAATGTAATGACAAATGTCAACTGAAGACATTGAAAAAGACTTTTAGGACTTCTAAACTGTGGATCTGTGAAACCTGCTGTTGGTATTAAAAATAAAAAAATGTATCAGAACCTCAGAGTTACGAACACCAGACTTACGAACACCCCACTTTCAGACGGAAGCATGCAATCACTCAACCAGTGTGTGAAATGCAACCAGACAGGCGCTCCTATAGTGAATGCTGGTCATGGAGAAGGCAAAATGACTGTACCAACAAATGCATTCAGACAGAGGTGAGGCAGATTTCAAAGCAAGTACGGGCAACTTTACTAACAACATTTTAGTTTTAAACACAAGGTCCCTAATTCTACAGTCTAACATAATTGTACTGACCATACAGTCGTGTGAAAACGTATCTGAACACCTCAAGATTTGTCATTTATATCCTTTATATACCTACCTGCATGAAAACCTATGGGTGTGAGAATTTTAATTTTCTGTCAGTAAACAGTGATATAGAAACATTAGGCACTCATGTGTGAAAATGTTGACCGCTTTGTGCTTTAAGTATCTTAAACAACTTCTAAAATGTCTCGTGCATTTTACCAGGTGTGACTATGTGTTCTTTTTCTCTTACTATTTTAAATGAATTGCACGTGTGGCCTATTACAGTCATCAATTAAATTAGACAATCGCTAATTTGCCTATTTTGACAATTTTCCAAGATTTTCATTGACAGTGCTTTGATTTCATACGTACAAAAAAAAAACTACAGAAGCAATGAGGCGCGCTAATAAATGTGCACACTGCTGTATTAACATCCCGTTGTTTTGTGAGCTGACCGGCAGAATGGGCTGCTATCCTGGGCAATCCTAGGGCAGGCAGCTCCCCCTCCTGAGTGACCAGGATGGGTTTGGACAGCGTCCGGCCAAACTGACCCCAGAGAGAGCTGTCCGAGAGCGGGGCGATACTGCCAGTGCAGGCCTCGTCCAGGGACACACACTGCAGACAGAGAGGGAGGGAGGGGTGAAAGGGAGTGAGCGAGAGAGAGGGAGAGGGAAAAAGACAAGGAAGCAACAAACAACAGCACAATTAATAACCGATAACCCATTACCAAAATACCACCACAAAATCTATAACTCTCCCCTACTTCCTCGTCTTTTCTTTCTCTATCGTTTCTCTTTATCTTCTAAAACATTCCTCCCAGTGAGACCAGTACAAGATCCTTCCCACTTTAACACTTTGGGAAGTGGAGTCCACACCACCCAGCGATATAAGGAATGTTTTTTATAACATGAGAGTAGCTGTTATTTATTTCATGCTAATACTGGACTCGGCTTTTGTTAAGATACAATGAGATAGTAGTGATGGGGACCAACCAAGACGTAGCTTCACTGTAATATATGAGCCTCCAGCGCTTTACCTCCAGGTAACATGTATTTGCTACTGGCCCGGTGCTGAAGTGTAATGCTGGCTCCAGGGATCAGCACTTTATGTAAATCAAAACTCGAACATTGAAGACTGAGAAAGACATATTTAAAGCGTTACTGAACAGGCTGTCGGGTTTAAAACACAATGCATCACTTTCCCTTGCTTTCTGCTTTGTTGTATGTATTCCTGCAACATCTTTTTCAACATATCCCTGGTCATAAAATTAGGTTTGACTACTTATTTTACCTCGGAAATCAAAAACACTGAACTTTGCGAGAGGAGTCGGGAAGCAATGACATGTTTCTGATTGAAAGGGCTGGATTGAAGCTGCAGATGTTGAGAATGCAGAAGACACTCTGATGGGGAAGACCCGATGCATAACTGATGCACAACAAAAATAAAACTGATTTATAACTAGGGGGATGTTAACAACAATATCAAAACAATCGTGATAATGTTGCAGGAATGCGTACAAAATAATGCATTGTGTTTTAAACCCTACAGCCTTGTCAGTAACACTTTTTGTTACTTTTAGTATTTAACCCTGTAATCCCCAACCATTTTTGAAATGAGAAAAACTACATCATTTACATAACTAGATTCCGTTTCTGGTACAAAACCCTTTTTTTATCCCCCACTGTCCGGCAACACATAATGTACTGCATATTCTGGCTTGTGAGACTGGATTTAAAAAATAATAATATAGGAGGGGTGGCTAAGCACTGTATCAGATGTCAGACATAACGCTGCACCTACCCTGGGCATGCCAGCCCCATGGCTTGGGGGCGCACCCCCCCTCTCACACAGCGTCAGTTTGCAGTGCAGGAACTGGACCGAGTTGTTGTACTGCGGACGCAACACAAAGCTAAACAGCCGTCTGTCCCTTGTCCCCCCCCGTCCCTCCGGGGCACGCTCTGCGGTGTAGAAGGTCTGTCCCCCGCTGTGTCCCTGGTTGAAGAAGGAGCTCCTCCCCGCTCCCTCCCAGGCAGGGCTGCTCCTCTTCCCCCCCGCTCCCTCGCTGTAGAACGTGACCGAGTCGTCCTGAGGACACTCCCCCGCGATGACCGTCCAGCCCGGCCCCCCCTCGGGGTCCGAGAGAGGGGACAGGAAGCAGGACTGCACCCCCAGACCCAGGCCAGGCTCGCTCCACAGAACCACCACCTGGAGAGAGAATTAGAGAGAAAGAGGAGCCACTTCGGGTTGGCTTTACCACTTCCTCTTAAGTTGTGTTGGTCCTTCGATTAAGTTACATCAGTTTAAGGCACGTTTACATCAGTTTAAGGCACAATAAAAATAAATCTAAGTCAGGAACTAAAAAGGAAAGTGTGAAACAGGCGCAATTAAACTACTGCGTCATTTTTAACCTTAAACAGCACAGGGATGGGAATAAGACTCTAATTGCATAGTGGTTTGATCCATGCTTGGTTTTACTGTGAGTTTAATAAGACACCTGAGCTTGTTACCTAGATACTGTGGCTAACCAAGCTCATAGTAAAACCTGAAATGGGTGAAACTGCTATGCAAAGTCTTATTTCAAAGGCAGGGGGAAATCAGTACTGAATGGCATATGGGGTGCATTTTTATTTCAAAGACAAGTTTACATACGCTGCCTTGCAGATTCTCCTCTCCTCTGTACAGAAATGAATCCTTTTTAAAAGGATGGCAAGGGAACTTGTATTCTCATAAGGGGAGAGGACTGACTGTAATGTGCTTTGTGAGGAACTTCTTTTCTTTCTTTAATTTTAAAAGTTTTGGAGGCGACAGAAAAAAAAGGCAGGTATTGCACATTTAAAACCTGGAATGATCAAACCTGCTATGCAATAGCCTTATTTCCATGCCTGTTATAAAATAAGCCATGCATTTTGAATACAGCACAACGGAAAACAGGTGCCTGGATCCAAGCCCTGTTTCTATACCGTGCCACTCTCTCATTTGCTTCTTCCTCATCTGGCTGCAGTACTTTACCTCCACGAAGACCCGACTGTTGGCTGAGATGATGCAGGGGCCCGGGTAGTGTTGTAGGAAGGACTCTGAGCTGTACAGGTCCATGCTGAAGAAAGGGGGTCCGCCCAGACCCCCCGAGATACGCACTGCCCCGGGCTGCCCGCCTCGGAAGGCTGGGGAGGGGGCCAGGCAGCTGAACTGCCGTGACAGACAGTGGGAAAGAGAGAGAGAGAGATTGACAGGTGCCTGGTAATGACAGCGAGGAGTGGAGGCCAAACTGGCAATAATCAAAAGCAGAATAAAACCCTGCCAGAACCAGGTTTTAACTGGAGGTGTTTCAGTCATTTTTAAAGTGCTGGCAGCCTCTAGAGTCTAAACTGAATGTGTTTGAAATGATCTGGGGTATAGAAGGTGTGCTTTTTGGAGGATGAAGAACTTGCTTTGTATGTGTAATCATTTTCCATGTGCAGTTTTAATTGTGTAATGGTACCTGATTGTTTCTTTAAAAATAATAACAACAGCAACGTGTAAATTAATCATTATTGCTGTTCGTACATTTTATCTGTAATGTAATGTTTAATTAAGAAACATTTAAATAGTGAAAGTAATACCAACTTTCCCATCTCATGAGAACTACTATGGTGATGTACAGCTATGGCCAAACGTTTTGCATCACCCTATAGAATGAACTAATTTTGCTTTACAAAGGTCAAATGAAACCTGATGAATAATGTTACATTAACATATTGAATTACACACCGCTTTGTAGTTTTCTGTATACTGACAAAAATTTAAAAATGTGACATTTTGAAATCTAACATTAAATACTGTACTGCTATTATGGCTTCCTGTAGACTTCTGCAATAACAATATGTAGTTTTTTTTTATTACATGATATTAAATAAGAGATCTAAATTGAGTTTTTTTTGTTTTGTTTTTTATATTAAATGTCTCAATCCTAAAATTCTAGGTGATGCAAAACTTGTGGCCATAGCTGTCTGTTACACACGTTTACAGAAAATAAATCATTTAGCAGAGCGGACACAATCAACAAACAACCTTCGAGTGCACGTGCTGAATGAATAAGTACAATTTTAAAGCTGGCACGCTTAAGTGAGCACCGACCCTCCAGCAGGACCCGTATGATCAGTTGTTAACCAGTTCACTAGGAACTCTGACCAATATAAACTTCAGGATTGCTCCGTCTCTCACTGTCTTCCATCGCCTCCTCACGACCCCCCTGTTCAGACTGCGCTTGCAGATCTCTTGATCTGCCCCTCCTACCTTGCACTGGACTTGCCTGACCTCAGCACCACGTTACTGGATCCTCAGCTGATGCACTATTGTACTACAATGTCTTTGTAGATATATCTGTTGTAATCCTAACTTGCTGCATCCTAGTTCATACTGTATTCTAATAGTATTACTGCACTTACTGTAAACCATACTGTACTTGCATTGCAACCCTGCACTGCCCTGTAACACCAGCAAGTCGTCTTGGAGGAAGGCGTCGGTCAAATAAATAAATAAATAAATAAATAAATAACCCAGTGCTGCTCCCTGCTGGACTTCCCTTACACAGCACCCAAACACCGTTGTCAACTATTGGTGGTGAACAGGTTACAAAATGTACACAAGATAAAAAAATACAAAAATAAAACACCTTTCCTAATTCTCTCACATTAATAACTTGAGGCGATCGGCCAGCGCCTCTCGGTGCAGGAGGGGTCTCTTTCTCTTCTGTGTCGTTGCCGGTGGTAACGGAACCTGAAGGTTTCCATAGCAACACCTGGGCAGCAGAGAAATTAGAGGATATGGATATAATTACGACCAGCTGGAGTCGAGGCATTTTTATATCAACCTAAAAAACCTGAAAGAGGCAACAGTGACAAGCAAACTCCCTCACCCTCCCTGCACCTAAATGAGACCATGCATATATACAATACAACTCTTCATTTCACTGTCTGACCCACGCATCAAAAAACAGGGAAATATTGATAACAGCAAAGGAGTGTCCTTATACAGCAACATATAGGACTCGATTCCAATAGAAGTGTACAATCCTAACATGTTAGATAAAAGGGAAAACTTCTGGATTCGTAGACTTGAGGCTTCACTTCCCCATGGACTGAACCTGGAAGATGATGCATCCTTTTAGGATTGGAACTCCACCTCAGAAGTGTCTCAGTGTTCTTAGAACATTCAGCTGTAAGTCACTGTGCAGCTTTCAAACTGAAACTACAGCCTCAGTCTTCCTGGCTGTTTCTACCATGCTAGCTGAAGAAGGAGGAAGCCAAAACGTTGCAGCTAACTATTAAAATCGTGAGTTTTCAGTTTCTCAATTACTTTTTTTCTTCGTTATGTATAAATGTAGATAGGTAGATAGTGCGAGAGACATTCTCTCGGGTTCTTTTTCCAGCACGTACCTGACCCAGACACACACAGGAACTTGTTTTCAGCACTTTCTCTGCACACTTTTATTTTACATAGCAAAATAATAACCAAAACACACACCTAGCTCTTTCAAGCCCTTACTAGACACTTATGCAGGTTCCCCGACTAACTTGCAGGACAGCTAAGCTGTTTACCTGACATTATCTACACAAACACGAATGTTCACACAGTATCTTTGAACACAGTACACGACGCACCATCAGGCTCTTCACACAGTAGCAGCCCCCGAGCAGACTGGCTGCTCTCCTGTTATACTTGGCAGGTGGCCTCAATTTGCAATAACAAGGCCAACTGCCAAAACAATTAACTAATACAATTAAACAATTAAACTTGGCAGGGAGGCTTTTAACCCTGTCCCTGCCACAACAGATAGATAGACAGGTAGATAGATATAGATAGATAGATAGATAGGTAGTCCCTTCTTTCTACTATAGTGTATATACTCTTGTAATGTATACTGTGTTTATTATTTTCCATTGTTTTTTTTGTATTGTTTCCTAAAATGTTAAGCTGAGGGAACACAAAAGGGCTCCCGAGTGGCGCATCCAGTAAAGGCGCTCCTCGCAGGATGTGCCCTATAGCCTGGAGATCGCTGGTTCGAATCCAGGCTATGTCACAGCTGACCGTGACCGAGAGTTCCTAGGGGGCGGCGCACAATTGGCTGAGCGCTGCCCGGGTAGGGAGGGCTTAGGTCGGCAGGGGAATCCACGGCTCACCGCGCATCAGCGACCCCTGTGGCTGATAGGGCGCCTGTGGCTCTGCAGCGGAGCCGCCAGATCTGTGTTGTCCTCCGGCACTATAGGTCTGGTAGCATTGCTGTGGATCTGCAGTGCGAAAAATGACGGCTTGGAAGGAGCACGTTTCGGAGGACGCGTGTTTCAGCCTCCGTTTCCTGAGTCGGTGGGGGGGTTGCGAGCGGTGAGCCGGGGATACAGATAATAATTGGGCATGCTAAATTGGGGTGAAAACCGGGGTAAAAATAATTGGCGACGACTAAATTTATTAAAAAAAAAATTTAAAAAAAAAAAAAAAAGCTGAGGGAACACGAAGCCACTCTGTGGCTTATAACGTGGCTTCGTTTCACGAGACTAGGGTTCAGACCACTGTTCCTAAAAAAAGTGGCTTTGTGTTCCTTCAGCTTGAGAGTTCTTTGTGTCTCGATTCTCAATAGCTGTAAGGGGAATGATATGGAATGAACAGATTCTTTCAGGTCACTGTAGAAAGTTCAGGGATTTTCAAACCTGTTTGTATGCTTCTATGTTCTTAGAGTGGTTCTTTGGGCATCTGTGTTGCTGTCAGTAGGCATTCTGCATTGATAGATCTGTACTTGGTTGACTGCAGTGTGTTGTTAAAAGGGTAGTAAAGCATGGGAAAGCACAGCAATGTAACTGAGGTAAATGCATTACAGCATGGCAAACTGCAAGATTTCTTCTCTGATAAGAGAACGCAACTCAAATGAAACTTCTTTAATCCTGGTCCTCAAGCGCCCTGGAAGCAAATCACAGCAGCTACACACTGGTTAAAATCTCATCGGATGCCTTATGTGCACTGGAAAACAATGGTTTATTTTTTGAGTTGCTGGTTGAACCCTTTTTGTGAAAACCCAGTTGCAGTGCTTTCTGCCCGTGACTCACCGCGTTCCGATACCTCACTCCCAATGAGCTCCAATCTGCCACCGTCCCACAGGAAGTGACGTCAAACTCCAGCAGGAAGTCGGTGCCATTTGATTCCACCTTGCAGCTGGGATCCTTTAGAGTGAGATCTGCCGACGCCAGACCCAGAGACTGAGAAGAGAGAGGGAGAGGGAAAGAGGGAGGGATAGCATCACTTCTCTGAGCCAAACAGAAATGTCTGTTAAAATACAAAACGGGTTTAAAAATCAACTCAAGTATTGCATCATCTCAGAAATATTTGTATGTATCGTTTCATGTTTAAGCTGTGCAGCGATTGGGATTGTAGAGGTTAATGAAGGGCAAACAACTATTGGGAGCACACTTGAGAACACTGCCTCAGCACAGCTGTAAGCTAAGCACTTGTGGGAGGAGGTTTTCCAACTCAAATCAAATACAAAAGGAACAAGGAAATGATAAAGTGCGGCACATTTGACCTTGTGTTGAAGAGATGTGTGTTCGGTGTCTGGAACAACATTGTAACTCACACCATGAGATTGATAGGGTTTAGATGTTGTTAGGAAAACAGATCAGCTTCACACACACACACTTGAGACATCAAATTAGATTCCTTACAGGGAGGCAGAGCAAAAGCTTTAACCAGGGAGCAGGCAGCTGTAGCAGTACATAAGAACATAAGAAAAGTTTGGGAACGGGAAAAGGCCATTCGGACCATCAAGGCTCGTCCCTTGTTAGCACACAATCGAGTCTTTCTTAATCTCAGTGTTTTAGATACGTCACCTGGTAGGCTATTCCATGCATTCATAACTCTCTGTGTAAAAACAGTGCTTCCTACCTTCTGTTCTAAACTTATACCCAGTTTCCACTTGTCATCTTGTTCTTCTCTCTGTGCTAAATTTCAAGTAGTGCCTTGGGTTAACTTCATCCAGACCATTTATGATTTCAAAGATTTCAAATCAGTAGCTGTGGGCACTAACCTGGAGCAGATCCACTTGTACCAGGATGGATATAGTGGCTCCCAGGCACTGGACAAGCACAACCCCGTCGACAAAGTGGTCCTGACCTAGGAGTGACTCGCTGTCTCCCCTCCATTCTTCTCCTCCTCCTCCTGCGCCCCCTGGAGACATCCAGTGCTTCAGCAAGCCCTCCAACCCAACACCAGGGGGCACCATGGGCACAGAGTCTGCGTGCCAGGGTTGAGGCTGCTGGAGGGGCAAGGTGGAGTCCAGGAGATCAGCAACACCTGGAACGATACCTGGCATGGGATTGCACAAATCACAATGAGTGGAGAAAGTGTTCTACACACTGATTGGCTGAGAGAAGAAACTAGTGAACTAAAAGGCCAATAGAAACGGCAGGAAAGGAGAACAGGGGCGGGAAAGAAGGAGACTGAACTAACAGGCCATTAAACTCACGAGCGTTGTACCCATCTCTCTCATTCATTTTACGTCATCAGAATAATCCTCGTGGCTCCCACACAACCACGAAAATTGTTCTGTATGCAAGTCCATTCTCGCAGCTAAAACAAACATGGAACTTTATTCCAGTTGACATTAGGCAGGTTGAAGTCTAAACTGAAAAAAAATCTCTTCTAAGGATCGCAATGTATCCAAATCACGCTCCCTCCTACAACAATGCTGTTTTTTTTTTGTTCCACTCATTTCAATCAGAGCCCCAGCGTTGTTGCAGGAGGGAGCGTGATTTGGATACACTGCGATCCTTAGAAGAGATTTTTTTTCAGTTTAGATTTAAAATAATCCAATGTTTCAACCTGCCTAATGTCAACCAGAATGAACTGGATACACCGCGATGTGCAGAACAGAATCTCTTTCTCCTGGCGAACGTTCCTGAGTAGAAGTTGAAAACAGTAATTCCCTAGTTAATTTATGTGTAAATACAAAAATATTAAAAACAAAAAATCGAGGGAATGTGTGTGGGGTGGGGGGGGGGGATGTTGTGATATATATATACACATACATAGCTATATATATATACACACACACACACACACACTGTGTATATATATATATATATATATATATATATATATATATATAAAGACAAAATGTTCATTTCTTAAAGTACCGTGCTTAGTCACTGTGACCACAAATCTGTTGGCCAGCCCCGCCTCTGTGTATGATGTCACGGCAGGGAAACCCCTCTCACTGGCCCAGGCCAGGAGGTCAGGGGTCACCTGCAGGTCAGCGGAGACGATGGTGGTGAGGGCCAGGTGCTCGGGACCCAAACCAATGGAGATGCTGTTGGACGCCTGCCAAGAAACAAACAAACAAACCAAAAAAAACCCACACAATCAGATCCACACATTTCATACTGAAACCACTGAACAATGAAAGACAAAGAAAGGCTTACTTACAAAGCCTTTGCCCCAGCCTAATTTACTTGATATATGCTTTGTATTGTCAGGCATGATAGGCATCCTTGTTAATACTGGTTGTCAATAGGGGAGTGCAGAAACCCAAACTCACGATTGCCTCATAACTGCCAGTTTATTGCCTCAGTACGGCAATAAAAAACATCAATGCCCCGGATAAGAGGACGATTCCTCCAATCGGCTTTTAAAACACTCAATGCGGAAGTTAACTGCCATTGACTGGTAATCGATTGTAAAGGTGAGGAAAGGACAGCGTTTCTTGTTTTCAAATCAACACATTACTGAATGGATGTATTAAATACCTGCCGATAAATATTTATTTAAAGGTAGTTGCAAGTATCGGTTCAGCCCTAGTTGTCACTCTATTTCTTTCAGGTGTGAAATGTCTTTTTGCAAAGAGGAATGAATTCAGACTGCTGTGTAGTCAGAGTGCGGCCACTCGATTGAACTCTAAGGTACAAGGGCCATGTGTGTCCTACAAATAAAAATGATGCTAACTTTCTAATTTTTGCAATGAGGTGCACGAAACAGGGTTTAAAATGTACTGACGGGTTGGATCTGGTCATCCAAATTGTCAGTTTCCTCCTTGTGATACTTCAGTCGCTCTGAAATGGATTTTAAGAAGAAACCGTTTTAACAAAAAAGCAAAAATCCTTGTGTACCTTAAGGGGTTTAACAAGAATATCCTAATTGGCCGAATTTATGACATTGCCCCCCGATCCCTGACTCACCATGTAGTTCATGTATTTAAGAAATGTGTCTTGTCCTGCATCAACAAATTAATTATTATAACCGCAGATTGGGCATCCACAAAAAGCTCATTCAAGGCACTGAGAAAACTTGTGTCAGTGGGTTTTGCAAAGTTTATTTTAGTATTACAGCATATATAACACTTTCCCCCTAGTAAAAATGTTACAAAGTGTAATAAAGCACAGTGAAAGGATGGGAGAGCAAAGGTAAGCATTGTAAAAGCACAGAGAGAAGTATGGTCAAACACATGGTAAACTAACCCTTATAAAAGTTTCCCATAGTAAAAGCACAGCAAAGTGTAGTAAAGCACAGTGAAAGCATGGTAAAGCATAAGTAAGCATTGTAAAGAACAACAAGGTATATAAAGCATCTTAATAAGGGTAAATGATTGTATATGCACAGTACAACCATGAGAAAAGCATGGGGGTAAAACTGCAAAAATTCAGTGCAAAAAATTTTCCAAGAGGAACGGCTGGACTCACATAAACACGCAGCCTGCCTCGCACTCCTCGTGGTTTGATAACCCAGTTGACAGACGCATCGCACTTCAGCAGCAGGATGACATCACTCCAGACTGTGAGCAGAGCGTCAGGGGGCTGCAGAGTGACCATCACGTCCACCTGCAGGGAGCTGGACACACAAACACAGTCACTCGCTCTTCCCCACACCACATCTCGACCAGGGAATCACCAGAGTAAGTAGCGGGGTTCAGGAAAATATAGCATCACACGTCCCCACGTGCTGCTACAACTGTTTAAATAACGGACCTGATGTTTTTTTTTTCATTGTTAACATTCTGAACATTTTACACTTATAACTTTAAAGTGTGTTTCAAAACTCTTTCCAAAATGCCTGCTCCAGTGCACTGATAGCGTCAGGATTACTGCCCACATTGTCAAGCAGGTAACACAGCGATAACGATCCATGGTGTGGTACGGAACAGAAAAGCCAGAGCACTTCTTGTGGCTTTTTATTCTTTTTAAATCGCTCTTCCTGCAGTGATTTAGAGGATGGATCTCAAACCCCAGTGCACTACAGCGAACATTTTGAAAAGAGCTTTGAAACAGACTTTATAGTTAGAAGTTTAAAAAGTTGTCCGGATGTTAATGAAAAGAAAAATGACAGGTACATTATTTAAGCAGTAGCAACACGCAGGGATGTATAACGCTATATTTTTTGGAACCCCTCTACTTACTCTTTAACAGATTAATGGTGGCAGCAAACAAAATATTCCACGATGTGGACCTTGATTCACTATATACATCTCAAATGATACATGTGTAGGGGTCAACGAAGGCTAAACAAATATTGTGAAGCACACTTGAGAAGGAACACTGTGCTGAGCACAGCTGCAAGCTATGCTGTTATCAACAGAGAAATGTTTATCTGCTCAAGACAAGGAACTGAGTGGAGTGTGGGAACTTGACTGACCTTGGTTGGAACACCGAAGCAGAGTTCACAAAGTTCAGCTTCACACACACGCAGTTGAGTAAGATATGTAAGACAGGCACTCGAGAGTGCGAGTGAGAAAAGGAGACTTGAATCCTCCCCCGACGACAGACCATCTCCGTACCTGAGCTTTCTCCCAGAACATTAGGTAACCGATCACCATCTGATTCCTGTTTAGGTGCTACATTGTTGTGTCTAACAATAAATGTTTAAGCTAAAACGTGTGAAACACTTGAATACTGGAATCAATAAATAGAAACTTGCTAATATAGTAGCTGGTATTGTGCGCACTCATCTGCAGACATCAGATTAGTTTCCTTACACAAGTCATGGTCCTGTTATCGTCATGATGGACTACTATATTTTCTTAAGAGACAAAAATCACACGAGATAGGGAGAGTATGTAATCACACCAGCTATAAAGCTCGGTCTAATACGTACTGTGTTGCGATACAATACACGATTTAAAGGAAGCAGCTGATTCATTGCTACACCTACTGTATGCAGTGTTCGATTTTGACCATTTTTTTTCAGCTGGTCTCTGACTGCATTCCATCACGTACCCAGACAGGTTTGACCCGGCAGACCGGAGGTGAACCAGGTGTACTTCCGGGTCCATTTCCAGGCCAGGGGTCACACAACCTGTCACTTCCTGGGGTTGAAGGTCAGAGGCCAAGTAGTTCTGAGACAGGAAGAGCTTTTTCAGGACGCAGGAGCTCGGCATCATCGGATCTGGAGCAGAAAAAAAAGCGAAGACCCCTGTCATGGTGCACTGTAGTTATTCCACGAATCAGGATAACCGAATAACCTGGGTGAGCTCCTAAAGTGGTAGAGTGGGTTGTTCATGGCAATCTCTGCGAGACTGCCTTGTTTGTTGCCTCATCCTGCTGAATGGTTAATCTATGCAGCTGATGACTGTAATGAACTCAGATTGTTTGTATTTTGAATATTTTGCACGTGTTGTGCATGGAATTGGTGACCGCACCTCTAATTGTGTACAGTTGTAATATGGGAATAGCATGCTGGCAGCTCGCATGCTCAGTGTTAAGAGTCCTGATCTGAGAGCATGTGACATGTTTACATGTTACCGTTTACTCAGTGAGTTAGTGCTGTTAATTATAATATTAAATACACCACAGCAAGCACATTGTCATGTATTTCAGATATTTCCAAACCATTGTTTTTTACAATCCGAGAGTTAAATTCAGTGAACGACAGTTTTTCTATTGTTATCAAGTAAGCTGATGTACATTTCATTTCAGTTTTTTTTTCTCTCAGCAGTACTCTTCCCAACTACAGTCCCAAGTATTTCTATGCGTTCTGCTTTCACCGTTCATAAAATGATCAGTTTGAGAAATAAACTCTGTTCTCCCTGCAACAGCTGACCCTGCTTTTGTACAAACCTCAGGCTACATTACTGTTTTTCATTATGGTAGCATCTTTCATTGCCAAGTCTGCTTCTTTGGCTGAAGAGATAGCAGCTCCTGATCTAACTAGGGAAGCTGCTGCGCATTTAAATCACCCTCAAAACTCCAGATGTTAAACAATACAGCAGAACTCCCGAGTTACATCACCATGGGAACAGAGGCTGTTTGTAAGCCTGAAATGACTGTAACTCTGAAAATTGATTTCCAGTGGTAATGCATGTGCACACCTGCTATCTACACCCCCCCACAGTAATGCAATACTCATTGTGATTCATTTTAAGGAATTGAAAACTGTACTATGCATAGAAAAAGGATACATTTGACTTCCGGCTGAAAGTGGGGTGTTTGGAAGACCGGTCAGTTCATAAGTTTGGTGTTCATAACTCTGACGTTCTACCGTATAACCAAATCCATTATATCTGGGATAGATGCGGCTGCTAAAGAAGATGCAACAGGACGATAAAAAAAATCTTTGTGTTGACTCAAAACTTTATTTCAGCAATTTGCCTGCTGGAGAACGACAGCATTGGTTTATTGGAGTTCACTTCTTTCAGCTTCATACGATAACATATTCACTTATGGCCTTTTTTTAAAATAAATTTACCTTTTTGCTGTCTTAATTCTAATTATTTTCTGCATATAGTTTTCAGGGGTCACACTAAAAGAGGGCCTGGATGATTGGGTGACTGCCTGCAATAAATATGGCAGTCACTAGGTGGCACTACAAAAAAAAAAAGTTTAAAATGTGTTTTGCTCATTTTAAATGCTATTCGGGAAATATTTTTGTATGGTTTAGTAAGCTGATCTGTATGTGAAGAAATCTTGATATGGACCGTCACGTATGCTTTTCTAGCAGGAATATTGTTATTAAAACAGTCTATGCAGTGGGGAAATGACGAGAAACTACAAAGAAAACCGTTTCTGCCAATTATTACTGGGAAGATGAGTGATATAATAGGATATGTAAAGCAATGCGGCAAAGAAGCACTGCTTAGCTACCAGGATCACTGTCTGGAAGATATTTTACTGGGAAGCTGGGCGTTGGCAAGAGTTTTCTGGAGGACGGTGGCAAAGAAACACTGTCTATCTACACAGATGACTGTTTTCCATCTGTTTTTACAGGGAAGACGGGTAGGGCTGTATTTTTTTCAAAGTAATAAATGGCTTATTTCACGGTCCTGTATAACGTCTGAGAAGAAAAGGTTGTTTTATCCTAAATAAAACTCCTTGGATAAAGCTCTGCAGTTGCTGAGCACCGTGGAAAATAAAAACAGGGCGATTCGGATGGCCGCTCTGTCGTCGGATTTGAATGAGTGCAAGACGGATTCAGCAGACTCGAACACGAAACAGTTATTCAACGCCACACCTCTCCACACTTGTTGTATAATTTCAATTAAAAACAGCACTCACCCTCTCCGATGCGGATGTAGATGTGGTTGACCTGGTCAAACTCTGTGAAAGACGTCACTGTCCGGTACTTTCTCAATGTCCAGCGCAAGAGGCGTTCACTCCGACTGGGTAAGCTTTTCTCAGACAGCAGGGACAGCGTGAAGTTCTCCAACGGGCTTTGGACAGCTGACCCCTCTGACACCTTGTAAACACACACAGACAATCACGAGAAGGGAGCCCTTTACATGAAGCGTCTTTACATAGTAGTTACTTAGCAAATACACATTGTTACAATGTTATTGTGCATTGTTCCAATGTACTTAATGTGTAAGAGCTACAGAATTATGGAAGGTGCAGTAACTGGCCAATCAGAACTCACGTGGAACAGGTGTCGGACCCCGGGTTCCAATCGCTCCGCCTCCACACGCCAGCCCAGGGCACGCTGGGATCGCAGCACGAAGATCAGAGGCCTGCGGTGGACGGACAGCATGGAGATCGGTCTTAAATGCAGCGTCACCTGGGAGGGACAAACAGACACTGGGGTGATACCTGAAGAGGTTTCCACCAATTCCAGGGCTTTCATTTCCAACCTGTACTGGAGTTCACCGAGCCAGGATTCAAAAGGAAGGACTGACCAGGCCTGGCTCTTTTAGCTGCTTAGCTTTTGAGAGCCGAGCCAATCACAATACAAGAAGGAGAACTACAGACCAGGCTTGACCCTGCTTAGCTTTCTGAGATCTAAGCAGATCGCAATCCTAGAAGAATACTGACCAGCAATCACTCTGTTAAGCTGCTTAGCTTTTCTGAGATCGAAGCAGATTACAATACAAGAATAAGTGTTGACCAGACCTGACCCTGCTGCTGCTTAGCTATGTGAGACCTAAGCAGATCACAATTCAAGAAGTAGAAGAAGTTCTGACTTGATCCTGCTCCTACTGTTCTTGCTTAGCTCTCTGAGAACTTAGTAGATCGCAATCCTAGAAGTACTGACCAAACTTAACCCAGCTTCTTATATTTCCTGGGATGGGATCAGATGGCAATTGGGTTCTGTTCCTCACCTGTTTGGCCCGGTCCAGTGAGGTCCTGCGCAGGTTGATGACGTGGACCTCGTGACCATGTTTCCCCTGCGTGGCACATCCCAGTCCAGCACGGTAGGTCTCCAGAAGACCCTGGACTGGGTGTAGTGCCCCCACTGGAGACTGCCTGCACTGATCTGGAGAAAAGCTTCCTGCAGAGGACGGAGACAGAACAGTACAAGAAGCTCAATTCATTTATGAATAGACTAAAGGAAACATTTTTTTAAATGTCCTGAAGACTTCTTTGTTAGACCACTCTGTGCTTTAATTAGGCACATTAAACAACTTCTAAAAGGTCTCCTGCATTTTACCATTTGTGGCTGTGTTCCTTTTCTCTTACTATTTTAAATTAATTGCATATGTGGCATGTTACCCCTGTTTTGGCCTCTTTACACTGGCTCCCTGTGCAGTATAGAATTGATTTTAAGATGTTGCTGTTAACTTACAAGGCCCTGAATGGATTAGCACCTAGTTATTTGCAGGAGTTACTGACCCCGTATCTTCCAAACCTCACTCTGAGATCACAGGATGCGGGGCTGCTGGTTATTCCTAGGGTCAACAAAAGCAACACGGGAGGCAGGGCTTTTTCTTGTAGAGCTCCAAAATTATGGAATGCTCTGCCTTCGTTTGTCAGGGAAGCTGGGACCGTTACAGTTTTCAAGTCAAGTCTAAAAACACTAGAAAATGGCTCTTATCTTAGTGGGTTTTAATGTAACTTTAAAATTGCTGCTTTTGTATTATTATTATTATTATTATTATTATTATTATTATTATTATTATTATTATTATTATTATTATTATTATTATACTGTTATTTAAATCTGTTACTTAAATGGTCTGACTTGGCAGTTGTATGTGTGACATACTATACAAATGTATTGTGGTTTGTTCTTTTTTTCTGCTATGTACTGTACAGTGCTTTGTAATAGTGTTGTATAAAATGCTATATAAATGCAATAAATAAATAGATAAATACATAAAATGCACTGTGGTTTGATTTCACAACAAATCAAAACAACAAAAGCAATAGGGTGTTCTAATACATCGCACTACTGTAATAATAAAGTACAGTGAAACAGAGAAAACAAATTGAAACTATCGTAGCTCTACAGAGTTACACACATTTAGTTCAAGGGCATTAAAAAACACTTAATAGATAAAAGCTCTGGGGCCCACAGGCACACAAAGCATGGATGTGTTAGCTGACTTTCCAACACTGCCCCTAAACTAGAGATTAAGAGGACATATAAAGATGAATCATTCAAGGTCTTTAACTTTTTTTTTTTTTTTTTAAAACATAATCTGCGAATGAAAAAGCAGGCTTAGACTTGTATAATGATCGGGATATTGAAAATTAAGATGCAATAGTCTGAAACAAGATCTTTCTGTAATGTTCTGATGCTAATCTTAGCAGGGGTTATCCGCTAATCCGTAATGTATCAGGTTCAGCAAGGCTCTCGCCGCTACTAAATTATCATCTGTCGGTGGGAATTAAATTGCAGTTTCCCTGCAGTCCTGCCTTCTCAGGGCAGCGTGGAGATGCTAAGATAGTTTCCCAGTTTACGAAACAGCCTGTTTCTCAGAAACTAAAAGAACTGGGCTTCTGAGAATCAGGTGATTCAGTGCTGTGCTTTAACAAACAAAAAGAATGTTCTAATGAAAGCTGCACAACAGCCTGTGACTTACAGAACATTCGGTAACACTTTCTATAAAGTGTCTCCAATTACTGTGTATTTACACAGTAGTTGCTTAGTAAATACATGTGTACTTACACACAATTACAATGTTATTATGCATAGTTGCAATGTACTTAACAGAGTGTTGCAGTTTCTCAGCCCCTGCCATGAGACCTACCTGCGTAGTTTGCGCAGAACACCAGGTGACACAGAACGAAAAGCAGGGCCATGGACCCCATCTCTGCTCAGGCGTGGCGATGCGAGACACTGCAACCTTGACCTGGCTTTGGCAACGTTTACATGCTGGGGACAAGAGAATCTGCAAAAGGGAACAAAAAATAACTTGGGTGAAACTGCTGCGCAATAGGAATGTTATTTCCATCCCTGTGGTGTTTTAACTGGACAGGAACCCCCTTTCTCGCTAAAAAGAATGGAGGGGCGACTCTGAAAAGTTGTGGAGCAACTTGGAAAAGAGCTGTCTGTGGCGCTGAACCTTCAGAAGCTTGTTAATATGAAGAAACTGGACTGAAGCAGTTAATACGTAACTGCTTTTAAAAATCCCAAGGGTCCCAGGGAATGGAATGAGAAATATTCTGAAACATTACAGCAGGGGTGTCCAGCTCCTGGAGGGCCGCAGTGTGTTCTGGCTTTCGTTCCACCCGAGCTCTCAGTTAATAAATCGCTCTACTTATTTGATTAATTGGACACATTTAACACTTCTCTCCAGGCCTCAAAATGTCTTATAGGTAGCGTACCAGGACCTTGAATCAAGTGCATTTTTAAAATCATGGGCCGTAAAAGACCTTGAAAAAATTATGAAATGTGTCCAAATGAACAAATAATTAGATCAGTTAAGTGAATTGAGAGCTTGAGTTGGAATGAAACCAGAAGACCCTGCGGCCCTCGAGGACTGGAGTTTGACAGCCCTGCATTAAAACTTTCTACATCAACTGCAACTTTAACACTGTAACACATTCTAATCTCCCCCCCAAAAAAATGAGTCTTGTGGTTTTAACTCAAGTGTGGTTCATTCTACAACGTTGACCTTCTCATGAACATCAAGTATCTTACACAGTACATTATAGAAGCGGTTTGAATCGATGTAATGATTAATCACACCTGAGGGATTAAAAAATAATCGATCGATTAATCTTGAGTGTGGTATCAAAAAACTGCGTACGAGAAAGCTTTGCTCATCGCCGGTGCTTTCCTTTCACAGCAATACTACAAGTTTCTCATATCACCTCAGTCGCAAGTTAGCAGATTTTTCTTTTTATTCAACACATTTCTTTCAGACGGTATCAAAAAATGAACAGCTTATACCTTACTTTTTCTTCAGCTAACTGAAATAAAATAGCACTCATATGCCAAGCTTACAGTAAACCAAAAACGGAAACACAGTATTCTCAGTTGTAATGCAACTGGAAATTTACACTAATACAGCCGCTCTTAGTGTATTTTTAATCTTCATGGTATTTGGCTGAAGGAAACGCAAACGGGCAGAACGGCTCAAAAGAAAACGACATTTCACGTCACTAAAAGTGATTACTTGTAATTATCTTTCAATAGTGTCATATCACTAGCAAACATGCGTGATTAATCAATTGCGTAGATCGGATGATTAATCGATCAACAGAAAATGTCAAGATTAAAACCCTTATATTATATTATGTTATACATAGAGAATGCTGCATGGGGTAGTGTGTGATATGAGAATGTAGAGCACACTCAGGGTAGGATGCTACATAAAGCGTGTGCATTCCATTCTGATTTATCACACACTACCCCAGTGTAGTATTTTCTATCATCTCTCTTGGGCAATTTTTTCTCCTGCCAAGTTCTGTGTTGCTTGTTGTTGGGGGCTTACTCTGGTTAATTTTTGTCCATGAGTTATTAGACAGAGAGTGAACTTGCATAACAATTTCTATTTCAAATAGTAACAACTTTGATAACTTGAACAAAATTTGAAATACGGTTTGCATTATGTGAGACAGTACAGAGTGCCAGTTCTGGGGTTTCTTTGCCATCAGGTTTCTGTAGCAACTAGTATTTTTTATATTTTTTTTGAGGAGGCTGAAAAAAGTTTAGGGAGCGTGTTAAAATTAGGCATGTTAACATTTTTTTATAGATACACCTATTTTTATGTTCACTAGTTTGTTCTGAGAGTGTTTGCGTTTGCTAACATTTCTGTGTGTCTTTTTTTTTGTGAGAATCAGCGTGTAATAGAAAGCATCTTCTCCTGTGGATGGGAGATGTTTCGGGAGGCCGATTTATACATGTCTACGCTGACTCCCTCAAGGAAAATGCAGTTTGGCCCGAAGACTGAAAGCAGAGAGCCTGTTGCCGAGGTAGTTTCGACGTTGGAAACGTGTGTTTCTCTTGAATTGATCTGATTTGCACAGGTGGGTTTTCTTTATCAAGGACACACCACAGCAGGGTGGAGATGTGTTGCTGTTTTGATCAGCTCGCGCTGGGGCAACGCTCCGTTGCTGTGGTATTAACTGGCGCGCGTTTCCCGTGCCACGCGGCTGTGTGATACGGGAACTATCAACTGGATGAGCCCATTAAATAAAATGCTCATCAGTTAATATACATTATATTATATTATGCATTTAAATAAGCATAATAGCTATGCCACTTCTATCTTTTAGGGTAACAGCTCATGAAAGCACCCTAATGGCATGAAAGTACTCTAATGGCATACAAGACTGCAAGGCATAAACTTGTATTAACATCAAATACTTTGAATAAAAATCACAACGCAAGCTCTATTGATGTGTTACATTTTACACACACACAGTATATATATATCAACTAAACAGCCCCCCCCCCCCCCAAAGTTGCACACACTGTTACGGTCAATACTATTACAGTAAATATTACCATGCAGTGTTCTCTTTTACTGCTGAGAGCTAATATTGTTTTTTTTTATTCCATACCGTTTAAGATCTTTTTTTTTTTTTGTGAATTAGCATATAAAAAAAGAAATGTAAAACTAGGGGGGGAAACTGCATTAGTAAGAACCGACTTACCGTCCAGTGCCTCTCACTCAAATCGACAGCAGACAACAACAACGACAGCCAAAAAGTTAAAAGCGGCGCGTTTACCTGTTCTTGCGTCTTTGTCGTTCTTGTTTTGCAGCAGCTGTAATTAAATGAACAGCCAAGGCTGGTGTTTAACGGTGCTCGCTTTGCATATCTTCACGAATGAACCTTTGCTCGGTACTATACCGACTGCACCACTGCTGGGTTGCTGCAGCGATGGTAGCCCCCGACCCGGTCACATTAGCAACTTTGCACTACAGTTTTTTTTTTGTTAAAAGGAAAACACAAAAAAGGGGGCGGGGCTAAATTAGAAAGTTGGTTTTTTTTTGTAACTCTTTCGGGTCCATCTGAAACGAAATCCTCCCTTCTAACAACACGTCCAAACAAAAACAAACAAAAAAAAAAATCATGTTTTTTTTTTTTTTTTCTGGTTGATTCAACAGCGTGCACGAAATAAGAAGAAAGGTACATTTTAAAAAAAAAAGTTAAAAGTCAGATTTTATTTGATGTATGTATTTTTATTTCTGTTACTGTCTTTTTAGTTTCAACCCAAACGTAAATCGTTTAAAATGTGATACTCTTTAACTGCTGGGTTCACAGACCCGATACTGCAATGCCAATTTCTTACTATGATACAACTTAGCCATGGCACCCCTCTATCATTTTTTAAAATCCAGCCTCACAAGTCATAATTTTATATATGTTGTACACGAAGCGGAATCTAGTTACATAAATAAATCAAGTAGCTTTTTTCATTTACAAATACTTGGGCATTGTAGGGTTCAGCACTAATTTTAATAAGTACAAGATAAGTACTAATCGGGGTCTGTGTGAAACGAGCCTCAACATGGCTGTGGACCGGACATTGAAGTCTAAATGTATATTGGTCAGAAATCCAGATGTATTTTTTACTAATATCATTAAAATAAATGTAATATTCCTGCAGCGTGTATCAATGTACTGCTTGCATTTTAATTGTGCGGGTCGTTTGTCGGCGTTTGGAAGAATGAGGCTAATCTCTTTTTTTGCTGTTGTGTTGTACTGGCGTATATTCACAAACCAGACAAATCCTGCAAACTACTGACCCTTTCACGGTGAAGCACAATGAGGGGAAACCGCAGCTTGCGCCGTCAGCTGAGATCGTCAACTCTGCTCTATTGGAATCATGCTTGCATGACTCACTATGATGCGGCGGTGCTTTTTCACTCAGTCATGCACTGCTAGCGCTGACCCCAAGATAGGTTAGTTTAATATCATACCATACAGTACCATAGCGATTTCATTTGCATAGCGTCCTTCACGTGCAAGCATCCCAAGGCACGTTACAAAAAAAAAATGCACAAGCCAAAAGAGCGCCCAACTGCTGGCCAAATCAGAGAGGTATGTTATGAGCTTAGATTTAAAAAAAAAGAAACTACTGATACACCCACATTCCGGATACATTTTTAGAAGCGAGTTCCAAACTGAAGGAGCTGGAAAACTAAAACCCGTAGTTTTTTAATCGTATTCTTGGAATAAGAGACCGAGCCGGTTTACACAGGGAAAAAGGAACTCACGCAGGCAGGCAGGGTCAAAACCACGAATAGCCTCACAATTCTACAAATGACTGCTTCTCTTTCAGAGGAAACACTGCATTGTTGTGCAATACTGCATTAAGACACACGCCTCTCCATGACCATTGTTCCAGCAGAGAAGCGGGGCGTCGCAATACAAGATACAAATAGGAATTGCAAACTTCTTTGACGCACGTTTCGACAACAAGCTTTTGGCTTCTATACAAGTCAATTTTCGAGTCAATTTGTCAACTAACTTTCTTTTCAAATGTGTTGATACGCATTGTTTTATAGTTCATCAAGAAGCAGGTCGGCACCGCATTCCGTTTAAAATGGAAAATGACTGTATCTGTCAAAGAAAGCTTGGGAGATTCTGGGAAGTAGTTTGGGTGTCACCACGGCGCTTCTAGATTGTAATCACATTGGCAGACCTACTGACACCCCTGTCTTGATTATGGTCTGCAGTGAACACCTGCCAAGTTGTATTTGAATCTATGGCATGTCCGTCAGTTGGTGAAGTTTGAAGCACACTGCATCTGTCCGTCAATCTATGACGTGCGTCCGTAAAATACGTTTCTCGGGTTTGATTTGTGTTGACCACAGAGCTTCATCTTTCCTAAATCAAAACAATTTAATTCACTAGAAGAAACCTTTTTAGTAGTGTGTGCGTGCGTGCATGTTTTCTTTTACAATTATAGTGTGATTTTCATTGCCATGCCAACAGCTGCTTTTACCCTTTGAAAGTGCTGTATTCCGGAACCTGTCTCAAGTTACTGTTTAGAACTGTCTGGGTACTAATCACAGGCAAGGTTACACCAGGGCTGCTGCAAAATTAATCATATCACTTCGGTGAGATGAACTGTTCCAGCCAGAGATAAGATAAACATCCGTGCACTGTGCTACTGTGCTGTCAGTAATGCTGTGTTTATGTCTGTTGAAACATAGTGTGCACGACAAACTTAGCCCTGACTTCTATCAAAATATTATTATGAGATTTCTCACACTACCCAGCCGTGGACTGGAGGGAGCACCCTTTCTCTTAGGGGGTGAGGGAGGGAGGGAGGGAGCAGTTCAGTCTCCATGCCTCAAGCCTGCTCTGGACTGGAGGGAGCACCCTTTCTCTTAGGGGGGTGAGGGAGGGAGGGAGTGAGGGAGCAGTTCAGTCTCCATGCCTCAAGCCTGCTCTGGACTGGAGGGAGCACCCTTTCTCTTAGGGGGGTGAGGGAGGGAGGTAGCAGTTCAGTCTCTATGCCTCAAGCCTGCTCTGGACTGGAGGGAGCACCCTTTCTCTTAGGGGGGTGAGGGAGGGAGGGAGCAGTTCAGTCTCCATGCCTCAAGCCTGCTCTGGACTGGAGGGAGCACTGTATTGTTTATCGCTGGTTTATTCGTATTCATACCTTGTCCTTTAGAATGTCAAGCAAAATGTTTGATCATGAAATGGAAAATGTACCCACCCTCTTTCCTGGAAAGAGTATATTCTATGAAGACCTTGTCCTGTCTTTATAGACATATTATCTGCTCACTCTACATGCCCTGAGACAGCCACTCTCCACACTGAGACCTGAATGAACCAGGGTCCTGCAGAGGGCAATCATTGGAACAGCACAGCAGACAGCGAGAATGAATTCCAGATCATTATTCACGAGCACAGCTTTAGACACGGCTGTAATTCGGTTACTTTTCCTGGCCGGTTCATTCATTAAATTTAGACTACAATACAACTCCCTTAGTGTCCTTTATTGCATTCTGTGCACTTTAAAAACGATCAGACAGAAAACAAAAACTGTTGACAGCGCCGTTTACATTCCCCAAAGATGTGGTACAAGCTCAGCACCCTTTTAAAAAAAAAATGCTTTCACACCACCCACCAGGTCAAAATAGACATGGCCCACTACCAGTTGCAGCAGCAGTCATGGGTGGTTAGCAACAGACTTGCCCCTTTCACTGTTTATGTTACAGGGGCTCACAAAACAGCGTAGTAAATCACTCACCTTTTTGAGTAACTTATTTATTACTGAGTTGACTCAGGTTCTTTAGTGAAACCTGTTTTATTTTGTGCAATGAGTTGCAGGGGCTTTGCGACCCTCTGTGGTGGAACCAGCGACTGGAGAACTTCAGGACTGCCCAGTCATTCACCGCCTTCAGACGCCTCCTCATGACCCCCCTGTTTAGACTGCTCTTCTAGATCTCTTGCTCTACCCCTCCTACCATGCACTGGACTTGCCTGACCTCAGCTAATGCACTACAATCTCTTTGTAGATAGAAACTGTTGCATCCTGATTTATATTGTACTTTAGTAGTATTTGCACTTACTGTAAAATTACACTACTTAAATATTAAGCTTGCATTGTACCCCTTTGCTGCCCTGTAACACCTGTAAGTCGCCTTGGATTAAAAAAAAAATTACAAATAAAATAAAATACATTATTCTTTGCTTCTGACCAGCAGGTGACCAAATGCAGCCGGGATATCCAATCCAAGGAAAATCACAGCAAACGAAACGGGTGTCAATCCTACCCGACGCTTTCTTTCCTATTGTCGACTGGGTATCTCCGCCCCGCTCAATCACAGCTCAGCTGGCCAGAAACAACTCAAACTGAAAGTGGTCAAACCTGCTGTACAATGTTTCACTGTGTTCCAATGAAGAAACAGAGTCCAATACAGAAAAGGTGAGAGATTTATTATGGTATTTTGTGAGACCCTGAAAATTGAATGTTGAAACTGAGCAAGCCTAGTTATAAAGGTTTATCTGCCAGCTCTAAAGTGAAACATTTAACAAGAAACAACCTACTGTTATCAACACTGGCTAATAAGAATCAAATTAAAATATGGAAGAAGAAAAAAACATATTGGTAAAGTATATGGGATGCTACACGTTTCAACATAGCAGATTGATTTTCAGGTGATGAATGAAAGAAAACCCACAAGAAAAACAGAAATATAAATAAATGAGCATTTTCCAAAAAGAAATTGAGGTATTCACAATAAAATGGCATTTTTATATATATAAATATGAAACGAAACAAAAAAGAGAAAAAAAATAAATCACTCTTAACCGTACAATTTCACATACAAACAAAAACACAATAAAATAAATATAAATCTATAATAGCATTTTGTTGTTTTTTTTTGTAATTTTTCTTCTTTTTTTAAATTAAACATTACTCATGCAAGAGACAATGACATGTCACCATGTAAGCCCCACCCCTTAACCAAACAAGCCCCTCCCTCTCCCATGTCCCCTCCCACCTTACATACATCAAGATTCTACTGAGGACAGGGTGCTGCAGTGCAATGTGCTGTCATTATAAAACTAGCTTGAATTTAAAAACAGGGGATTTGACATTTACTGAAACCCCCTGACTGATTACATATTATGTGCAGCGTGCCTAAGTTTACAAGCATGGTGAACGCCAACACAAACACCTGTGAAATCTAAAATACATCTATTTGGTTTCAATAGAACAAACTACCCCCATTTTAATGCGTTTTAGTTGTTTTTCTGCCACTGTGATTTAAAAGAACAGTAGCCACTGCCCCTGCTCTCTCTCCCTGTATGTGTGTCCTTGTGAGATTATACAGCCAAGTGGAGCCAGGAGAGAGGAGGGGGAACAGATCACCTCATGCTATTATGCAAGCGGACGTTTTTGTGCACAATACTGGGGGTCGGCAGTCTCTCAGACACCTGCAACCAGAACAGCATTCAACAAACACCAGCAGCAGCAGCAGCCGCCACACCAGAATGCCATATCCAGGTCTGTCTTCGGAGGATTGAGACGCTGACAGGAGATCAGCTTTGGTTTCATTAAAGTTGGTGGCTACGATGGCGATGGGATTTAGCTGTGTTGTATGTCCCTGCTAGTCTGGTAGTAACACTTGGTGGTCTCCAACCATTTAAAAACATTTAATCCGTAATGCATTTCCTATACTTTTGAAAGTTCTCCCTTGACTGCTTGCAGCCCCAAACAAGGCTCACGATAGTCAATAAGCAAACTTGAGTCGCTGCCATTGGGCAAGCCTGGTACACTGATACTGAAAAGAAAAACTCACTTTTTTTGGGGAGTTTTGAAAAACCCCTGCAAGTAAAAAGCATTTTCCCTCCGCGGAAAAGAGGGTTCGAATTCAAATTGAACACGCTACTGCTGTGACGAGCTTTTGCACGGTGTTGTGTGCACGTCACATTTGCAGAAAGGGGGGTTCTTTTCTATTGAAACCCCTCATCTTGAATTTCACAGGAGAGATTGCACAGGTTATCTTTGGGCATGGCTGTTTGAATTTGGAAGGGCTGGTTGTGATCATGTTTCACTTCTGCACTGCAGCACCCCCCATGAACAGCACTAACACATGTCGATAATTCAGCAGTTCTATGGATCTCATTATATCGGTTTTAAAACATATTTCATCAAAAAACAAGTAAGACTCGTCTACAATACCCTGCAGTATCTTTCACGTTTTGATTTTTTTTTTCAGCTCTTTCAGAGCCGCGACGGTGAATTGAAAAAGGGAAATTCCTTTCGAAACAAAAAAAAAAAATACAATCAATAAATTCATAAACAATATTATACTGTATTTATATATAAAAAAAGACACACTTTTGTTGCTCTGTCACAAATTTGACGCATTAGCGCCGATCAATAACAAACAGAAGACCCAATCCTATTGCATTTTAAAGGGTCTGACACACTTGGTATATACAGCAGCGCTCCTTTAGAAGAGGGAGCACTGCATAATTGTCTGTGTTGAACATCACTTCTGCATTCAGCGTTTTTGGACACTGCTCACAAACTAAAAACAGAAAGAGGAGGGACCATTAAACAAAAGTGTGACTTCCTTTTGAAACATTTTCTTTTTTGCAAAGATAGATATACATATAAAAAATAATAAATAAATAAAAGGACTTGAAATGGATAGCCGTTAGACCTATAAACGTGAACATGCGATTGCTAATATGGATCCAGCAAATGACTGATCTCTTTCATGTGTTACCATGCAGTAACCCTGGCTTTGAGTCAACTGCAGTCCCCTGTGACACTACCTTATATAGTTTTGTTTAAAACCTTTGGCTTGTCAAGTTAAAATGGTGTGGTTTTGCATGCATCGCATACTCTTTTGTGAACATCCCTGTCTGTATAACAATAGAACAATAATAATAATAATAATAATAATGAAAAACAAAACCTTTTTGTTCTAAATAAAATGTAAAAAAATATCGCGATTTTAAAAAAAATGCAATAAAACTGCACTTTTTAATTTTAAATTATTGGTTTTTTTCTTTTTTTTTTATCCAACCAAGCTAAAGATTGAAGTTGAATTCACATGCTGGTAATAACACGAGAGAACAAGAAAGAAAATCATTCAAAAGCAGCGTGGTACAATACAAATTAAACAAAAAGTTACATAAAAAAGACATCGATATCAATAAAACATAACCTAAACATTCACCTATGTTTAAGCAACCTTAAATAAAGCTATTAAATTTAGCTCCACAAAACGCTCAACAGGATAAATTGCAACTGTTCATTTTTTTGTATGTTTTTTTCAATAGGTATTGCCAAGTATATTACTGTGCTGTAATACTGTATGCAAAAATAAATGTAATACTTATATTTACTAATGTTAACACCAAATTGCAATGCGTATTAGCGTTCTGCCTTTATTCTAATGACCCTTTCCATCGAGTGTGCTTGATTTCTAATATATAAACCCAACAGAAAAGCGTGCTGCTGTATAAACTTCCACACATTCCTCTGACATGACTGTTACACACCTGAATCGTGCCAGCGGCTACTAACATTAAAAATGCTAACTGCAGTGGTTTCCCAACTCGGCTTCAACAAGGATGACTCGCATACCTCAAGAACAAATCAACACCAACACGTAGATTTTTTCTTTCTTGTATATAAATAAACTAAAAACCCTTTCTGTTGCTTTAAAAAATGAAAAAACTACTAAAATGTTTGCCAAAGAACTATAAAAATAAAAATAATTTGTCTCCATTAAGTCTGTGTTTTTACTTAGAAATACCTGCTTCAGTACCACTCTGTTTACTCCTAGTAACCTTCTCCACATGCTTCTGCTTTCTCACATACAGCGTCTTTCCTCATTCACAACGCTCCACTCCTCGAGCCATTGTGAACCTCATTGTGACACCTGCGCTCCCCTATCTACCAAAACCAGTTAAACCGAGCCCTTCATGAACTGAATCAAAAACAGCAACTGTATTGGAAATACAGATACAAACTCCTTCCCACTGGTTCAATAACATACTCTTCACCCTTTAAAAAAGGTACAAGGGACGTGTGTGTGTGTGTCCTACACATATACAGTTATTTGCAATGAGGTGCACTGAATAGGGTTTAAACATTTACTGGATCTGGTCATCCAAAATTCAGTTTCCACCTCGTGATGCTTGAGTCGCTCTCAAAATGTATTTTAAGAAGAAACCGTTTGAACAACAAGTGCTCCATTCCTTGTGTACCTTAAAAGTACTCCCAGATCCCCTGATGGGAGCTCTCCCACCTATAAACCAGCCTGGATATTTGATATTCAGCTCTTGCCCATGTTTTTTCTACAACGTGTGCAGTCAACAAGATCCCTTTCACTTGAGTTTCTATTTCTAACATCAGGGGAAAAAGATGTAGAAATAAAATTGTTGTCTGAGAAAGCTCGGGAAAGCGTCATGCTTGGAACTCAGCTGGGGAAGAGCAAAGGCAATTGAAAACCTTAAAAGACTCCTTAATTGCAAATCAGCCTGAACCGCTGCAATGACAAACCTCCTAGCGCTCCAGCCCCAAGCCCATGCTTACCAGCAGTACGGTTTCAGTATTAAAAACAGCATAATTAAAACATGATTGAGGAGCTGCTGATGCAATTAGCTTCCCTCTCTGCGTTCTGTCAAGCTGCTGCCTTCTTCAAACTACCAACATTCAGCCGCCAAATATTCTTTTAACCATGTCCAGCGAAGTCTACATCCTCCATCAATTAACTGCATTACACTGCGCCTTCAATACAGCCCTTAAAACATCCATTTAGAACTGCTAAATGGGCCAGATAAATGCAATGACTAATCTTCAGATTGCTGTCTGTAATAGAAACTGGTTTGTCCTTGGATTTATTTATTTTAATTTCCACCCCTGTTAAAGCCAATGTTATACAATTCTGTACGTCAGCGTTGTAAAGATTTCCCCGACATGTCTATCTTTACTTGCCGATTGCAATCAAATTCCAGATTTAAAAACAGGTGTAATACCCACGCTCCCTCTCTCCAAACAATACTCAACTGTGCAACGCTTCCAGTTTATTTCATGAAGCCTAGCTTCCTTGCGTTGACAGACACATGTTCAACTCCTTCGGTTGCATTCAAAACTTGATAAAAACGATTTCCTCTTTAATCAATAAAAAAGATTAAATATTTTTAAAAGGTACTTGCAGGATTATGGTTTTTTTTGTTTTTCCCAGCGATATCAGTATATTATAGTACAGTCAGCACTCGGATATACGACACTCAGATACACGTCAGTCTGGGATGGCAAATCAGTCTGTCTTTATTGTGCACTGCAGTTACACAGCGCTTCCTCCGAAAACAAAGCGAACGAAGGCACGGTTAATCATTAAACAGTTTAAGATACTGTGATGCATTTTTCTTTTTAAATCTGTGATCTTTAGTTGTGGTTATGCATTTTCATTTGCAAGTGAACTGTAACATTTGGGCCTTATTGAGCACTATATTCTGCAATTTTGAATACTGACTTTGGATACGGTTTTAATTCTGGAGACTTGTTATTTTTTAATCTTTTGATAAATTGCATTGCGTTTAAGCAGTTCTGTGCATGGCTAACATTTTGATTTCATTTTGCTGTTGGGTCGTTAATGGGGAATTTTACATACTGCTACAATATGGATTTAAAAGTGTGTACTGTATTACAGTACTGAATTAAAATACAGTACTGTACCAACAATACCAACTACAGTACATCTAAATGGAAGCCCATTTTAAAACAGTCCTTTCAGCTATGCATTTTTGACATTGTATCTTTTTTGTGTTCCCTGAAAAAACTGACACGTTTTTGTCTTTTACTGCTGTTATTCCCCAACTGTGCGCTAACAAATTTCAATGAAAGAATCAACGTCTCCCTGTACAGTTCCTCAAACGCAAGTCATATTTTTTCTTTGTACGAAATGTGTGTGTGTGTGCAGGGCAGGGGGTGTTTGAGTGGTAGGGGGCAGGTTACAACGTGCTTGCCTACATACACGTCAAATCAGATGAAATAAATCAGATATGCCTCACACTCGTTTAACCATCACTGAAGTCAAAATTATATAGGGTCGGACATGCGAGTGCTGACTGTAGTTAGATGGGTACAATAACCCTAATTAATGATACAAATGATTTGCTCTTTAAATAGTTTGCTTAAAATGAAAGATTATTACAATAATGATAAAAAGTACCTGCATGATCATGTTTAAACAAACAAAAACAAAAAAAATCCCCAGTGAAATCAGTACATTATAGTAGTTAGAGGGATACAAAATAAAAATACACCCTATAAAATAAAAATAAAAAACCCACGCACGCAAGGTTAAGGACATGCTGTCTGTAACGTCCTGAACTTTGGATTCAGTTGGGTACATTGTAAGTATCTTTCCAAGAAATTGCATTGTGTCTCAGTGCGAAAACTAATATCTTTGCTAAACAGACAAAGGACTCTGCAGTCTGGAACGGCATGCCTGCCTGTCGAAGCCAATTCGACCCTCTTCACCGACCAGAACAAAATCTGACTGCCATCATAAAGCTGTCCAATTATCAGCCACTAGCGTTCCCAGGACAAGCAGAGAGCTTATTGTTGGCTGTGAATGAAAAAAGGTCAGAATCATTTTGCCAAGAGCTGTTAATAATGCCGCTGCCGGTCAAGCAGTTTTTCACAGCAGTACTGGGACATTACTAACAGATTTGAAAATGCCTAGTGCCTCCTCTAGATCAGAAACGAAATGTGTGCACAACCCTAAAATGTTCAAACTAATTGCTCCTACACTGTGCGAGTGAGATTATAAAACACAGATAGCAGAAACAGCAAAAAAAAAATAAATAAATAATGACATTACAAATCCCAGTCCCTTCTCTCCATATACAAAATTACGATCTAATGTAATGCTCGTCTCAGGGGTGAACGAAGACGTTTCTGCGGGTTTTATTCGGACTGGTTTAAAAGTTACGGGTTAAAACAGAGAGAAGCTCAGATCTTTTTTTTCCTGCTCCACGTGTTATTTTATTTTACCAGCATGTGAATGTCTGCACAGTCTCTCAGGCTGCCTGAAGCAACCATCACCACTCCCCTCCCTCCCTCACTCCCACCCGCTCCCAATAAAAACATCTCAAGGTTAAACCACAGGGAGGCCAGCAAATAGAAGCAATGCTAAAGCTGCATCAGCTCAGAAATCCCCAAACCAAGCTGATGCAATTCTGCCCCCTGGGAACTGCATGCACGGTGGGAGCGAAACGAGCTGTGTGCATCAGACTTCAGATAAAATGGGGCTGTCACCCTGCTACAGAGGGGCAGGAGCTGGGTATGCACTGGAAACTGTAGCTATTTAGGGCAAGTACAGTAAAACCTGCCCAATCCAGCCTCTCTCTGTATAATTCTGGGTTGATCCTCTCTACAATCCAGGACCTGTCTCTTCTGGAATCCAGCATGATTTACAAGTCTTAAAATCAATGTGAATCTGACTGTGCAGCCTGGCAGAGAGTCCTGTGTTAAGTATTTTGCGTCAGTGAACATGTCCTGCTGGTATGGGTAAGTCTACAGTAAAGTCCCTGTTTACATAACGGAAGTAACATTTAAATACAATCCTTGAACTACTGGAGAAGTACCGTCATAGCTTTTCAAAGTGTTCAAATAGTTTGCCATTGATAACCTATTTTGGGTACAGTGTTAGATTTTACAGTACCTCCGTATTCCAGCACACTGTACAATCCTGCACAATTTTTCAGTCCCAATCAATGCCGGATTAGACAGGTTTTACTGTATTAAACGGGGAAGGGGTCATCTTGTATTGTGTTGAAAGGAAGCAGGGGGACATCACAATGCAGTGGTTATAGAGGGAGGGCAAACGATTACAGTGTACTGCATACAGTCCAGGGAGATGTGCATGTGTAGTGTTAGGGAACAAGGAGGAGTCTGGCACACTGCTGTGGCTTTTGCTTTTTTCCCCCCTGTGAAACCTTTGGGATTACTTTAACTAGCGACGTTTAAGAAAAGAAATAGAATAAAAACCTTGCTTTACTACGCCGAGTAGTATTCAGGAAGTTAAAAACGCAGTCTCCCTCTGCAGTAAATGTCTCGATCAGAAAAGAAAGCTTCATTTTTTGTAGTCACCAGAAATCTTGCAGTTTGAAAAACCTACTGGATAAAACCATGTTTAAAAAAAAAAAAAAAAAAAAAAAAAAAAAAAGAGGTCGATTCTCCCCCTATTCATCCTAAACTCAAAAAAAAAAAAAAAAATCTTCTGTAGCTTATCATAACCCCAAAATATAAAAAAATAAAAATAAAAAAAATACTGAATTACTAAGAAGCGGTTTTGTTTCGTCTTGTCGCTGATAGTCGTGTTAAGTCAGTCTGTGTTTTGAGTGGCGGGGCGCTGGCAGCTGGCAGCTGTCTCTCTGGCGCCCCCTGGCTACCTGCTGAACAACGACAGCATCTGGTGTTGGGTGTAACACTGGCTGGTGCGAGGAGACTCCGTCTTCTCCATGATGTCCTGAAACCAGGCTGCCACCTCCACCTCCAGCACCTCGTAGCGCCTGATGAAGTTGTGCTCCTGCAGGAACGGGGGAGAGGCAAGAGAGGGGAAGTGAGAGGGAGGATTAAGGAAAGCTTGCTGCTTCAGTTTAGTTCCAGCGCTAAAGAACCATTCACCACTGAGCTCAGGACTGGAATACAGCTGAGATACGAACTCCCAGTGGCTTTAAAACTGTTCCTCTTTGTGCCAGGGCTGCAGTCACTCTCCCTTCTTTCTTTCTTTCTTTCTTTCTTTCTTTCTCCCTCTCGCTCTTTCTATCTTGCAGTATTTCACTGGCACGTACAGGAAAGCTGTTCGGCACTTCACTTATATTTTACGTGTGCATTGTACGTGTGTACAGTGTAATGGTATACAGCAGAGATCAGGCTATCGGATGGCTCTTGTGTAGGGTTACTAGACATCCCGGGAAAACTGGGATTGTCCCAGTTTCCAGCCTTAAATTTTTGTCCCAGTCGGAAACAGATCGTCCCAGTTTTGATATTGTAATCACAATTTTTTTTTTAAACAAAAACAGTATCAGCGTGCTCAGCAAGTTAACAGCAGAGTCATTCAGTCAGACTTGCAGAATTAAGAGTTGCACTTAGACTTAACTTTTGCGGTTAACAAAATCAGAATAAAAGTTACCAAAATATAACAAAGTAGCCAGTCCTCAAATGAGGACAATTAGACTTAATGAGTTAATGGGTCTGAAAAGACTAGCAGGGTTTGTCTCTGGGTGAAACAGGGACAGTCAAAATGCAAACACCTTTATGTTGTGTTTAAAGATCTCAGCTCTTTTTTGTAAAAGATATTTGCTCCTATTCAAATCAGCCATTTAGTTTAAGTAAACTTATTTTACGTTAGTCTTTTTTCCCCCCCTGTTAGTATTGTATTATTTTTGGTACCGCTTTATACAAACTCCCTAGTCATCGGTATTGCAAACCAACGAGGTTTCACAGCTCTGCTAGATATTATTACCTCCTAAAGCTGAATTTCCTCCCTGTGTAAAACCCTTTGTGTGTGTTGTGAGAGATTCTTCATTGCTGTTAGCACCAAAATAAGGTCTGAAAAAATGTGTTGCGAGCAAAGAAGGTAGGAAGCATATTAGCGTTGCACTGTGCACTAAAACCCACATCCCAAGCACTGTGCAACAGCAAAATGCTTCCCCACCTGTGCAAATGATCAAATTCCTACAAGATGTTCTGAAGATAAGCTTTTGCTAGGACACAGCATGTACTGTATTGTTATTCTCGGAGGTAAGGAGTGAACAGCTTGGTGCTAAATAGCCGTACTGTAGCAAACCACATTTTTCCCCCCTTTTTCTAATTCCAAGCATATCTGGTGAAGACAGAATGTGGGCAAGCAGTGATGGTTGATTTCCAGCAGCACTGTCAGGACAGACTGTTCTCTTCTTGATTTCATTCTATTTTTATAAACTTGAGCCAGGACTACCCAGACGACAGAAAGACAAATGGGCAACATACAAATTAAAAAAAAAAAAAAAATTTCAACATAGCAAAAATAAGTGCTTGTGAACAAAGGACATAATTGAAAAAACTATATATACTGTACGTTTACAACCAGTTATCTTTTTCTTACACTAATATTAGGCCTGCAGCAGTTTCAAAATGGCATTCCCAAATTATAAGGTAGCCAACATCCCAGCAGCATTTTAACCACTGCAGACATCAGTTTACCACAATACAAAATTACTACACAATTGATGACATCTAGTCATAAATATTACGTGAAATCTATAAATGGCTCTCTAAAATAAAAGTATCAAATTTTTTTCAATTCAAATTCCACTTCCTTTTAAAAATCAATTCCCCAATTCAAATTCCTTTGAACACATTTCTATATTTTAGAGACATAATTGCTGTGATTGTTCAGGTGCTTTCATTTGAAGCCCATTTAAATGACTAACAGCGACTTCAAATGCAAGTCATTTGTTGCCACTGCGAGAAGCCCATTTTAACAGAATGCTGCTCATTGCAATTTTGATCAATGTGTTGGAAATGATTGAAGGGGAATTGAAAAACTGGAATTGACCCTCAAATCCGTAATTCCGTAAAGAAAACTTACAAGTAGTTTGTGGTATTTTGGTCTCCTTCTGTGATCCTTTGTAAGGCTGGAGGGTGGAAAACCAAAAAAGTTGGTTACAAAAGTTTAAAGGCAATTGCATCCAAACTAATTTCATTCACAGTACAGCAGTTCCAAAGAAGCAGTGAATAAGTACATCTGAGAGGTCAGCTACATCTATTCTTAATGCGAGCGCCATCTTTAATGAAACAGGAAGCTCCTTCAATAGATATCGCACGTCACAATGCTAAACACACTGGAGGCAGAAGCTGTTTAACCCATTCAGTGCCACTGCCCTCATTTGAGCACAGGCTTACTTTGTTATTTTTTGGAGCATTTTTAACTGCTATCTACCTGTTATTTTCTCTTTAACTACAGCTATGGCCAAAAGTTTTGCATCATCTAGAATTTTTAGGATTGAAAATTAGTATGTATATATATATATATATATATATATATATATATATATATATATATATATATAAAATATTTTGTAGCAAACATTTTGCTTTTGTGGACGAGGAAAGAAAGTTACAAAGAAATAGGTGTCTACAATTATTTATTACAGCATTTTTTTTTTGCAAAACTCCAAAAATGCTCATTCAAAAGTATTCTTACCCTTTGATGCTATGATAGTATTGTCTACAAGGTGCTAGTCATTTCAATATGATAATGCAGAATCTAATTCCAGAAAAGTCTAGAAAATGCTGGATTGTAGGTGAACATTCTATGTATAAAAGGGTTAGGCATAGGATGATTGCTGTCATTACCAATAAGTCAATATGGGGGAAAAGTAAACAGCTATCTGGAGACCTTGGGCAGAAACATACGGAAGCGTCCTAGTGCCAATGAAAAAAAAAAAATGAAAAAAAAAAATCTCCTAGCTAGGAGACAAAAAGTCCTACGTAGGACTTTATCTCCTAGCTAGGACTTTTTTTTCTCCTAGCTAGGAGATAAAAAGTCCTACGTAGGACTTTTTTTCTCCTAGCTAGGAGATTTTTTTGTTCAAATTTTTTTTTTTCATTGGCACTAGGACGCTTCCGTAGAAACATGAAACAAAAAAATGAATAAATAAATAAATAAATTAAAAAAAATATCGAGCTATTTGGTCACGCTGATAGTCGTTACGTTTGGAGAAAGTCTGATGAGGCGTACAAAGAAAAGAACACCGTACCTACTGTCAAGCATGGAGGTGGCAATATCCTTCTATGGGGCTGTTTGTCCTCTAATGGCACAGGAAATTTAGTTCCAATACATGGTAAAATGGATTCCATAGCATACCAAAGTATATTGGCCAATCATCTGAAACTGCTACAAAACTTGGTTTAAAGCACAGCTGGACGTTCCAACACGACAATGGTCCAAAGCACACACCAAAATCTACTTCAGAATGGTTAAAGAATAATAAAATCAATGTTCTGGAATGGCCTTGTCAAAGTCCCGATCTAAATCTGATTCGAGAATCTTTGGTGTGAGTTGAAGGCGGCTGTGCACAAGAGTCCTCAATTTGAATGAACTGGAACAATTATGCGTTGAAGAATGGTCAAAACATCACTAAAGAATCATGCCAAAAGCTCATTGACAAGTATCCTAATTGGTTGAAGGAGGTTATTATTGCTAAAGGTGCCTCAACTAGCTATTAATTCAATTTTCCTTGTCAGGGTATGAATACTTTTGAATTAGCATTTTTGGAGTTCTGAAAAAAAATTGCTGAAATAAATAACTGTAGACATCTATTGTAACTTTTTTTTTCCTCATCCACAAAAGCAAAACTTTTGATACATTTTTCTTAAAATTCTTTGTTTGAGACATTTCTAGAACTTATAAATTATAAATTATAAACACACACACACATGCACACACAATGGTGAAAATAGAATGTCTTTAAAAAGGTGGACATAAAAAAAAAACAGAAACTATTCTACAATTTAGAATTTACCATTTTTCAAGTAGGCATTTAACCTTTCGCGGTCCTATGTCGGACCTGGTCTGACATTGCAATTTTCCCTTTCCGGTCCGATGTCGGACCCTGTCCGACAGCATCAAAAAGACGCAAAAAAAAGGTCTCTCGTCGTTTTTTCTCCGGAAAAAGCAGAGAAAACTATTCAATGGCCGAGTGAGATCGATAGCAGCCGAGAAAAAAAGGGGGCGTATCTCATGAATACAGATAGCCCCGGCATCACATAGATAACACGGTGTAAAAGAACCACACCCACTCGGGTTCGTTGCCCCTTTAAAAACACTGACCCAGGCACAGGAATGGATTTTTGCACTGCGCTGACGTGCTAATTTTAATAAACACAAAACAAAATAAACACCTAGCTCCTTTTTAGAGCGCTAACTAGACACTAAACAGGAACCTAACCTATAAAACAGGACGGCTAAGCCGTTTACCTGTAACAAAACGCACCGTTTTTTCACAAACAAACCTTCACTACTTGGTACGCCTGCACATCCTCACAAGCGGGCTATACACACAGCAGCCCCGCACAGACTGGCTGCCTCTCTTTTATACCCTGCACCTGGCTCTAATTTAATAATAATCACCAGGTGCAGGGGACACTCACCAATAAACAATTAACAATAAAACAATTAACAGAAATAATTAAACAATAAAACAAAAACAATTGAATTAAACCACTGTGCATTCGCACATGTTTTTCATGCAGGGAGGATTAACCCCCTCCCTGCTGTGTTACAACGGACATAAACAAACAAGATAGCTGCTTCTGCATCCAGCACTCAAAGAATATCACAGACATTTGCAGAACTTTTTTTAGATGTTATAGTAATAAAATAATGACTTGGATCGCATTATTGAGGAGTTTGGTGATAAAACGAGTGATCAGGAGATGATTTATCGGTATGCACTACTATGAAGAGGTATGTGAAAAATACAGCAAACGAGGGGGGGGGGCGGGGCTGGAGATGCAGTACTGAGTGTCCTGTTGATATGCAGTGCCTTTTAAACCTGTTCTACTGTGAAAAAAAATACTTTTAAACAGCACGTCTAAAATAAACTGCACGTGTGAAAATAAATTTGACCTAACACGCCTGAGACGCGCTGAATAAATGGACCGCAAAGGGTTAAACACTTATTGTATAATGAACTCGAGAAAAAAAAATGATCAATTTTCACTGTGACGCTATTTTTTCTGCTTTAATACACAAGTTTAAATCGTGAAATACACTTATTTTTATGCCGTGAAATAAGCCGTTTTTTTACCATGAAAAAAATACACCCCTAATTCTAAGGAGTGGCACTGACCAGTCTTTGACGAAGGACTGGAAGTCCAGGGAGAAGCCCATTCCGGTGGGAAGGAGAGGGGGGTCCTCCTGCAGCACTTTGGTCAGCACCTCGAAATCCGTCTTGCAGTTCTTGTAGGGGAACTGCCCTGTGGCCAACTCCACCTGCAGAAGACAGAGAGGGGGCTATACTTTAACACAGTACAACCTCGGGAGTTACGAACACCAAACTTACAAACTGACCGGTCTACACAACACCCCACTTTCAGCCGGAAGCATGCAATCACTCAACCATGCATGCAATGCAACCAGACAGGTGCTCCTATAAGTGAATGCTGGTGTATCCTTGTATTATTCACCAGATTAAGCCAGTGCGAAAGAAATGCACTTTTAAAAGAGAAATGAATATGGCGGGTTTAAACCAGACTGAGATTGATTTTAGCTGGTGTTCAAACATACTGTAGAAATGATGGAAGGTGTATACTAGAGACAGAACCTTTAATATCTAAATCCATAAAATAACTTGCCTTGCTCAGACTTGCTTTGTAACGATATGAAAATAAATCAATTCTTATCAAGATCTTGTTAGCGGTCGCTTACCAGAGAGATGCCCAGACTCCACACGTCCGCTCGGATGTCATAATCAGGTTTGGTGGGGTCTGGAGGGTCTATCCTTTCAGGCTGTGAGCAAAAGTAGAGAGCTTTTCATTAAGAAAACCCTGGCAGCACAGATTTCTATACAGCTCTACTTCAAGTGCAGTGTAACAGGACTCTCACTGCAGAGCTGTCACTCTAGATTGAGCTCAAGAAACCTCAATCAGGTCACAGTAAGAACATGTATGCAGACCCGTAAATGTGTCCCATCAGAGCCAGTCTGGGGTTTTCTTCCAAGCAGGTACAAAGAAGTACTTAATTAACACAGAGCAGGTTCAGTTAACGAACAGATCGTTTCCACTGCCTTTCCCCAGGTGTAGCTGGAGGGCATTTCCATGGACACTCAGCTACACCTCAGACAGTACTGAGTCTCGAGGTGCTGGGAATAAAGACCTGGACTGGATCTCGACCAGCCGATACAGACGCATCAGAACATAAGAAAAGTCTGGGAACGAGAAGAGGCCATTTGGCCATCCCAACTTTTACAGATTCTGTCCTGTCCTCAGTATTCTAGGTCTAACTACAGCATTATACAGAGCAATATCAAAGTAGAAAACTCATATAAGGCAACTGATTTTGCTCATCACCTATACTGTAACTGGTTGTGTTTAGGGGCTACCGTTTTTTGAAACGGTAGCCATGAATCATATAAAGATTGCAATCTTAAAGATACATTATAAAAATGTCTTGTACAGTGATACCATGAATAATTTTGGGCATGGTTTCGATCGCAATAGGTAAAAAAGGGAAAAAATTGGGCTCTTATATAAAAAACATAAATAAAAAAAGTGTTGTTGCAATTAGATATTTGAGGGTATTGAGTAACATTGCGATGCGTTTAATCTGCACCGCTCTCATCCAGGACAACAGCCTTGAATTCACATCTCAAGGACTGTGCAGGATTACATATTTCTGAAATAAACAGAACACAACAGAGTAAAAAAAAAAAAAAGAGAGACACACACAGACACATAGAGAGACCTCCATCCACATACACACACGCACACACACAAAATATAGTTTTGGAAACAAAAAAAAATAGAATAGCAAGGTTAATTGAATAGCAAGGTTAATTAAAAAATATAAAAATAATCAAAACACAGTGCATAAGAGTGTGTGCACTGTGTTTCAGTGATCACAATCAGACTGAACCGGTGTCTTGGCACAGTCCAGTTAAACCACATCTATTTATTTAAAAATAACTTTGCTACTAGTAAGTAAACACATTCCTTCCTCCCTCCCCCCCTCCCCTCGTTAGTAATATCAGAGTTCGAAACTCACTCTAGCCCTCTAAATCAGTCCTTGGTTTCCAAAATACCATCAATTAAGCTTATTATTTAAATCATTCAATATCCTAGAGTTTGAGCAACCCCTGTTAAACACATGTAACTACCCTTATAAAAGTTTCCTATACTAAAAGCATAGTGTAATAAAGTATACTGAAAGCAGGGCAAAGCATAGGCAAGCATTGTAAAGAACAGCGAGGTACGGTAAAATATTAATAAACATGGCAAACCAAGGTAAATGCATCGAAAAAGAACGGGGAAAATGACCATGCAAAAATCCCCTGGTAAACTTTAATAAGGGTAGCTCAGGTAGGGAGAAGGTGTGCTCAGGTACAGGTCGACATTTACAGGTCGACATGGTCCTGTGCAGGTGTGTGTATGCGTTTGGGACTCACAGCCATGTAAGCAGCACAGCCAGCGCTCCTCGTCTTAGCCTTGGAGTCAACGAGCCGCCCGCTGATGCCGAAGTCACACAGCTTGATCTGGCCCTTAGCGTCGATCAGGATGTTCGAGGGCTTCACATCCCTGTGGATCACTCCGTGCTTCTCCTTCAGATACAGCAATGCCTTTACAATCTAGAGGAGAGAGAGAGAGAGAGAGAGAGAGAACGTGAGAGAGAGAGAGAGAGAGAGAGAGAGAACGTGAGAGAGAGAGAGAGAGAGAGAGAGAGAGAGAGAGAGAGAGAGAGCGTGAGAGAGAGAGCAACACAACCATTAGGATTCACTTCTTATTCCACCGATCCGAGCATCGCTGTCCTCCTGGCCCCCCCCCCCCCCCCCAGTGAAAAGACTCTGTTTCCATGCAGTGCGAGTTTGAGACGGATGTTGGCGGTTCTTTCCCAGCAAGCCTTGCAGCAAAGGTCACATTAATTTGTTTAGAAACCCAAAAAAGACGGACGCTGTTGCTTTGCATTCGACAATCCTAACCATTCTTTAGAGCTGTGTGTTACTAAAGTAATAAAAAACATACAAGAATATTAAAGCACGGAGAAGCCTGCTCAACTCAGAAGTGGATTCAATGTTTAGGCCACTTGTCCCTTGATTGGTCAGTGTTGTGACGTACTTCCACCCATTCCACTTTGGGAAATAGTCCAAAAGTCTTGCCAGACTTCAATATGTCCAGAACTCTGCAGCCAGAATTCTGTCCAGGTCTTATCAGATCATATTACCTTGCACTCGCTGCCTGTTAGGTTCCGAGTCGATTTTAAAATTCTACTGCTTACCTATAAGGCTCTTCATGGGCTGGCCCCACTTTATTTATCTGATCTTTTATCTTTTTATACTCCTACCCGCAACCTTCGCCACATGATCTTAGATTGTTGAGTGTCCCTCGTGCTCGCCTACGCACTACGGGCGACAGGGCATTTAGTTGTTATGCCCCAAAATTGTGGAACTCCCTTCCTATAGAGATTAGAGACTCTGCTACTTTGAGTGTTTTTAAATCAAGTCTTAAAACTTACTTTTTAGAAAGGCTTTCGTATGATTCTGTATTTCTGTTTGGCCTCTGTTTTTATGACTTGTTGTCTTTTCTTTTTGTTAAGCGCTCCGAGACGAATGCTTTTAAGGGCGCTATATAAAATAAAGTTTATTAATATTATTATTATTATTATTATTATAAAAAAAATACGGGGCAGCTCGGATTGGCAGCCAACGTGGATTGGCTAAATGAACATGGAAACGCAGTATCAGGGCCAGCAGGCTTTTCAACCCGGGTTGATTGGTGCTTTGAAACAAGGCATACGAGAAACCTTCTCTGCAACTGTCTAGGGAGAAGGAAGGACTCACCGCCACGGTCATCTTGCCCAGAATCCTCTCTGGAATGGGGCCCTGGATTCGTTTCTTCAGCTTCTCCGCACACGTGCCCATGAGCTCCATGGCTATGAACACGTCCGTCTGCAACACAAGTCGGGAAAAGGGTTAAAAAGAAGCAAATTCCTCAGGGTAGTGTGTCTGACGCCCCCACACTAGGGCTAGTGCAGAGTACCAATCAGGATTTTCCATTTCATTTCCTTATCATATTTAGAAACCCAACCATAAAAGCCCTCTGTCATATTTATTTATTTTTTAACTACCACAACATGTCTTTGTATATTAGACTGTAGCGGCTAGATTCTCAAAGCTACTTTCTCCAAATCATCATTAGCATATTTTTTTTTTCTGAAAGGTAAAGAACAACCAATTACAATTCTAAAATAAATAAGAAACATCATGAGTCTGTTTACACACCACTAAATTAGATGTTTCCGTCGTTTATTTGTGGTTTGGTAACTATTGGGTGCTTTTTTTCCATTCTGAAAAATATTACGCGAATGACGATTCGGAGTGAAGTACTTGGGGGCTCTAGCCCAACACTTTACCGTGTATGGAAAAGACCAGGGTGGGGTCAATTCCTGGTTTTCAATTCCAGTTCCTTTTTAAAATAAATTCCAATTGATCGTTTAGAGACGTAATTGCTATGATTGTTCACCTGCTTTCATTTGAAGCCAATTTAAAATTGACTAACAATCAGTGACTTCAATTTACATCCTGTGTTGCCGCTGCGAGAAGCTCATTTTAACAGAATTCTGCTGCTGGCAATTGTGATCACTGATGAGTTGGAATTGATTAAACAGGGAATGGGAACTGAAAAACAGGAATTGACCCCAATCTTGGAACAGACTGAAGAAATACTGAATATGAGATGCACTGTCTTTCACTGTACACACAGTACTATCTAAACACCAAGGCGAACACCCATATTTGACCTGAATGCACCCCCAACCCCCCCACATTCAAAACATTTAAGACTTGCCTAACGTTCAAAGGTTAAAAACTCTAGTAAAAAAATGAAAAGGCAAGTCATATTTCTTACATTCGTGACGATGGCTCCGTAACACTGTATGATGTAAGGGCAGTCGTGGCTCTTCAGCACCACGTCCAAATCCATCAGGATCCGCTTGTTCTCATCCTTGTTTCCGGTCCGACGCATTTGCTGTTGAAACAAGACCGGGTATTAAAGCGGGGACCCAACTGCTGCTGACAAACAAGCTGCTACTAAAAGGGACAGAGGCATGAATAGGAAAGCTAACAGCCAACACAGGGAAGTCTCTTATCCCGTATTCCTGGTCTCTGTATCTATGGTGCTATTTGTTCTGCTGATATTTAAGCCACTAAAAACCTCCCTCCACGACTGCCGATATGCAGGGATGGAAATAAGACTCCCAACACATAGCAGTTTGATCCACTCCTGGATTTACTATGATTTTAATGACACACCTGAGCTTGTAACCTATATGCAGTAGAAGTTTTATTTCCAGCCCTGCGTATGCACCCACAGCTTTTTTTTTTTTTTTCATAAAACCAAGTTGATTATTTCTTTATTCAAGACTTTCTTTTGCCACATGCACCATGTTTACCCTTCTGCAGAAAATGAAGTTGATAAAAGGTGCTTCTGTGTGTACCCTTAGAAAAGCCGGAGCCCAGGTCAGATTCTGTAAATATCAATATAAGAGGACTAAAGGGAACAGTCAGTCGCATTCTGCACGTTACTACCCTTACCCCCTAATATGATACTCTGTAATTTGATATTTTACAATGTGATACTTTGTAATGTGATATTTTGTAACAATTGTAAGTCGCCCTGGATAAGGGCGTCTAAGAATTATATAATAATAATAATAATAATAATTTCCCCTAGTAAAAGCAAAGCAATGGGTAATAAAAGCACAATGAAAGCATTGTAAACATTGTAAACTAACCCTTATAAAAGTGCCCCATAGTAAAAGCATAAAGTATAATAAAGCATAGTGAAAACGTTGTAAAAAGACCAGCGAGGTATGGTAAAGCACATTAAAAACACGCCAAACCCTGATAAATGCATATTATAACCATGGGAATCTATAACAATACCATGGGAAGCGTTAAGGGTACGTGCAGGTGTGTGTGGAAACTCTTACCTTCACCGCAATGACGTGGTCTGTCTTCTTGAAGCGGACCTTGAAGACCTGCCCGCACGTCCCACTGCCGATCTCCCCCTCGTTCAGGAGATCGCTCACCTCCGCAGGGTACCGCTGCAAGAGCAAAAGCATGGGCTAGCCAACAGTACCGCTCGTACTTGTACACATACACCAGTCTTTATGGGGTGGTTTTTTTCATTACTCTAGGTTTCAGTGTTGTAGGTTTGCTGTTTCGGTTTTAATGCCTTTGTCACTGCTTGAAATTATGATGATTATTTATTTATTTGGCAGACGCCTTTATCCAAGGCTGCTTAAGTGTTACAGAGCAGTACAGGATTACAATGCAATCTTTATACAATACAGTATAGTTTACAGTGAGTGCAAATAACACCACTAAAATACAATATGAATTAGGATGCAGCAAGTTCTGTCTACAATGACATATTAGTAGTGCAATGATTGTGCATTTAAATACAGCACAGTACAAAACTGTGCTGTGAATGTTGTTTTCCTGGTGATGTAACTACAGTATAAACTGTAGGCATGTTACTGTAAATGTAATACTGTTGTTTTTTATACAAAACTTGCTTTTCGTGTCCGTTTCCGGTATAATGGTGTCAGATCTTTTTTTTTTTTTTTTTCTGATACAGTTTCACAACCTAGTGGGTCTTTCATGAAACCGTCGCTCTTATTTATCTGTCAGGGGAAGCAGGCCCAGGAGGGGGTCGGATAAGAGTGCTGATTAATCCAAATGAAATGCACTTCCCTGTATCCAGGACAAAACGACAGCACACTCACACAGCTAGGAGAAACCTATACCCCACTTTTTCCAGCCTGGTTTGCTGTATCGTACCCGATGTGGCCAGACAAAGGAACTCCGTCATCGCGTAGCAGAGAGGCGTGTGCTGGATAAGAAGCCGACAGGGGAACAGCGCTACACATTGCAAGCTGTTTTCACGACTGCAATAGCTATTGAGAAGAGTTTGGCCAAAGAAGATAAACTGTTGCGGCATGTGTGACAACGAAGAAACGGAAATTCTTCGAACAATCTGGGCGGACTCTGAAATCCAGAAACAGTTCATGGGCACTGCACCAAACTGTATGTAGATCGAAAAATAAAAACAGCGACGGACGTTCTTTCACTGCTGAACGTAACACTGCTACGGGTTTCTATAAAACACAGCACAATACCATCCCACAATCCCCCAGGGACCTTTTGATGCAGGACAAAGACTTCAGAGGTTGGCCACGTTTGGAAAAAGCACTGAAACGCATCGGCCCACAGCAGAAATGAGGCACCAATCAAGCAAACCAACATTACAGCCAATGCCTCTGCTTGTGTCTTTCTTCTTGCGCTGCGTGGATCTTTACACTCCTGGATTATTCATGGCTACTGCCACTATCCTTTGTTTAGACCGTGTCTGCTGGTTTTCATTCCATCTGAGCTCTCAATTACTTAACGAGACCCTCAACTGAAATGATCATTTTCTTAATTAGACCTTTTCTATTGTTTTCAGCTCTGAAACAGTTGCAGAGTTCAAGGGCCTTATAAAAAAATGTTATAGCTTACTTGAAGATGAAAACAATTAAAAAGGTCTAATTATGCAAATGGCCATTCAATTAAGGGTCTAGTAACATAATTGAGAGCTCAGTTGGAATAAAAACCAGCAGGCACAGGGGGGTCCCCAGGACCAGGGTTGCAAACCACTGGTTTAGAGAACTTTCTTTGTAGCAAAGTTGAACGGTTTGAGAAAGTTTTTACTCTCCATACACATCCTGCAGTAAAAGCAGCTCACCTGCCCATCTATTTTCAGATAGCCGGTCTGCTTCATTATCTCCTGTAGCTTCTGGTCAATCTCGGCACTGTCAGACAAAAAAAAAAAAAAGGCATTACAACTCCCAGAACAGCCATCACTCTTAAAACACTCAATAGTGCTGAATACAGAAATCGTTTAAGCCAATGCAAGGGTTTGGACTTGGAAGTCTATTTCAGTCTTTGTTTGTCTTCTGTGGATTACCTCTTCAAATTGATTCAATTTCTTTAAGTGTTTCAAAACTGCCGGAACAAACACAGCCAGCTCCTCTGACCTGTTTGGGCTGCGGTTGTTAACGGAGAAGACAGTTTTTAGCAGTCAAATGAACAGAAAATTATCTTTAAAACACTATGAGCCCTATATAAAAGCTATGACCAAAAGTTTTGCATCACTTGAATTTTAGAATTGAAACATACAAATAAAAAAAATTAAAAAATAGGATGAACATATTTTAGATCTTTTATTTAACATCATGTAATCAAAGCAAAATGATATTGCAAAAGTCTACCGGAAGCCATACTTGTAGTACAGTACCCCATGTTAGATTTTAAAATGTCACATTTTTCAATTTGTCCGTTTTTTTGTTAAGTATACGGAAAACTACAAAATTCAATAAGTTAACGTAACATTATTCAAACTACAAAGTGGTATGCAATTGTATATTATTTAGCAGGTTTCATTTGACTTTATGAAGCACAAGAAGTTAATTCTATAGGGTGATGCTAAACTTTTGGCCAGAGCTGCAGATGCAAGTGGAAAGGTAAACTAAATGGTATAAAACTAGCAGAAAACAGCAACTTGGGTAAAAAGGAAACCGCTAGTTAGAAACGACGCAGTGATAGACGCAGGACAGAGGGGAGGAGACACCACTTCACACACAGAGCGGTGACGGGATGGAACGGTTTACAAAGGGTTACCAAGACATGGTGATGCTCCATCACTGCCATCTTTTACAACCCAACTTGATAACGTTTTGATATTAAACCAGCTGGCAGGAAATGGACAAGTGCTGACCAGTGGAACGGCCTCCTCTCGTCTGTAAACTTTATGGCTTTTATACTTCTTATTGCTAGTTGAATACCATTACGTCTGTTTTGCACTTCTTGGAAAAAGGCAAGTCTATAAGGTAAAACAACTTCTTTAGTAAATATTTCATTTTCGGCCATCACTTGTAGGTAAATTATAGGCCCTTGTCCAAGGGTGTCCAATCACAGTCTTGGATGACCATTCCATTCCAGGTTTATCAGGTAAAATGAGATCATTAACTACTTGAGGTTTAATTGGTTCAATTAAACCATTTAGAACAGTGCTGGAACAACGTAAGTTCCCCCGCCCTTGTCATTTGCCTTAAATGATCTAAGCGTCTGAACGGAGCGGCCTTGCGACTGGGCTGGTTCCCTCCCTTACTTCTCAAGGCTCTTCGGGAGGCAGTAAGGAGGGGTGGGCAAGGTCAGCATGTGCCTGGGCCGGCTGGGGTGCGAGTTGTGCTGAGGAGAGTTCTCCGAGGAAGAGGACCGACTGCCTCCATCGTTCGCCAGCGGGAGCTGCAGGGCTGGGGAGAGGGAGGAGGAGAGAGGGAGAGAGGCTGAGCACAGCGCAGGTCAGTGAAGGAGCCCCACACCTCCTGATGGTTCAACGCACCTGTAACCGCCACTGCTGAGTGCTACTGATCCAGGCATGGAAATAAGACTCCCAATGCATAGCGGTTTCAACCTGGTTTTACTAAGTTTAATAAGACACCCCTGAACTTGTTACCTAGACACTGGGGCTAATCAAGCTGGTAGTAAAACCTGAAATGGGTGAAACCGTTATGCAGTAGGAGTAGTCTTATTTCCATCAATGTGATCCCAATCTATGATATTAACAGAACTGATAAACAGGCTGAGCTATTGCCACCACTGCTGCTGCTGATCTCACTAGAGCTCTTCAGGTGCTTGGAATTATAAGGCTCTCACTAGAATTTATTTTTCCTACCATGCTCTAATGGATAAACCCAGAGAAACTACCTTTTTTTTTTTTTTTTTTTAGCAGTCAGAAACTTTGATTGCAATCCTTTAAAAAAAAAACTACTTGTCAGATTAAGGCTGGTTTCAACATTACTTTTTAAAAATGTAAGGGGACTTGACTGGCAGGGTTGGGGTAATTTCCTGGGGTTTTTTGGGTTTTTTTGGGGGGTTTTTTTAAGTACAGTTCCTTTTTTAAAATCAGTTCCCAATTCCATCGCAGGAATTGGAATTCATATTTTGGAGACATAATTGTTGTGATTGTTCATCTGCTTTCATTTGAAGCCAATTCAGTTGACGAAGAGTGACTTAAGTGATTTGTTGCCACAGTGAGAAGCTCATTTTAACGGAACACTGCAAATTGCGATTTTGATCAGTATGTTGGAATTGATTAAAAGGGAATGGGAATTGATAAAAAAAACAGTAATTGACCCCAACCCTGTTTACTGGATAATCCAGGTTGTCTTTGGAATAGAAAAGGTTTGGAAAGTTAGTTAGAACATGGTGATTGGTTGGCAACCAGCTAGCTCAGTTTGAGATGAAACATGGACAATTCAGCGTTTGCACCCAAATCTGACAACACTGCTCTGGTGCTGCTGCTTTCATAAGGAATCGATGGGATAGCATCGCAAACAAGGAACAAAGACACATTTTCTGTGCTTCTACCGCACAGCACGTTTCATGACAATTAAAAGCCATCTTTAAAAGTGCGGTACAACCCGACAGCAGCAATTTAAATCTTTTACAAACACTCCACCCACCCACTCACACTCTGAGACTTTCCTGGCATACTGAAAATATGTGTGAGGCACAGAGCAATGCTTAAGAGAAGAGTATTTGAAGCAAGATTTTGAAAGATCGGGATACAGAATCAGCAGTTTCTTCATTTTTCTCTGGTGATCGTCCTTAAGTTGACGGAACACAAAGCCACTTTCAGGAACAGCGGCTTGAAACCTGGTTCCAGGAGACCTAGTTTGAGGCAACTGTGCTGTAACAAAACCCAAGTCTCTCCTGGTGTGCCGCGCAGTGGTTTGAAATCTACAGCTGTGGCCAAAAGTTTTGCATCACCTTACAGAATTAACAAATTTTGCTTCATAAAGTTGAATGAAACCTGCTGAATAATGTTCCGTTAACATATTGAATTGCATACCACTTTGTAGTTTTCCCCATATACTTAAAGAGTAAGTAGCAGGGTTTCCTAAAAATATAGTGTTGCTGAAACTGTTTAAATAACATACCTGTAATTTTCATTTTCATTGTTAACATACTGAATCTTTACACTTATAACTTTAAAGTCTGTTTTAAAGCTCTTTCCAAAACGGCCGCTCTAGTGCACTGGGGTTTGAGATCTGTCCTCTAAATCACTGCAGGAAGAGCGATTTAAAAAGAATAAAAAGCTACAAGTGCTCTGCTTTTCTCTTCCGTACCACATCATGGATCGCTGTGTTACCTGGTTGACAATGTGGACAATAATCCTGACACTGCCAGTGCACTAGAGCGGACATTTTCAAAAGAGCTCTGAAACAGACTTTAAAGTTAGAATTGTAAAAAGTTGTCAGGATGTTAACAATAAAAAGAAGAATTACAGGTACATTATTTAAACAGTTGAGGACATGTAACGCTATATTTTTCGGAAACCCCTCTACTAACTCTAATGAAAACCTGACTGTGGCAGGGATAGGGTTAAATCCTATCTCAGGTGTGGTCAGTCCCTAATGAGGTCACTGGGGAATGACCACCTGTATAAAAAGGGAGGTAAAAACCCTTTGTGTGGGTGGTGTTTGGAAAAGAAAAGCCAGTGAAGGCATCGCTCAGCCTGGCTCTTGTAAATGTATTTATTTTTTTGTTAAATAAACGTGTGCTTTAGCACTTAAACTGCCGCTTCTCGTCTCCGAGTTTCCTTCCTGCCGATAACAGCTCGGGCCACAGCGCTATCCTGTCACACTGACAAATTAAACATGTGACATGAAATACTGCACTACTATTATGGCTTCTCATTTTGTAGTTTCTTTGATTACATGATGTTAAATAAAATATTTAAATTATGTTCATAAATGATGTGATGCAAAACTTTTGGCTTTAGTCTCCTGAAACCAAGTTCCAGCCACTTTGCTTTCCCAGGCCAGGGCTTTACACTAGAAGAAATGCAGTAGTGAGGAAACAAAACCCACTTCAGCGATGGAAATGCCGCCTGTACAGTTTCACCAATCCCAGACTGTACTGCGGTCTCGCAATGAAACCTAGACCTGCCCTGCGCTCAAACTGTGGTCAACCTTCAAGGAGCACAATGCATTACAGCACTGAAGAAACAGAAATGCATGTTAATAATAATCATTACATTGCAAATATTGCAGAAGCCATTCCATTGTGCCTTTTGAAGGAGGCTTGCAGGCCTATTGAAGTTAGGAAATACATTAAAAACAGACAAAAAAAACCCACAATAACAGGCATTAAGAACCTAGAGGCTTTGTGGATTCAAATTGGAGCGCGGAAGCTGAAAAAAAGGAAGTAAATAATATTCAGACATTAATTTATTTATTTTACATCCAGGGGTAAGACCTACTAAGAAAACGTTTTAACGTTCCAGTAGTGCAGTAGGCCCAGAAGACATGGCTTATGAGATTCAAGAACAGACCAGGGCAGCCTCCTGGAATACCTTTAGTCTAAAGCAGTGGTTCTCACCCCCGGTCCTCAGGGATCGCCTGTGTTTGCTGGTTTTCATTCCAACTGAGCTCTCAATTACTTAACTAGACCCTTCATTGAACCAACAATTAGCTTAATTAGGACTTAATTGTTTTCAGCTCTTAAAACAGTTGGAGATTTCAACTGAACTGTGTAATCGTATAAATAACTTGAAATCTGCAACTTGTTAGGAGCCGAGAACAATTAAAAAGGTCTAAGCGAATGATCAGTTCAATTAAGAGTTTAGTTAAGTAAAAGAGCTCAGCTGGAATGAAACGAGGTGACACAGGGGTTCCCCATGGACTGGGGTTGAGAACCACCAGTCTAAAAGGTCATTCCCCCACTTTTCAGGGATGGCAACAATATGAAATGCTGTGCAGATCCAGTCACGATCTCCCAGTGCATTTGTTATACAGACAGACTATCAAACAGCATGCAGCGTCATGAGTGGCTAGTTCAATCCCACTTCCGAATAAAAATAAATACAAAAGATCACTGAAGAGACGCCCCCCTCACCCCCATGGGGGCCTGTGGTCCTGGCCATGCAGTGTTGAAAGCCGGCATGCAGTACAATGCAGACACAGGTAACATGGTTAATGCCAACCAAGAGACAGCCATGCTGCTGCTGCTGCTGCAGACGCAAACCAACCAGAAGGAGGCGCTTTAAGTAATGGGTATGGAGGGTGCAAAACAGCCAGGCAGGGAGGGAGGGAGGGAGGGAGGGAGGGAAGGAGAGATAGAGAAAGGAAAAGAGAAAAAAGAATGAAAGAAAACTGTTCCTAAAATTGAACAAGCTTATGTAAATAAAATATTGATATCCACTTGTGAAGTTAACTATTCTAGGAACATTCAGATATGATTTTAAGAACCTGCCGGTTAAATTGAACTGTGGACACTTGAAGCACAGTTGGTATACTTGACCCTGTACTGTGTAGTTATAGCCAGTTTACAGGTATTGTGGATTTTACTTGGTTAATAAACAGAGGGCAATACTGCACTCTGGTGGTCAGCACTGGCACTAACAAAATTCAATTATCAAATCACCCTTTAATAAGCAGACCTTTACAAATGATTCTTAACTTGCTCCCCAATACTGACAGGGCTTGAAACTCGCACTAGCCCTGCTGCACCCAGTCCTGGGTTTCAGAGCTCCCCTTGTAGGTACGCTATTGAAATGCTCAGGTGCCAGGAGTCTGAACTATCAGGCCCCTGCTAAATCTGCTCTGAATGAACTGATCTCATTTCTCATCACAGCATGAAGTCACACCGAGTCTGCAGGTTGGTAGGAGATGTTCATGCAGTTATAAATTTATTTTAAGTCTAACCTAAACTTGTCCTATTCATGAGGATGATCTTACATTGACTTTATTTTGTTTTAAAATGTTAACTCATTTATAGCGATCTAATGCACTGCAAACCTATGTCATCAAATCCTGTTTGTGAAACATCAATATAAATTTAAACAAATACATTTAAAGAGAAACACTAAATCAAGTCTACTTTTTCACAGAAAATGTTGTAGCTCTAGAAAAGGAGATTTCAAAGCCTTAATTTATTTTAACATCTAGACCAGAGGTGGCCAAAGTTGTCGCCTCCACTCCTGTTCTAAACTGTTTAGCAGTTAATGAAGCAGTTAATGATCTCATTTTACCTGTTAAACCTGGAATGGAATGACATTCCAGGACCGTGACTCCCAGCTACTGATCATTTCAATAAGGACTAAAGCTAGTGCTGAAACCCAGGACTGAGTGCAGGGCTAGTGCAAGCCACAGATCAAGAAAGAAAAACAGAGAAAAAGGATTGAGGAGATGAGGGAGGAAGAAACAGGAGAGAGGGAGAGGAGAGGGAATTTGGCTGCAGTGGCGACGATAAAACGAGATTTAATACCTGCGCGCTGGGATGGGGCTGGAGCAGGGCTTAGCTGGATGACGATAACTGAAGGAGGGATAAAAAAAGAAGAAAAAAAACACAAACACAAATTAAATAGGGACCAAAAAATAATAAAACAAACCACCAGACTGACCAAATTTGAACCAAATGAAACAAAACTAATAAGTGGGTGGCACAAAACAAACTCAGAAATGTATGATGCATCATACAGGCAGCACAGGGATTTCAAAAGAAAACTCTGTGCCAAGAAAGCAGAGTGCTCCACTTGCTGGAACACAGCAGGGACTGGGAGTCAGAAAACATTTAATATTGATGGAAAGAAAACTCCTGTTTAAAAATAAATACTACCTGTTACACTGCATTTAGAAACCTGGCAGCCGGTTTAGTTTGCTTCCAGTAAATGCTTGAACAGAGCTGCACGATTTCTTTAAAATGTCTCCAACGAAAAAGACACCAGCTGCATCAAAGTCTCCCATTGTATAGCCGTTTGATCCATTCCTGGTTTTACTAGGAGTTTAATAAGACACACCTGAGCTTGTTAACTATACACTGTGGCTAATCAAGCTCATAGTAAAACCTGGAAGGAGTGAAACTGCTCTGCAATAGGAATCTTATTGCCATCCCTTCACTGGAGGACTTTAATACCGCCGGACCAATACGGAGGGCCGCTCTAAAGTGTTGCACCTAATGTTTCAAAGTCAACAAAACGTGTTTGAAATTCAAGCTAGACTACGGTGAGGGGAAACCGATTTTAAACCTGAATTACTGCCAACTTAAAAAGCCTTCTTACAAAAAGGAACTACATGTCCAGAGTTAGTTACGGATTTGGATTTCAAAGGATAATTTTAACCCAAACTGACAGCTCCTTTTAACTCAGTAAATGGTTGATTGGAAAAAAAGCAGAAGTCTCGAGTCCAGCAGCCTTGACAGACAGTCTGCTATTACATAACATGAACCATGTGACACTGTTTAACTGGGCTATGGACCAGAGAACACAACACGCCTCAATCTACCAGCCTGAACAAGCAAAATATTTCATAATACCAGCGAATACAGCAAATCTCTCTTTGAAAAACGAAGCACTCTCCGCTCTGTCCTAGGTGAAGCACAGATGGGAATAAGACTCTCATTGCATAGCAGTTTGATCCACACCTGAGCTTGTTACCTATACACTGGGGGGAATCAGGTTTGTATTAACACCCAGAATGGGGGAAACTGCTCATCAACGTAGCAACAACCACAGATAAGACACCAGACTGTGAGCATTGATTTCAATACAAAGCATTGAAGTTCCATTACTAAAAAGTAACAATAATGGAACTTGAACACTGGTAACAATCAGAATCTGTTAGCAATAGCACTGATTTAAAAACGTCAATAGCATTTAGACTACCTAAACAGGCCATGGTGATAATATCTCATTGGTTTGCATTCCCTTACAGAAAATCATTTAGTCTCAAGTTGCTGGGTAGTTTGAGCCATTCCTGTTTTTTTCTGTGGAAACCATCAGGACACCCTACTACAATGTGTTAAGAAAACACTGCTCAGCAACTGGATTAATACAATAACTATAAATTTGCAAACAGGAAAAGTGCAGGGAAGACCTTAAAAGCGCTATTGCAATGAGAAGCAACTGTGGCTGCACGTTTGAAAAGTCACAGTATGATATCTATTTGATTGTGAACAGAGGATTTTCCATTTGAATTCGCCCTGCCAGGCGGCTCACCTGTTAAATCGCGCTAATGTAGGAAACACACACACGCTTCACTTCATATTATAGGGCAATAAAGCAATACATGGGTACATCATGATATCGCAAGTTCGCAGGGTTTGTTTGACCAGTTGTAAAAGCCGATTCAAATTGTCATGCGCTTTTAAATAGATACTACAACAGACAGTATCAGAAACTAAAACTAGACCACCTCGTTTACAATTTGGGGTAAAATCAATGTCACCAAATGCAAGAATATATTTTTATTATTATTGACACGACGTTTATTGTGTTGAATAAAATATCAAATTAGCCTATTCCTGTTTTCACTCAAAGTATCGACATGTCAGTCTGTTGTCGCAATCACTTTGTCACAGCTTACTCAGATCGGAGAAAGGAGAACTTTCTGAAACTCGTCTTCTAGTAGTATTGTGGAAAATGAAGAACAAAAACAGACCAAAAACAATAACACACGACACCTCCGTTTCGGCGCTGTTCGCGATGGAAATGGGGCGTCGAGATTTCAGAAATAAAATTATTAGAATCCAAAAACCACAGCGGTATTACTTCTGATCACTGATTTCTCTGACCGGCTAGTAGTATTGTGCTCAGTGTAGATACAGACTATAGGCCTGCCGTCAACACACACAGAAAAAATAATAATAAAAACGATTAGAAATACCAAACTAGCCACACTAAATACTGTCAAAACTATCGGTCTGAAACACCCTTCCCAAATTGCCGCTCGCTTCTCCACCCGGCCGTTTCGTTGTCGGGTCCGTTTGTTTATACACTGTCCCTAATATTTATGTCCAGCCGTCCCCCTTCTCTGTACCGGGCCCGAGCAGCGAGCGGACGGTCTCTCTCCCTCTGCTCCCCCGGGTAACGGGAAACACTTACTCGGTCTCGGCCGCGACCGCTGGGGGCTCATTTCGATGTTGAGGTCGATCCTCCGGCGGGCCTCCATGTTCTCCTGCTTCAACTTCTCCTCGATCCGGGAGAGTCTCTGCTCTAGCGACGACATGTCAGAGCTCATACCACAGAAAACAACCCGGGGCGCTGTGCCAGAGAGTACACAGTTTACACTGCTCGGGACCAGCGCAGCCACTTCCGGGAACACGCTGGAAGAGAGCACCATAGAGGGGAAAAATACTCGCGGCGCGACCACGCTGGTGAGTTCGAGGACGAGCGCCTCCTCCAGGCTAGGAGGAGTAAACGCTGTTCTGGTGCCAAAGTGTTTTTGACCTAGAAACTCCAGCACAAAGGATAGGTACGCCGTTAACAGTGAAGGCACACATTTAGTCAGTTTTAGTTAATCCAGTTGTTGTTTTCTTTTGAGGAGGCACTGACGTCATTTGCAACTATATATATATATACTACTGTATTTCTGAAATGTTTAGTTTTACAATATACATCAGACATAATTATTATTTATTTCTTAGCAGACGCCCTTATCCAGGGCGACTTACAATTGTTACAAGACATCACATTATTTTTATATACAATTACCCATTTATACAGTTGGGTTTTTACTGGAGCAATCTAGGTAAAGTACCTTGCTCAAGGGTACCGCAGCAGTGGCCCCCACCTGGGATTGAACCCACGACCCTCCAGTCAAGAGTCCAGAGCCCGCACCACTACTGCACACTGCTGCCCTATAAAGCCCATAATAAAGTAGTGATGGAAATAGTGTCACCCATTCCAGGTGTTCATGCAATCTTGATTAGCCAGTGTATAGATAACAAGCTCATGTCACAAACGGAGATTAGATAAAGGGGCATTCAGAACAGAAAATAGGAGGCACTTTTTTTACACAGAGAATTGTGGGAGTCTGGAACCAACTCCCCAGTAATGTTGTTGAAGCTGACACCCTGGGATCCTTCAAGAAGCTGCTTGATGAGATTCTGGGATCAATAAGCTACTGACAACCAAACGAGCAAGATGGGCTGAATGGCCTCCTCTCGTTTGTAAACTTTCTTATGTTCTTAGGTGTGTCTTGGTGAAGCTCATAGTAAAACCAGGAATGGATCACACCGAGTCTTATTTCCATGCCTGTGAATAACCATGCATTTTGTATTTCTGTATTGCAAGATCTGTTCCTCAGCAGAAGAAACACAAACACACACCACACAACATTTGCTTTCCTCTGTCTCATTGATTTTTTTAGTCTAACCTCAGAATGTCTACATTATAAATCACGCCCCCTTTGGAACCTTGCAGCAACTACACTTGTAATCAATCAGAATGCTCCTGACAAAGCATTCTAAATGCTTAAACAGGGACAGGTTCTATAAAACAGATCAAGCGCGTTTTAAATAATATCGGGGTGTCGTCTGCTTTTCAATAGATTTAACGACTTGCAATTTCTAAGTGTTCGGTGGCTCGGGAAATACACTCGAGATAGCCACCGAACACTTAGATACATGCAGTGCATTATATATATATATATATATATATATATATATATATATATATATATATATATATATATATATGCAAATGTGTTTTTTAATTTTTTTTTATGAAAAGTGATTAGAAATAAGAAGATGGAACACGTGTTTCACACTGATATGAAACCCTTAGTTACCACACCGTTGTCCTTTGCTCCTGTATGTTACATCTAGCTTGAAGCTGTTTTGACTGTCCATATGCTTAAACACCCCAGACCAAGCACGTGACCCGCAAATAGACATTCAGACCTGCGACAGTCATCGTACAACCCGCAAAATCAAACTTCTGTTCAACATCACGGTTTGGGAGGTGTAAAAAAAAAATAAAAAGGTGTTTGTCATTATCAGTATATGATTGCATGTCCACTCCATTCATTGATGGGTTCTTAATTCAAGTTGCAAAGCAGTGTGGAGTAGTGGTTAGGGTTCTGGACTCTTGACCGGAGGATTGTGGGTTCAATCCCAGCTGGGGGGTCACTGCTACTGTACCCTTGAGCAAGGTACTTTACCTAGATTGCTCCAGTAAAAACCCAACTGTATAAATGGGTAATTGTATGTAAAAATAATGTGATATCTTGTAACAAGTGTAAGTCACCCTGGCTAAGGGCGTCTGCTAAGAAATAAATACTACAATGATGTCATTTTAAATTTACCAGTGTTGTTGTTTTCTTTTCCTTTTTAATTGATTTTAAATTTTAATCATTTAGGTCAGATCAATCATTGTCCAAAATGCCCCCCTCCCTGGAGAAAACAGTCTGGACTAGCACTCCAGTGGATGACACTTCGCACCTAGGAATCCATATTTGGCACCATACACTCCAGTGTCATCAATATCCATCCAGTGTAGCCCAATTAATTTTGATGCGACTCTGAATTCATTAACCCTGGAGTTTCATATTCCATCGATTCTTTTAAATAAACATCGTGAAAGTCACTGCAGAGTTTTCTGCTTTGAATAATTTTGAGAGACCAACAGAACCTTTTTGCAAAGAGGACAACCTACTGACCAAATAAACTTTTCTCATTTTTTTTTTTAAATTAAGAACACACACCGAATCATGAAAGGGCAGCTTGATTTCTCCTAGTGTCTGTTAGGATCAGAACCCCTAACTGTGCAAGAAAATCCTCAATACAAAATGAGAAGGATATCTGAATGCAACCAGGACAGCGATTCTGAGGCTAGCGTAGCTGTATTAGTGTTAAAAAGAGCTTGCTTGTGAAGTCTCAGACCATCAGAATGCCAGATCTTATCCAGCACATCCTATACCTCATTTCCATGAGCAGGGATTGTCCGCCAGTCCGAGCTCTCCCGCATTCCTCCTGAACCCCCATGGATAGTCTACCCGAGTTGAGTGAAAAGACTCTGTTTCCTTGCAATGCCAGCTTGAGACGGATGTCAGTGATTCTTTTCCAGCAAGCCTTGCGGCCAAGGTCACATTCGTTTACAAAAAGTGATGCATGGAAACAAATTATTCATTTGCCTGAAGTGTTCTGCCCAGCAGACTGGCAACTCCCAGCAATTCTAAAATACTTTGATTACAGCATTAACAATAGATTTAAAAATAACTTCATATGTACGGTTGTCTCGTTTTCTTACGGCAGAACCACTCAGCTTCACAGTCCTCTTGCTCAACCAAAGTGTGCTGACACCCAAGAGAGGACACCCTTATTCCATACAGGGCCAGCTGTACATATCAACTTAGAGAATGAAAACAAATCACTAATAGTTATGCCCATGAGGATGGTGGTATTAAGATCTGCCACTGTCAGGAATGGAAATAAGACTCCTATTGCATAGCAGTTTCACCCATTCCAGGTTTTAATGCAAGCTTGATCAGCCCCAGTGTACAGGTAACAAGCTCAGGAGGGTCTTATTAATGTAAAATGAGAAATGGATCTAATTGCTGTGCAATGCCACTCTTGCTCCCATCCCTGGCTGTCTTGGGTGTAAATAATCTGTGATGGAAATATTCTTTCAAAATAGAACCAACTATTTCAGTTCTCTTTATCAGCTGGGAAACAAAAGGAATAGTACAGTGTGTGTTTGAATATTCAAATATCTGTCCCAGCACTGAAATAAGCAAAGGACACAAAATAAAAAAGGACACAATGGGCTCAGCATCACATACTGTTTCTTTATAAATAAAATTAAACTTTCCTTTCTTTTCTTTTTTTTAAACTTATGATTACCAGTGTATGCATCGTGTTACATAACTTAAAAACCAAAAAAAAAAATAAGAAGAAGAACGTGAGTCTTGTTTTTGCTGCAATTCTTTTTTTCGGACCACAGCAGTGGATAGCAGAGAGTCCTGTGCTTCAGTTTAGCTATTGTTGGATCCAGGTATTGTACGTGAAGAGTTTTGAAGTGGGCAGAGACATAAAACAACTAAATAAAATAAGTTTGTCTTTAAAAAAAAAAAAAAAAAACTTGAGAAAGGTTCGGGGAGTAAAATCCTCGCTTCACATTGGTCCCTGGACGGGCATGCTACAAAGAAACCCAGCCTTTTGGAGTTTAAGGGTTCAAGGGTGATGACTTTGAATTGATTTACAAGCGTGAGTCTCTCTCTCTCTCCTCCTGCCCAATCCCAAAGCGCTAACACATGTCCGAGACGTAGTCAAAGTCCCTGAAACAGTCCTGTTCCTTTCTGGTCAGGACTCGCGGCTCTCTTGGGGGCGTCAGCGTCGGCACCTCAGCTGTGAACTCCTCGTCGAAATTGCTGACGTCCTCCTGGCCCTTGATGGAGGGAATGAAGGGGGGCTTCATCTTCTTACTCAGCAGATCGTCCCAGTCGACGGTCTGCAACGGACAAAGAGAAGCGCCGTTCAGCGAAACACAACCGCAGAGCAATGATGGCAGATTGGCTCCAGCAGCGCTGCACAAACCCATTACTCACACAAAGACAATCCACACAAAGACAAGCAGCTGTTTCTTCTCTCGTTTCACTAGGAATGGTACAGTAGCCCAGTCAATAATCTGTTTGTGCAGCTCTAGTCTAGTATACACTTACAGATCATGCCGAATTCATGAAGAACAACAAGAAGAAATGAGAAGAAGACAAAAAAGGAGGAGAGGAAGAAGGAGGAGGAGGAGGAGATAATGAAGAAGGAGGAGGAGACGAAGGAGGAGGAGACAAAGAAGAAGGAGGAGAAGAAGGAGGAGGAGACAAAGAAGAAGGAGGAGGAGGAGACAAAGAAGGAGGACGAGAAGGAGACAAAGAAGAAGGAGGAGGAGGAGATAAAGAAGAAGGAGGAGGAGGAGGAGGAGGAGGAGAAGGAGAAGAAGAAGGAAGCAGAGCACAGTCTAAGGGACGCAATGTAAAAGAAAAGCTCACGCAATGTAAAAGAAAAGCTAACATTCAGATTAAACTCGGCTTTGATATAACAACAGTCCTCTGATACAGACTGCCGCCTCGCTCACCCTGAAGAAGGGCTGCTTCTTCACATCTTCTGCGTCTCGTTCGCCGGAGCCTAATCGCCGCTCAGGGTTTCTTCTGAGCAGCTGGGGGAAGAAAGCAAAACACAGACCTTTTCAAAAAGGAGATCAGACCAGATGAAGGAGCTCAGGTCAACGTGTCTGTTCCGCTTAGCTGTCGGAGATCATACCCGATCTTTAACCAAGTGAACGTGCCAATACAGAACTGCAACTGTGCCCATTCAGTAGTGTGCACATTTATTAGAACACACGTGCAATTCATTAAAAACACTAAGAGAAAAGGAACACATAGCCACACATGGTAAAATGCAGGAGACTTTTTAGAAGTTGTTGAAGATGCATAATTAAAGCACAAAGGGGTGTAACATTTTCACACACGAGTGCCTATTGTTTCTATATCGCTGATTACTGAGCGGAAATTGCACACTATTGTACAGGTCGACTTTTAATGACAACGCATGTTATCTATAACTATTAAACACCTAATTGTGCTAAATTTAGAAATATTAAAAGAAAGTTATGAAACTCAATGACATACATTTCAACTAGAAGTCTTTCTCAGTGTCTTCAAGGCATCTTTTAGTATTTCTAATGACACGTTTTACCTAGTACTCCAAAATAATACGTTTACTAAAGACAAGATAACTACCAGCACCCCACTCAGTGTTATCTGAGCAGGACCCCTTGTAAATGACGCTTCTCCGGTCAGTATATTATTATTATTATTATTATTATTATTATTAATTAGTCATTTAGCAGAAGCTTTTATCTAAAGCGACTTAGCGAGACTAGGGGGTGAACTATGCATCAACAACTGCTGCTGCAGAGTCACTTCCAATAGGACCTCGGTTTTACGTCTCATCCGAAGGACGGAGCACAAGGAGGTTAAGTGACTTGCTCAGGGTCACACACACACACATAGAGAGTCAGTGGCTGAGCCGGGATTTGAACCTCTTGGTATCAAGCCCTTTTCTATAACCACTGGACCAGCAAGCCACCTCGCTTCAGTGTATCTTTATTAAAGCGAGCGGAGAGGGATTCTCCAGTGGAGAGCGAGTGTTCGTACCCGTCTCATGATCCCAATGGCCTCGGTAGAGAGGAAGCGAGGATAGCGCACTTCATCATTCACAATGCTGTCAAACACCTCCTCCTCATCATCACCAGGGAACGGAGACTGAAACAGACAGACAGACACACGGCTTCAGGACACACGTGAAAATAATTTCACACCTTGTAGGTATCACATTAGCATGCGATATATAAAGATTTGTTGGGTCAGCAAATGTCTAAAATGTCTAACACACACACACATTTAAAGTTAAGGATGCAGTAGCTCACCTCTCCCACCAGCATCTCATAAACCAGCACTCCCAGTCCCCACCAGTCCACAGCGCGGGTGTACGAGGTGTCAGTCAGTACTTCAGGGGCGAGGAACTCAGGGGTCCCACAGAACGTGCTTGTCCGGTCTCCGTATCCCATTCCTGCCGGGAGAACAAATAACTTCATTCTCATTGTTCGGTCTTCCTTTTTAAACATGTTCTGGTGTAATCAGGGATGGCAACAAGACTCCTATTGCACAGCAGTTTCACCCAGTCCAGGTTTTACTATGAGGCTGATAAGACACAGTGTATAGGTAACAAGCTCAGGTGTGTCTGATTAAACTCATAGTAAAACCAGGAGTGGATCGAACTGCAATGCAGTGGGAGTCTTATTGCCTGCTGTAATTGAGTTTGTTGTTTTTTTTACAGACTGCAGATTATTATGCATCATTACGTGGACACATTTTTTAGAGCCCTGGTGTCTTTGTATGTAGTTTTGCTCATCTACTTGTATGCACAAGAAAATGATATTTCAAAATCCAAAAAAAATACTATTTTAAATGTACTTCAGTGAAACGACTGGATATAAAATGATTTCGGTCATGATGTTCAGATTTTATATTCATCCACAAAAGAAGCGCTGGAAACTAAGTGGAGACAGACTCAGGACAGAGGGCAGAAGACACTTCAGGTACACAAGGAACTGAACTGGTGTTCAAACGGCTCAGTTCCTTCAAGGGTTAAGACCCAACTTGACAAAGTTCTGAGTTCAATCAGCTACTAGGAACTGGACGAGCACAGACAGGGCGAATAGCCTCCTCTCGTTCGTAAACGTTCTTATGTTCTCATGTATTAAAATGCAGCACGAACCTTCTTTGCAGAGTCCGAAGTCGGCTATTTTCACATATCCATCTTTGTCGAGCAGCAGGTTATCCAGCTTGAGATCCCTGGGAAGGTGAACAAATAAACAGAATGAGAAGATTAACTCTGCAGCAGCACCTTGGAGAAGATTAACTCTGCAGCAGCATCTCGGAGAAGATTAACTCTGCAGCAGCACCTCGGAGAAGATTAACTCTGCAGCAGCACCTCGGAGAAGATTAACTCTGCAGCAGCACCTCGGAGTGAATGAGCCTCAAACTGTGGCTGGAAGAAACACAGCGTCTGTTCACCGTGGCTCTCCACGCTGAAGGGACAGGATAACACTCTGGTGTACCAGGTATATTTTGCAGTGGTGTCATGTTAAAATGAAGTGGGTTAAACTATCCTGTTTGGTGTTCCAGGCCGGGCAGTGGCAGGGTAGGCACCGAGTTTCTACAGAGATGCCCACTAGATTACCCGCATGCGTTTCTGGTGGTTGTGCAGAATTGTGGGTTAAAATCAAATTGGAAAAGATTCTGCCCATCAGTAAATGCACCCGGGTCGCTTTATAAAATACATTGGAATATACCTGGGCTTGAACCCTTGGTAGAGCCAGGATTTGATTATCACAGGAGAGTAGGACGAATAAACGCTTTATTCCTTAAGAGAGAAGTGGGTAAGCTCCACATTATCCAAGAGAGGTGGGTAATCTCAGTCTACTTTTTTGGTTTGAAAAGCAGAGGGGGCAGTTTCTGTAGCTGGGGCATACAGTAATAAAATAAAAAATAAATGTGAATTTCATTCAGGTTGGCGCCTCTTTGCGGTCGTGAACTCCCTCTTCGGAGGACAGGACGGGGTCTTTCACAGCCACTCGACGACAATAAGATCCCAATGTGTTCAAATAGAAAATACGGAGTTGAAATACAAAGCAAACAAAAAATAAAAATGACCAAAATGAACTATATAAAGTTCATAGCATTTCGTTTATTGTGATTTATTTACACTCAGTATCCTGTAACGAACATTGAAAGTTTGTGTTTTGACTACAGGGACTCGCTTACGCAGTGGTAGAATTGGGACGGAACTGAAGCAATCAGGGACATGCATTCATTTTAAAACCGTGCTTTAAATACTGGAACTGCTCGCCCCCCACCTCCTCTCGCCCCCCCCACCCCCCCAGGAAAAAACTCTCCTGGTCAAGTGTCATGGGACCTTGACAGGTATGCGCAAGTACAGTTGCTAAGGTAACTTTAAAATGATGAATGATAAAGCGTGTGCAGAAATGTATGGGGAAGGAACACAGGGCAAACAATTAACCACAGTGACCTTGTAAAAGAGAGTAGTTAGCGGTTGGTTGCACTTGAATGGGGAAACAGCTGAATGGCTCATTTCTATTGCTAATTAGTAAGATAACAAAAACAGACTGCAGTCGTGTATGCTCTGAGCCTACTATAGTATAAATACCAGGCATGGAGTCGTTTGAGGGCTCTCTCCAGGGGTTCTGTTAATACTAGTGGCAAGCACTACATCTAAACAACAACATTCAATACAGAACGTAATGTGGCCATTTGGAACTAATAACATGGTCTGGTCTCATCCTTATGGCATGCCAAAGTACTTAATTCCATGTTTACCTTCATTCATACCTTAATTGCTCACTCACCTGTAGACAATCTTCTGGTCATGAAGAAACTGCAGCCCCAGCACCACACATGCAGAGTAGAACCTGGAGGAGAGAGAGACAGAGAGAGCGAGAGAGAGAGGCTTCAGTGGGTTGGCTTTCCAATACTGACATCCAAACCTCACACCACTTCTGCTGGCAGAGAGAAACACAGACTGACTCACTCACAATTTGACAGGACACACAGACTCACACACACAGTCACAGAGGCAGGCTGGCACTCACATGGTCAAACAGATATACAGAAAGACATACAACCTCAGACAGCAGGCAGAGAGACGCACTAAGGCAGGCTGAGAGACTCACACACATTCAGACAGTCAGACAGCGAGATCCACATACACAAACTCTCACACACACACACAATCATACAGGCACACTAGCTCACATACAGTCAAACAAGTAGACACGGACAGACAGGCAGACTCACATACAGACAAACAGTAAGACAGACTCACAAACATTTACAAACATTCACACACATTTCAGAGACACACACAGACACAGACACGCACACACACAGACTTACACAATCACACACATTTTAGAGAAACACAGGCTCAACACAGACACACACACACACACACACACACAGAGACAGACAGTGAGACTCACACGGCGCGGGGCTCTGTGAAGACGTCGGCGTGGATGTGCATCATGAGGTCCCCCCCAGCCGTGTACTCCATGACGAAGCAGACGTGCTCAGGGGTCTGGAAACAGGCCAGCAGGTTCACCAGGAAGGGGTGCGAGGAGCTGTTGACCGTCTCGAAGATTCGCTTCTCACACATCAGACTGAAGAGGGAGAGGGAGAGGGAGAGGGAGGGACGGGAGCACAGGCTTCAGCAGGACTCACATTGCATTCAGAGATATACAACCCTTCTGTCAGAACTTTAAAAATCGGCAGGCATTAAATAAATCCTTTTAAGCCTTGGTGCGGCAGTAAATATTATTATTATTATTATTTATTTCTTAGCAGACGCCCTTATCCAGGGCGACTTATAATTGTTACAAGATATCACATTATTTTTACATACAATTACCCATTTATACAGTTGGGTTTTTACTGGAGCGATTTAGGTAAAGTACCTTGCTCAAGGGTACAGCAGCAGTGTCCCCTACCAGGGATTGAACCCACAACCCTCCGGTCAACAGTCCAGAGCCCTAACCACTACGCCACACTGCTGCCCATATGTCAGCGCCCCGGATGATAGGAAAATTCGCTTCCAAATCGGCTTTTAAAACACTGCCGAAGTTAACTGCCGTTTATTGTAAAGGTGAAGGAAGGACCGCTTTTCTTGTTTTGAAATCAACTCATTAAATAAATGGATTTATTGAATACCTGCCAATAAATATGTCTTGAAGGTAATTGCGAGTGTGGAGTAACACCACAGCCCTAACCCTAATTAAAAAAAAAAAAATACCTCTCTACTTCATCCCGTGCCACGATGTCGCCCTTCTTCAGTGCTTTGATGGCGTACAGATTCCCGGTTTTACGGTATTCCGATAACAACACCTGTATGTGTAAGGGGGGGGACACAGAATGTATCAATTTTAACATCATTTTGAGATCTGAGCACATCACAATCCAGGAAGTACCCTAGTTTAATGGTTTGCTATGTTTAAGCTTTACCATACCTTACCTCTCTATTTTTTTTTACAAAGCTTGCCTGTGCTTTACCATGCTTGCACTGTGCTTTATTACAATTTTCGATGCTCTTACTATGGGAAACGTGTGTAAGGGTACTGACCAACCATTCAGAGACTAGCAAAACCAAATACTTTTTTTAGCAAATATACAGAGGCTTATTCTACTAATGCGTTTTATTGAAGGCATTGCTATCCTCATAGCTCCTTTTAAAAAAGTAACAAAATCTATGTGATAAAGACAACTTTTTTAATTGAATGCAGCACTTTAATTAAACAATGTCTCACACTTCTTGTTAGATAGTGCTTATAAAAGACAAACCCTAAATACACACCTGTGTTAAACATATAAGAGACTGATTGTCTACTAGTCTCTGAACAGGGATGGCAATACGACTCCCATTGCATAGCAGTTTGATCCATTTTACCTATACACTGTGGCTGATCAAGCTCATATTAAAACCTGGAACGGGTGAAACTGCTATGCAATAGGAGTCCTATTACCATCCATGCTGTATATTAAATGCTCCTAGGATCAGGAGTCTGTGAAGCACTTTCAGACACTGCTGTGTGCGAAAGTCTCTACCCTGATGGGAGTTTCTTTCTTTCCCATGAACAGATTGCGGACAGTGTTAACTCCCCTGCTCAGCGTACCTTTCCAAAGTGTCCTCTCCCCAGCACGGCGATTAATCTGAAGTCCTGCAGGGACAGCAGGGCTTTCCTGTGCTTGCTAGAGAGAGCACACAAGACCCAGTCAAACAATCAGCTGCAAATTATTACAAGTCACTTCCCCACTGGAACCTGTTAGCAAAAACTACGCTTAGCGCAGATCTCACACCCAACGTCAAAGCATTCAAAACGTTTAAAACCACGGCTGTTTAAACATGTTCATATCAGCTCTTCGTCTGTTTTTTATTTAGATTTAATGGCATCTCTAAGTGTGCGGTGGCCGCCTCTAATTAAGTTGAGAGCGTACTTTCTCTTGCGCTCTTTGTAAGACAGACCCTGACACAGCAAAGAGTGCACACTCTCAACTGGATGAGAGGCAACCCACGAACACTTGGAAACATACATAACAATATTTCAGTACGATAAATAATAACAACTAAGCCAATTATTAATACCGTCACACTGATCGCTTAGCGTTAGTTTAGTTTATTCACTTTGAGTCCGCAGGGCCAGCACAGGTACATCTCAATAGTGGAGCACAAATACAAAAAGACCTAAGCAGACCAAACTCAATAAAACAACAATACAACAATGATCGCTTATTGTTCCGTCCCAGCTTGCCTTGTCTCTTACGGTTTAATAGTGTATTCTTGTGAGCTCTTCACAGTCCTCTAGCCCTCCCAAAGTACTCACGAGAACAGCCTCTTACACCATAAGAGAGACAGGGTCGACCGGACGCATGAGCTTCTACAAGATTGTTTTGGCAACAGTAAGAAGTGAGGGTGCAGTCCAGGTCAGGGGCGTCCGAGTGGCTCTGTCTCGCTGCTTACCTCTGCAGGGAGTGCTCCGAGGGGTCTTTACTGGCTCTGGCAGGGAAGAGCTCAGGAGGGGAGAAGGGTTCGATCACAGCCACACCCTCGCCCTACAAACCACAAAACACAAAGAGCTCAGGCGGGCTTCAAAACCTGCCACTTCCGAAAGTTCAGGTAAATTTGCACGGTCATTTTGCAGTTTTCCCGTGCTTTTCTCACAGTGATCCTTTGATATTCCAGCACTGGATAAATTTACTAATTTGGTTAAACAAGGAGTGAGATTTTCAGACAGTGTCAATAATAATTTTCTATCTATCCATGCATGCTAATACTTATTCCCATGTGTTATTTAACTACAATAACTGGTGAGCAGTTGGTATTTCCTGTAATAACTGGACGGTTAGGAAAACACGCTCTCATTAACACCAGCAACAGAGTGCGACCCCAGCGTGAGCCAATAACTCACTGATGCAGACCAACTAGAGTAAGCCCCCCATAGCAAGCAACACACAACTTTAGAACTCTGCCAGGAAAAAATAATTGCTCATCAGAGATTATAAAAAATACTGCATGGGGTTAGTGTGTGATAAATGAGAAATGAATGCCCACCCTTGGGGTGGGATGCTTTATGTAGGAAAAAATCATGCTCATGAAATTTTGGAGTAAATAGCCCATCATTTGTTAAATATACAACGCACAGTAAGGGCTGGTTGGTGCATTTTTTTTGCAGACAGGACAGAAGAGCTCAGCACACAACAGGACAGGGCACCAAGGGGCTGTCTGGATAACAGAGGAGTGTGGATAATCCAGGCTGGGCTGTATCGCTGATCAAAGCAAGGATAGCACCAGGGTCAGGGTCAATTCCTGTTCCAATTCCTTTTCAAAATCAATTCCCAATTCCAATTCCCTCGTAATCAATTCCAACACATCACTGATCAAAATTGCAATGAGCAGTATTCTGTTCAAATGAGCTTCTCACAACGGCAACAAATTACTAAACTCAAAGTCAATTAAATTGGCTTCACAGTGAAAGCAGTTGAACAATCACAACACTTCTTATGTCTGTCAAATATAAATTCCAGTTCCTTTGAAGGAACTGGAATTGGGAATTGATTTTAAAAAAGGAACGGGAAACAGAATTGGAATTGAAAAGCAGGAATTGACTCTGTTTGTAACAGATGCCGAGCTGTGGCTTGGAACTGGAATTTCTCCAGGGAAGCTGCTAATACAAGATCTCCTCGTGAGGCTGCCGCTGCAGGGAAGGGAAACCAATCTAATTAAATCTAATTAAACTGGTAGCGGGTCTCCCATTTCATACTGGGAGGCTGCCGCAGACTAGACAGCGTCTGCTGGGATCGTGCCAGAGTCCCGGGGGAAACGGAATCAAAACAGTCACCCTCTCTAAACAAATCTGCCCCCCAAATGTGTTCCTTCTGTTCCAGTACAGGCGGTGCAAAAAGCAAACACAGACAGGCCCACTTTCAAACAGCGGAGTCCTAAATCCGAAGGCACACTTAAAATAGAGACTTTCTTCAACTTTCTTATTTGTATACTGAACTAGTGGTAATGCATTTATTTCCACCAAGTGTCCATCTTGTCTGAATGCTTCACTTTATTTACGTGCCTGTGTGTCAGTGGCTTCGTTGGCGTTTGTGTCCACAGTCGATGCACTGTCTGTTGCTGGCGTCTTCGTCAGCATTTTCAGCCTTCTTAAAGAAGCAGTTGGTAATAGAAGAAGTTCCTAATGCTCTTTCCATTGCATCAAGAGGACTGATGAGTGAATCGGACAGGTGTGCGGGAGATGGGAGTCATGTGACTTGGCTTGCCTTTATGCGAGTTCCGGCTTAGCTAAACCACTGCTTTTCAAGCTTGCGCTCCGTTCTCTGTACACTAATATGCCCTCGCTCGCTCTTGTTTTATAGCTTGATCCGCTCTGTTGACTGCCACGTTTTCACACTGAAACATGCTTTGACCCTGAACCCTTATAAAGTCGTTTTGCAGTTGTCCAATGCATTTCCCATAGTTTACCATGTTTTCTTAATCTGCTTTACTACACCTCTCTGTGCTTTACAATGCTTACCTATGCTGTACCGTGCTTCCACTGTGCTTTATTACACTTTGCTATGCTTTTACTAGGGGCAACTTCTAAGACCCTGTGAAATGGCCTCGGAAGTGACGCAGTAAGGCGGAAAATGAAAATGTTTGCACCTGTTTTTCAAATCTAATCGAAATGGAAGTGCAGGACAGGTCAGATTTATGGAAGTATTTCGTTAGCTACAACCCCTCCGGAGAGCCAGAGCGCTCCCCCTTCCAAGGACCACAAGAGACGAGACCAGGAATGGGATCGGAAAGCTGTACCTGCGGAGATGGTTCCGGAGTGTCGGCTTCACCACGGGAATTCCGGGACTCCGACGTCCGTTTCCGTGGCAACAGGTCAGTGTCCAGGTTCAGCTTCTCTACAGAAATATCACTGGAAAACAAACAGAGACTTGTGTTGGGTTTGAATGAGGGTGGAGGGGAAACGTGCCTGCTGATACAAGCAAGATGCCACATTCATGTGCGTTTGACAGCCTTTATTTGACTGAGAAGACCATTCAAAACAGTACTCTTCCTTTAAGATAACAATATTACATCTGTTTTGTATCTATACAGTGTTTGCATGTTTGTACATGGGATAGGCTTCCCCCCCATCAGTATAGTATTTTTACTATGCATTTGCCAACACGGCTTGCCATGTTTTTTTAATATGCTTAACCACACCTCTCTGTGCTTTACAATGCCTCCCTATGCTTTACCACACCTCTCTGTGCTTTACAATGCTTCCCTATGCTTTACCACACCTATCTGTGCTTTACAATGCTTCCCTATGCTTTACCAGACCTCTCTGTGCTTTACAATGCTTCCATATGCTTTACCAGACCTCTCTGTGCTTTACAATGCTTCCCTATGCTTTACCAGAACTCTCTGTGCTTTACAATGTTCCCTATGCTTTACTACACCTCTCTGTGCTTTACAATGCTTCCCTATGCTTTACCATACCTCTCTGTGCTTTACAATGCTTCCATATGCTTTATTACACTTTGCAATGCTTTTGCTACAGGGAACTTCTGTAAGGTTCTTCACTGTAATGATTTTAGAAATGGGCTCTGCAGTTTGCAAGGGGTTTGTCTGTGCAGATAATGTACAGAGGAAGGCGTTCAGCTGCCAGCTGTCAATAAAAAAAACACTGCAAACTTAAAAACTGCAGTACTTAGTTACAAAGTTGATCTCAACAGCAGTGAATCTAAATAGAGCCACTGTTTAAATGATTACATTACTGTTGGATTTTCATCTTAAAAGACACGGCCCATTGAATAAAACAATCACAGTATTTTGGTCCCCCACAGTGAGTTAGTTAATTGACCTCAATTGAATTGACCTATTTTTAGTTTGTGTTTGCTAGCAGCAGTACGGTTCAGGGCTCTTGGTTAGGTTCTTACCCAGTGGTGTTTTCAGACCTCTCGCCAGCTGTGCCAGGTGTCATTTGCGTCGAGGGGCTGTAAGTGCCTGTAGAGTTGGCAGTGGGTATGGCCCGCCTCAGCAAGCGCATCCAGGTGGCAATGTCAATGTTCAACTGCCGAGCGCGAAGGAAGGCTTTACCTGCAGACACACAGGAAACACAGGACTGGGGGTGTTAACAGCGTTTACAGGTTAGAGCTTATCCAGATAGTTCTGTTCAAAATAACGACCTCACGTTTAAACTTGGTGTGTGCCGATACTCCTGCTTGCCTTTGAGAAGTATTTATCTGCAGGATTTAAATAAATCCATTCATTAACGTGCTGGATTTCAAAGCAAGAAAAGCTGTCCTTCCCTCACCTTTGCAATTGAGTACCAATCAACAGCAATTAACTTCTGCATTGAGTGTTTTAAAAGCCGATTGAGAGCGAATTTTCTTCTCGTTCGGGACGCTGACAATATTAATGAATGGATTTATTGAATACCTGCTGATAAATAGGTCTCAAAGGGAATTACAAGTAGGAGTACCAGCACACCCCTAGTTTAAATGACATGAAAAATATGCGAGTGAGCTACACTGTAGATGCTGGTGTTTATACAGAATTGACTATACAGAGTAATTATGTATTTAATATTTCAGTATTTTTTCATAATCAACTCCAGATACAGATTAGTGTTATACATATGTAGTCCTATACACATTAATAGTGCTGTCTTTTATTTTAATCTCTATTGCCTCTTGTTAGGGTTATCTGAGCGCCTAACAACATATCAAATATTTAAACATTTAAAAAGAAGTTGAATATATTAAACATAACATCTGCTCACATCAGTGTTTAAAACAGTCATCCATAAAAAATAAATTATAACAATATTAATGCACGTTGATAATGTATACCAGCGGTTAAATCATGAAACTGCTGTGATATTAGTGGAAACAAACTTGACCACTAGGTGGGGCTAAGCACTGGCATTCTGTTCAATAGAAAGTCATCCACTTTGAATGAACCAGCAACAATAACTACGCAGAAAGGAAACTGGAATTTACAAGTCAAATACAGGTGGGATGTTTTACAGGCACATGGATTTGGAAATGAAATGTGACTTAAATGGCAGCACAGGGTTGATTTTAAGTGTTAGGTTTAATTGGTAGCCTACATGCTTTAGCGGCTTTTCTGAAAGCTTTCATGACCGTCAGGGAGACATTATCGCTGGTCTTACACTCACTCTCAACAGAGATGTTAAAACTTCTACTGTGAAAAAATGTATTCCAGCTCTCAGTGTTAAATAAAATGGACACTGGTCACCAGCTGGACTTCTTTCACTGGCATACAATTCCATCAGAATGCTGTTGAGGTTTTCTGGACTTATTTATTTATTATATTTATTGCATTTATATAGCGCTTTTTATACGAAAGTATCGCAAAGCACTGTGCAGTACATAGCAGAAAAAAATAACAAATCACAATACATTTGTATAGCATGTCACACATACAACTGCCACAGTCACACCATTTAAATACCAGTATACACATAATACAAAAGCAGCCATTTTAAAGTTACATTAAAACCCACTAAGATAAGAAACGCATTTTATAAAAGTGTGTTTTTAGTCTTGACTTGAAAACTGTAACGGTCCCAGCTTCCCTGACAAACGAAAGCAGAGCATTCCATAATTTAGGAGCTCTACAAGAAAAAGCCCTGCCTCCCGTGTTGCTTTTGTTGACCCTAGGAATGACCAGCAGCCCTGCATCCTGTGATCTCAGAGTGTGGTTTGGAAGATACAGGGTCAGTAACTCCTGCAAATAACTAGGTGCTAATCCATTCAGGGCCTTGTAATTACATTAACAAAGCCCTTGTGCCATCTGTGTTTTATTCAACTGTATTTCATTTAGCTGTGCCTCAGTTCATCTTATAGGTCTTCTGTTGACAGCTGCTGTAGCATTTATTTTTGTTTAATTTTTTTCAGATGGACCCGTCTTCACAGGGAAAGTTGGTGCTTTACCAGTTCTCTGGAGTTTCACCTCCAAACATATTAAATGGGTGGAATGTCACTCATTTTGTGGTAGTGGTTTTATAACAATGAAGGAAATGGCAGGTTTGTCATGGAATTTTGCGATGGAATTTAGAATGTGGTGCATACTGATTCATACAGTGTGAAGCGGCTCACTACGGTCATGTGATGCTGTTTAACCAATCAGAGGTTGTTATTTTACCAAGCCATTTTATAAATGATATATATTGTAGTAGATGTGTATAGTATACAGTGGAGGTTTGTCTGTGTTGTTCATTAAAGCAGTTCTCACAGTGTAAAGTGCCAGTAGATCCCTGCTTTGCGTTTTGTTCTGCGTTGAACAGCTCCTCAGCGGCTTGCTCCTAACTCACCTTGCTGCTTCGAGAAAATCTTTTTCTGCCTCTGAAGTTTTGGTATTCTTTCTATAACGGGATTGAAGAAGGTCACCTGCAATGTAATCAAACACCCAGTTAGCTGTTTTTTAACTGGCAATTACACCTGTATACCCTGCAGGAGTGTACAGCTATGGCCACAAAATTTAGCATCGCCCCTATAGAACAAACTCATTCTGTTTCATAAAGCTGAATGAAACCTGCTGAATAATGTTACGTGAACATATTGAATTACACACCGCTCTGTAGTTTTCCCATGTACTTCACAAAAAACTTACAACATTTTTAAAAAATGTGACATTTCGAAATCAAACATGAAATACTGTACTATTATGGCTTCCGGTAGACTTTTGCGATATAATTTTGTAGTTGATTACATGTTAAATAAAAGATCTAGATTATGTTCATAAAGCTTTTTTATTTTTTTTAAATTCTCTCTCAATCTTAAAATTGTAGGTGATGGAAAACTTTTGGCCATAGCTGTACAGCCTGATTTCATAAGGATGTCAGAGAAGGGTGTGTAGTTGTACTGGACTGGCATCTCAGTGCAGTGAACTGAATGGAGAGACGAACGCATTCATCCAAAAGAGCAAGCTTAGTCGAGAGGCAAGTATGGGTCATGCTGATGTCGGTATCATTAGACTGCTCAGGATCTTACAGCCAATCAGAGAGCATGTTTCACCTTCCGTATTCCACGACACATCACAGAGAAGCCCTATTCGTGATCGCACGCTTTCAGTTTTAACCCTGCTGTACTCTCCATATCAGCACGGCTGACCAGGTCCCCTGCTTTAAAAAGGCATACCTGAGGCAGCACTCAGGATTCCAATCAACTGCAAAGTCCGATCAAAACATGACATCACAATCGATACCGCGTACCTCAGCCACTGAACAGTATTCTCTTCATCAACCTCTTTTCAGTGGACAGTGGATTAAATAAAGTTTGCTAATGATTAGAAAACTAAATATATCTGGATTTCTAACTTGTGATTAATATTAATGCAGTATATAATAGATAGCAGCTAAGAGGTGATCCACAGCACAGTGTAGTGCAGTGCAGTGTCGTGCTTGATAGTACACAGTGTGAGAGAGTGCAGTGCCGTGCTTGATGTTACAGTGTGAGAGTGCAGTGCCGTGCCGTGCTTGATGGTATACAGTGTGAGAGTGCAGTGCCGTGCTTGATGTTACAGTGTGAGAGTGCAGTGCAGTGCCGTGCTTGATGTTACACAGTGTGAGAGTGCAGTGCCGTGCTTGATGTTACAGTGTGAGAGAGTGCAGTGCCGTGCTTGATGTTAGTGTGAGAGTGCCGTGCAGTGCTTGATGTTACACAGTGTGAGAGAGTGCAGTGCAGTGCCGTGCTTGATGTTACAGTGTGAGAGAGTGCAGTGCAGTGCTTGATGTTACAGTGTGAGAGTGCAGTGCAGTGCCATGCTTGATGTTACACAGTGTGAGAGTGCAGTGCAGTGCTTGATGTTACAGTGTGAGAGTGCAGTGCCGTGCTTGATGTTACACAGTGAGAGTGCAGTGCCGTGCTTGATGTCACACAGTGTGAGAGTGCAGTGCAGTGCTTAATGTTACAGTGTGAGAGTGCAGTGCCGTGCTTGATGTTACAGTGTGAGAGTGCAGTGCCGTGCTTGATGTTACACAGTGTGAGAGTGCAGTGCCGTGCTTGATGTCACACAGTGTGAGAGTGCAGTGCCGTGCTTAATGTTACAGTGTGAGAGTGCAGTGCCGTGCTTGATGTTACAGTGAGAGAGTGCAGTACAGTGCTTGATGTTACATGGTGTGAGAGAGTGCAATGCAGTGCAGTGCAGTGCCGTGCTTGATATTACCTCTGCCAGCAGCACTCCTTGGGGCTCCAGATCTAGGTGGATCTCGTGTCTCTGATTGTCCAGGAAGTCTTCTAGTTTGAGGTACTTTAAGGCACACAGCGAGCGGTAGTCTTTCCAGTACACTGAGATCTCCAGCTCTCGGGACTGCACAGAGAGAGAGAGAGAGAGAGAGAGAGAGAGAGAGAGAGAGAGGAGAGAGAGAGAGAGAGAGAAAGAGACGAGAGAGAGAGAGAGACGAGAGAGAGAGAGAGAGAGAGAGAGAGAGAGAGAGAGAGAGAGAGAAAAGAGAGAGAGAGAGAGAGAGAGAGAGACGAGAGTTAGTCATATTATAGACATCTATCTGAGATATACAAGTGATAGCTATAGAGCTTCTTCAAGAGAACAAGGACATAACAGTAAGTGGATACAATCTGAACGTCGAGGGAGTTCTAGTGAAAGCTCTAGCCATTACATAACAGGAGCTTTGCAAGGTGTAAAACAGATAAAGACAGACAGACGGACAGACAGACAGACAGACAGGCAGGCAGGCAGGCAGGCCAAGAGAGAGACAGACAGACAGACAGACAGGCCAGCAGGCTGACAGAGACAGACAGACAGACAGAGATACTGACCCTCTCCAGCTCCACAGTGAAGCTGTGGTCCCAGGCTTGCTGTCCGATTGGTTTCCATGCCGTCTGTCCCACCAGTGTGTTCTCCAGCTTCAGCACAGCACTCACCTCACCTGCACACACAGACACACACTGTACTCTACTGTACTTCAGCACAGCACCCACCTCACCTGCACACACAGACACACACTGTACTCTACTGTACTTCAGCACAGCACCCACCTCACCTGCACACACAGACACACACTGTACTCTACTGTACTTCAGCACAGCACCCACCTCACCTGCACACACAGACACACACTGTACTCTACTGTACTTCAGCACAGCACCCACCTCACCTGCACACACAGACACACACTGTACTCTACTGTACTTCAGCACAGCACTCACCTCACCTGCACACACAGACACACACTGTACTCTACTGTACTTCAGCACAGCACCCACCTCACCTGCACACACAGACACACACTGTACTCTACTGTACTTCAGCACAGCACCCACCTCACCTGCACACACAGACACACACTGTACTCTACTGTACTTCAGCACAGCACCCACCTCACCTGCACACACACTGTACTCTACTGTACTTCAGCACAGCACTCACCTCACCTGCACACACAGACACACACTGTACTCTACTGTACTTCAGCACAGCACTCACCTCACCTGCACACACTTCAAAGCAAGTACAGGTCATTTTACTAGGAGCATTTTAGTTTTAAACAAAGCACAGTTCTTTTTTTCAAGCCAAAGGAGGCCTAATGTTTTCTTGGACGTTTCAATCTGTGTTTTTGATAAGTTAGAATTTGAAAATGGTAACTTTAAATGTAACCTTTTTCCATTTACGGTATCGTTTTAAAGACTTTAGACGCATAACTATATGAGTATTGCATTACTGTGCTGTATCCTTGTAATAAAATCACCAGACTGGGGGTTTAGATACCCGCCCCCGCTCTGTGAAGAGCGCTACTCAACTGGAGAGCTCCTCTGCTTTGAGTGGGCTCCTGCTGCCCAGGCTGCCGCTCCGGCTGTACAGCGCCTTGCCGCTGCGCCCCATGAACGAGGGGCGACCCTCCGCGGGGGTGTAGCAGGGCAGGGTCACTGTCGAGCCCCGCGTCCTGCCAGGGACCACCTCCAGGAGACCGCTGCAGCCCATCAGACGCACCTCCAGCGTGCCTGGTGGGAGAGGAGCACAGGGGGTCAATGCACAGAACTAGAACTTTAAATACTAACAGTCCATTCACTCTGAAAACGGCTACAAGTCTTTTTCACCAGAGCTATTTTTCCTTCAGAATGTAAATTATAACACCACCTTTTAAGTTACAATATAAGAAATAAAAACAGCTTAACTTATTTAAAATGCTTTACAATAAGTTGCTCTTATAAAAGGTTACCAGGGTACTTTTGTACAGTAAGTTTGCATTAAGTTTGCACTAGGTTGGCAGTGGAATCCACAGTTCACCGCGCACCAGCAACCCCTGTGGCTGATAGATCGCCTGTGGATCTGCAGTGGAGCCATTCAGATCAAATATATAGATTAAAAAAATAAAAATAAAAAGTGAGCTGGGTGTTGAAAGCGAGCTGGATGGGAGTGGACGCCCCTGCTGTACCTGTGAGCGGGGAGGGCTTGCTCAGCGTGTTGAAAGCGAGCTGGATGGGAGTGAACACCCCTGCTGTACCTGTGAACGGGGAGGGCTTGCTCAGCGTGTTGAAAGCGAGCTGGATGGGAGTGAACACCCCTGCTGTACCTGTGAGCGGGGAGGGCTTGCTCAGTGTGTTGAAAGCGAGCTGGGTGGGAGTGAACGCCCCCTGCTGTACCTGTGAGCGGGGAGGGCTTGCTCAGCGTGTTGTACTGGTTGTGCAGGTAGGAGGCGCTGTGGCGGGAGCTGAAGGCTGGCGAGGAGGCCATGACCAGCTCTTCTTTGATGAGGCAGCCCTTGGGGTGATCCTCGGGCAGCTCGTTCAGACGCTGCTCCAGAGAGTCCTTCAGCAGGTCCAGCTTCTGACTCGACTCGTACAGCTTCTCCTGGGCCTGAGCGACACGGCAATGCAGCAATCAATAACCCAGCTGTCAATAACCCAGTTGTCAATAACCCAGTCGTCAATAACCCAGTCGTCAATAACCCAGTCGTCAATAACCCAGTCATCAATACATAAATACCTCAAAAATCCACTCTCTGTGCGAGTGGCGGACTATCTGCGCGTCTGTGTGGCGGACTCTCTGCGCGTCTGTGTGGCGGACTCTCTGCGCGTCTGTGTGGCGGACTCTCTGCGCGTCTGTGTGGCGGACTCTCTGCGCGTCTGTGTGGCGGACTCTCTGCGCGTCTGTGTGGCGGACTCTCTGCGCGTCTGTGTGGCGGACTCTCTGCGCGTCTGTGTGGCGGACTCTCTGCGCGTCTGTGTGGCGGACTCTCTGCGCGTCTGTGTGGCGGACTCTCTGCGCGTCTGTGTGGCGGACTCTCTGCGCGTCTGTGTGGCGGACTCTCTGCGCGTCTGTGTGGCGGACTCTCTGCGCGTCTGTGTGGCGGACTCTCTGCGCGTCTGTGTGGCGGACTCTCTGCGCGTCTGTATGGCGGACTCTGCGCCATACTGGCGGACTCTCTGCGCGTCTGTGTGGCGGACTCTCTGCGCGTCTGTGTGGCGGACTCTCTGCGCGTCTGTGTGGCGGACTCTCTGCGCGTCTGTGTGGCGGACTCTCTGCGCGTCTGTGTGGCGGACTCTCTGCGCGCGTGGCGGACTCTCTGCGTGTGTGGCGGACTCTCTGCGTGTGTGGCGGACTCTCTGCGTGTGTGGCGGACTCCCTGCGCGCCTGTGTGGCGGACTCTCTGCGCGCCTGTTTGGCGGACTCTCTGCACGCCTGTGTGGCGGACTCTCTGCGCGCCTGTGTGGCGGACTCTCTGCGCGTCTGTGTGGCGGACTCTCTGTGCGCGTGGCGGACTCTCTGCGTGTGTGGCGGACTCTCTGCGCGCGTGGCGGACTCTCTGCGCGCCTGGCGGACTCTCTGCGCGCGTGTGAGTCTGGCCGGGTCCTCACTTCAGACATGGCCTTCTTGTCGTGTGTCTTGCTCGAGCCCAGCAGTCTCAGCACGTTCTTGGCCCCCTCGGATACAGCGTGCTCCACTCGGTAGTGATGCCGCAGCTCCTCGATTCGCAGCTCCAGCACACTGAGGTCCAGCTTCCCTGCAGCAGACACACAGCAGGGATTACAGGGAAGCACAGAAATTCAAAGACATTAAGAAAGACTGCAGTCGAAACACGTCTCATTGAATTTATTACGTTTCTTTTAGTATTACTTGATGCAGTTACAGAGCACAGGACCGTTCAAACCAGCTCTGTCAGTAACACCCCTTATAAAAGTTTATCACATCATTGTTTGCACTTTTCCCATGGCTATATTATGCATTTGCCACAGTTTACCCTGATTTGCCATGTTTATTAATGTGCTTTACCATGCTTTCCTATGCTTTGCCATGGTTTCACTTTGCTATGCTTTTACTATGGGAAACAGGTCCAGAGAGAAAAATGCTATCCCTCTTCCTTAACTACAAGATCTGACACACACACACACTGACTCACACACACACAAACTAGAGGACTCCTTTCCTGGGAGCTCCTTTCCTCTCCTTATTAGGACAGCAGTGCTTTTCTCTGCAGACTCCTCTGTGACAGAACTCTCTGATAAACATCCCATCCTGGGAGGCGAAGCAGAGGGGGTGGGGTTCTGTGTGGTTTGACACATCTAACATTGAACACTATCCAGCAGTGGTCTGTTTATTTAAGAGCCTATTGCAGAGAGAAGGCACGGTAGCACTGTGTGGTCCACAAACACCGACACCCTCTCCAGTCATTTTGCAGATTAGAAGTCTTTTCCAATGTCTTCATTTGAGTCATTGTGAAAACACGTCTTTGTATTATTTCCAAGAGCTACTATGGTTGCATCCTGTAGTTATGGATAAACAAACAAAAACAGTCAAACTAATTGGATAATGGCTTGCATTATTAACAAAAACAAACTGCTTAATCTGTGATTAAATAAAAATGATTTTACAAAAGAGAGAAATTAAGAGACCCAGAAGGCTCGGACACACTGCTCCAGTGCCCCCCCCCCAACCCCCCCCCCCCCAGTGTAAGAACTGTCTCTGGTCACTGCAGTCAATATCCTGTCTGTGATTTAAAAGGTCAGGATTTACCACGGCTTTAACAAGCCCTGAACGGCAGCTAATGGCGCATAAAAGGTTTTAAAAAGGCTCTTTTAATGACATGCCATTGATCAGCACTATTTTTAAAATAATCCCTTTCTGTTGATTGCACAGCACAATAGACGAACCTCATTCCTGTAAATATGCTGTGGCTTTGAAATACAGTTTGATAAGTGCGCTGGAAGCAAAGGGGGGCAGGAGGTCTTAAAGGATCCCCATAATTCAGCATCAACAACATGGTAAACCCATTCCACACCCCAAGAACGGCTCTCCGACCCTCTCTCCCAAGTCTGTTTCATTTCCAATTGTGTTCTCTGGTGCTGTTAAAGTATTGGTTCGGGTTAAATAGGGTTAAACTCCTTTTAAGACTTTGAAGATGCCAACCTTCACTTTCTGGCAATCTATACAGAACACTAGCCTTGCTGTACCACAGGGAAAAACAATCTCGATTTTACATCAGCCATTCAGAATCTGTTTAAGCACTTTACCATCACATTACACCGATTTTTACATTATCTCAGGGAACACATTTTGGCGCAGTAATAGTGTATTGATTTTGGACAGGATTACAGCACCAGCAGCTGAAAAAGCTTTTCATAAATACAGAAACTCAACAGTTTATAAAACAGTAAATAACAAACGCTGCAGACTCTCCTCCTAATCTCAGTAGTTTATCATAGTATAAGCACAGGAAGTTTAATAAAGCATAGTAAAAGCATGGTAAAACAGAGGTAAGCATTGTAAAGAAAAGCGAGGTATGGTAAAGCATATTAAAAAACGTGACAAGCCAGGGTAAACTATGGTAAATGCACAGTATAACCATGGGAAAAGCATGAGAAAACTGCAAAAAAAACCTGCAAAAATACAGCGTTAATACATTTTTATATGGAAACATACAATCCAAAACCATGCTGTCATAGTGAAATCCACGCTAATTGCACCTGTAAAAAATAATCCTGATCATAATTCTGTGATGAGTGTGTAAGACATGTACAGCAGTCTCTGCTTTTGTATTCAAATCGCTTGATTGGTACCGATTCAAATGCTACTGACTATTGATAAAACACAGGTATCACAAACAGAAAGGCTTGATGTGATTACAGGTGACATTTTAAACCAATGTTCTTCACTTGAACAGTTATGACATCTTAACAAGCTTTATTATTACTAAGATTTCTTTTTGGCGCCTGATGAATATAGCCAGGTTGAGCCCTACGCTGTCCCAGACTGACGCTAAGACACTGAGACACGGATTCACGCTTTTGTAGCCTCTAGGGTTGATCATTGTAATTCCTTGTTTGCTAGTCTCTCTGATGCCTCTTGGAACAGGTCGCAGCGAATACAAAATGCTGTAGCAAAAATACTTCCTCACGCTAAGTCTATTTGATGTATTTCCTGTTTTATGGTCACATTGGCTTGCCTTGAAACCTATTTATGGTTCTGGCCCTACCTGTCTGCATGAGTTACTTGTTCCCTGTAAACCGGCTCGTACTTTGAGATCAGTAAACGATGCTCTCTTGGTAATCCCAAGAACCCGATTCAAAACCTACGGGTTCAAAGGCTTTCAGTTTTCGAGCTCCTTCACTCTGGAACTCAACTCCAAATCTTAGTTCCGGAATGCTGAGTCTGTCAGCATTTTTAAATCTAAGCTCAAAACACATCTCTTTGATTTGGCCTTTCGCTAGTGAGCAGTCTGGAGCTCTTTTGGCTTGCTGTGTATTTGTGTAAAGCGCCCTGGGATGCTTGCACAGGAAGGACGCTGTATAAATTAAATTGTTCTAGTATGGTTATTTGAGCTAGTTCGTGAAATTTGCTTGACAACATCCCCCTCCCTGCTTGAAAAGCTGCCAGGAGATGTATCATGGTGTTACATGAGCTTCAGACAACTGTTCTAATCTGCACATCGGAGACCAATGAGCTAATGGAAGTGGGGAACAGCTTGATGGAATTATTTAGCAGGCAGCAAGCACTTTCAGAATTCCTAAAAGATGCTGGATTCCCACGGAGGCTGGCCTCTTACCCGTCCCGTCCTCGAAGTCCAGCTGCACCTCGTCTGCCTGCACGGCCTTGCGCACCTGCATGCGAATGATGTCAATCTTGGTCTTGCTGTCCTGCAGCATCTGTTGAGCCGTCTGGAGCAGCTTGCGATCCTGAAACCACAACAACAACAAGAACGCTCATGAGCACTTAATGTCATCTTTTAGCATTTCCCCCATGGTTAAAGTATGCATTTACCAAACTGTGGGTTTGACATGTTTTTAATTTGCTTTATTGCAAAGCTTACCTATTTTGTGCTTTTACCATTGGAAACCTTTATAAGGGTTAGGTTTACCATGGTTTGTTTTTTAATATGCTGTACCGCTCCTCCCTGTGCTTTACAATGCTTACCTATTCTTTACCATGCTGCGCCTTATTACACTTACGTGGCAAACTTTTATAAGGGTTATTAATCATGAAGTCACTCTCAGACAATCTGAGAGTCTTACTGAGTGTCATCTTGTACACTGCAGGCTACCAACTGAGCCAAGAAAGCTTCAGTAAGCTTGGTGGTCCTTAATCCTTTAAGGTACAAGGGACACGTCTCCCACAAATACAAATGATAGTACCTTTCTTGTTTTTGCAACGATGTGCACGAAACAGGGTTTAAAATGAACTAACAGGTTGGATCTGGTCATCCAAATGGTCAGTTTCCGCCTTGTGATTCTTGAGTCGCTCTCAAATGTATTTTAAGAAGAAACCATTTGAACAAGCACTCCGTTCCTTGTGTACCTGAAGGGGTTACTGTAAGGCTGTCATGTACAATGGTGGCCAAACCCAATATTTGGCACGGGTCATACAGTTTACCATCCTTGCCTGTGCTTCACTGTGCATTTAAGAGGCAAACCATTAACACTTGGCTATCATTTAAAGGCTCAGACTACTGACAGAGAGAGCTCTGCTGGGCAGCCCTGTCTCTGGGTTGCTGCAGTACCTTGGTGGACCCATTGGAGTACATGTGGATCATGTTCTCTGCGCCCTGCTTCACTTTGACTTCGATGTTCAGCTGCTTCTCCAGGGCCGAGATCCGGTTCTTGTTGGCTGTGGATCGGCTCAGCGTGCCGGGAGACTGGGGCGCGCCTGAAACACAACGCACAGACAAACAGGACGAGGCTTTAACATCAGAAAACACTATTATTTTTGGGTCTCTCATGTGTCAACCCTATACCTCCCCCCCGCCCGTCCCGCCCCCCTCACCTCGTATGTCGTCGGGGTCCTTCACCACGATGTGAGCGTCGAGCTCCTGCAGCTGGCAGTGCAGCTCCTCCAGCTTGCGATTGGAGTCCTTCAGCATGTTGTCCACGTTCTGCAGGTTCTTCTTGTCGGTGGTGGCTCTCCGCAGGTTCTCCGCTCCCTCCTTGATCTTCAGCTCCTTGCGGATCTCCCTGCGGATGCGCTCCTTCTCCTCGTCCAGGCGCTGCTGCACGCTCGTGTCCGAGAAGTCCGAGCTCTGGTCCAGACCCAGCTGCTCCAGGACCGACAGGCTGCCCGGCTCACTCTGGAGAAACGGGGGGGGGGGGGGGGTGTCAGTCACATGTCATCGTATGGGCTGAATTTTTTTCACAGTAAAAGAATGGCTTATTTCACGCCACTTCACGGTCTAAGAAATAGATATTTCACAGTTAAACATAATGTCTATTTTATTTTATATATATCTTAAAAGCATTGTCACATTCAAAATTGATTATTTTTCTTAAGTTTTTAGACATGAAACATTAAAATATTTACCTGAACAACAATAAATGTTATATTGCAGAAGATTTTGATTTTTTTATGTCCACCTTTTAAAGACATTATATTTCCACCCCCCCCATCAGTGAATTATCAAACAATATACTGTATATGGCAGTGAAATGTCCCCTTGTACTGGACAGAGCGATCTTTTTCACTGAAGACATTTTAAAGAAATCATGCAGATCTCTGCAGTGTGTTCAAGCATTAACTGGAAGCAAACTAAACCGGCTGCCAGGTTCCTAAACGTGACAGCTAGTGCGTCAGTAAAGAAAATTGCTGGAATTATTTTTAAGCTCAAAAAATGTGTATATTTACACTATTCTTTCAGAAATGGGAATTTTCAAGGTGAACTACATATTACACGCCAATGGATACATTTCACAGACATCATGAAATCTGTGACAACCGTAAAAAAATAAATAAATCAGGCCTTAATCAAACTGGGAGTGTCCAAGTTTTCAGCCTCAATTTTTTGTCCCAGTCAGAAACTGTAAAATTGTCACGATACAAAATAGCAGTGTCTTCATTCATGCATCAGCTTGGATACTGACGCTCATGGTTCCTTCTGTCTGTGTGCTTTTAGAAAGGGCAGGGGTTGTGAGCTCAGTGGAGACTGGGCCAGTGCAGGCACAGTGGCCTACTCAGGTTACAAATGAGGTAATACGAAAGCAAGGATTGCTGTGTTTGAACTGAACCAGGGCACATCCACGCTTCTAACTACAGGTTTTTATCAGTGGATGCAGTATAACTGCATAAGTACATGTTGAGCAGTATAACTATACAGTAGAGGATACATTTACATGGTTTTGTGCCTTTGCGAGTGGCTGAAACTACCTTCAGTGTATTATAAATATAGACATTAGCCACCAAAACCGCAGATTCAACACTGGAGCCTTCGGTATACAGTGCTTCTCTGGATCGCTGGTTCTCAACCTCAGCTGCAAGCAGGACTGCATTCTAACATCGTTCTAAAAACATTCAATAAGATCTGACACTTCTGTATACACTGCTAGGTCAAGCCAAACGATCATTTACAGATATCTCAAATTGCATTTTAAGATATCTTGAAATATTTAGGAGACACCTTAAAACCATTTGCAGATATATTTAAATGAATATGAGCTATGTGTAAATAAACCCTTTGGAAGATAGATATCTTCATTTCACTTTTGAGGTATCTAAAAACCAAAACAGAGAGATCTCAAATGGATTTACAGATCTCTCAATGGACTTCCTGTGAAAATGCTCTATGTTTTGAACAGACCTCCTGTCCATTTAGACATATCTCTAAATGATGCGACAGAGAAAGAATGAATCTTGGTTATAAATCTCCCTCCCGACCTGTGAGGGCGCTGTGTGATGGGAACAGAGTGCCCTGGACTGGATGGCCTGACAATTCATTCCCAGGGTTAGGTGGGAAGTCAGCCATCTAGAAAGGGGGCGGAGCTATGGTACACCAAGTCATCGACCCGGAAGGGAAGCAATGTGGTAGCCGCGGATTGGAGGAGCGGTGCACTCGCTAACCAAGGGGGCGTGACTGACGGTACAAAAGGGGACATAGCGAGGTGATCTGTTCCTTTGTTATGGTTAAGCTGAACCGGAAGGATGTACTGTGGAAATATCGTGACTGTTTTGTTGGTTTTGTCGTGTCTAAAAATCTACTTGTTTGTTATTATTAAACAGCTAACATGATCCAGAGCTGTCGCTACAGGCCAGCACTAAACACGGACAACACTGCACCTTTAATCACAAATCAATTGTAAATCACCATAAACACAATAACAATCACTCTGGACTTGTGAACGTGTGTCTTTGTGTGTGTTATACTGTGTTTATTATTAACAAACGGTGTCTTATTATTTCAGGACTGCAACCCGTTGTTTTGAAACAGTGCAATACACATTGCTGTGTATTGCCTGGGATTATTCTTTGTGGTCCCCAGACCAGGCTTATAACAATAAAACCTGTTTTGATCGTGAATGTTGTTGTCTGTCTTCTGTTTCACAATCGCATCACCACTACAGCTGCGCACTGCAAACCACTTTGCCACAATGACCAGGGAGTTATTTCGAGATATCTTAAAATTATTTACAGCTCTCTCTAAAACAAACAGGAAGTTATTTTGAGATATCTTTAAATGACTTAAGAGATACCTGAAAATGCATTTAAAGATATCTGGGAATCACTTTGAGATATCTCTAAATGTATTTGAGTAATCTTAAATGATTTAGAGGCATCTTAAAATATTTAAAGACATCTGGACATGATTTAGAGATCTCTTTAAATATTTAGAGAGCTCTATAAATAAATTTGAGGGATCTCTAAATGATAATTTAGAGATCTTTAAACCCTGATTGAACCACATCAACTCAACTTACAAACTTCCTAACTGGACCAATTGAAGACTTCCGATTGAACTGCACTGAAGCAAGCCTCCACGCTTGCTCCACATCAATCCAGCACTTCATAATGAACAGGCACCTGTTCTAAAGCGGAACCGACACTGCTCAGCATTTTGCAAACAAGGGAAGTGTGCAAACTATCAGCTTTTGTTTAAGTAGGAGGCCCAAAACAAAGATGAGGTTTCAACCAATTTACATCCTTTTTTTACATAAACAGCAATGGGAAAGCACACAATGCAAATCTGGCTTTTTCTGTAAACTAGCAACTTGTTGCATGGATCCGAGAATGGTCAGTACACCCTTAGAACTAGACAAGTGAATACAAGAACTAGACAGGTTCTAGAATTGCACTGCATCCTTGAAGTTCTTTTGCACATTCTTCCCAGTTTCTTAATCAGCAGACACAGAACTGAAAAACTCCAACAAAATGATTGTATTTTTTTTTTTTTTTGCAATGCAGGTACACAGACATTGTGACTTGAGGTCCCTTATAAAAACAGTAAAAGCATAGCAAAGTGCAATAAAACACAGTAGCATAGGCAAACACTGTAAAAAAATAGCGAGGTATGGTAAAGAACAATAATAAACATGGCAATCCATGGCAAACTATGATAAATGCATAGTATGACCAAGGGAAAATCATGGTAAAACTGTAAAAATACTGTGCAAAAATACCGTGGGAAACTTTTATAAGAGCTATTTTGGGCAACAGAAAGAATCAATCAGGACCATCATGTGCATAGCGATGCCTTCCCTATCTGTTTTGTATCTTTGGCATATCGCTGCTGGTATGTACAGCTCCAAGCTCAGCGCCTGCAGAGTCTCTCAGTTTATGAGGTCATCGAGTTTCTGGCACAACGCGGCAAGGCTTCGTAATGCCACCTACATAACCAGGCAGGAAGTAAACAAAACCGAGTCTCGCGCAGCTCACTTCCTGTCTGAGCCTGGCGGTGACAGGTCAACGTCTAACACAAGCTGGAGCTATTTTTTGCTGATGTGATTTTCTGCTTGTTTTAAAAGACTGTTTTTTTTTTTCTGGGGAAGGTGAATTAACATACAGTAGAACTGAAACTCCCCGTTTGTTAAATATAAACACTGTCTAGCCACTTTTTTTTTTTTTTTTTTTTTTTTAAGGCTGTCTACCCTTGTTTTTCCACCCAGCAATGCTGCACTTGCACCGATGGCTCTGTGACTTTCAAGACGATAATGCACCCATCCACCGAGCCAGAATTGTGTGTGAACGGTTTGAAGAGCGTGGCAGGCACTCCAGACATCTTCCACGGCAACCACACCCTGGATCTCAATGCAATTGAGCAAGTCTGGGATGAACTTGAACGACACATTTGTCGTCCTATTAATGACGGAATGGATTAACATCTTTTGAAACACTACAGTCCCTAGAATAACACATTAGTGTTCTGCCTACCTGTCTGCACCAGTTGCTTCAAATATTAATGGATGACTGGACTAGCATCTCTCAAGACACCTTCCAGCACCTTGTGGCGTCTATACCGCGTCACGTTAATCCTTTAAAAGGTACAAGGGGCATATGTGTCCCACAAACAAAAATGATGCCAACTTTCTTGTTTTTGTAATGAGGTGCACGAAACAGGGTTTAACCCTTTGCGGTCCTATGTCGGACCCTGTCCGACATCATCAAAAAGACGCAAAAAACAGGTCTCTAGTCATTTTTCTCTGGAAAACGTCGAGAAAACCATTCAATGGCCGAGTGAGATCGATAGGAGCCGAGAGAAGCCAAAAAAAAAAGGGGCATATGTTATAGTAATAAAATAATGACTTGCATTGCATTATTGAGGAGTTTGGTGATAAAACGAGTGATCAGGAGGTGATTTATCGGTATGCACTACTATCAAGAGGTATGTGAAAAAAACAGCGAACGAGGGGTAGGCCGGGGCTGGAGATGCAGAACTGAGTGTCCTGTTGATATGCAGTGCCTTTTAAACCTGTTTTACTGTGAAAAAAAACACTTTTAAACAGCGCGTCTAAAATAAACTGCACATGTGAAAATAAACTGGACCTGACGCGCCTGAGACACGCTGAATAAATGGACCACTAAGGGTTAAAATGTAGACAGGTTGGATCCGGTCATCCAGATGGACAGTTTCCTCCTCGTGATACTTGAGTCGCTCTCAAATGGGTTTTAGGAAGAAACCGTTTGAACATGCGCTTAATTCCTTGTGTACCTGAAGGGGTTACTGTAAGGCTGTGATAAGGTGCACCACGGTGACCAAACCCAATATTAGACACGGGTCCTACAGAACCCTTATAGAAGTTGACCCTGGAAAACGTGCACAGTAATTTTGCAGTTTCCATCCTTGCCTGTGCATTACCACGCATTTAACTCATGCATGCATTAACTATGCATACAGTAGGGCAGATTTTGAAGGCAGTGTGCCAATCTGGAATACAGCCTGACCAATTCAGAGCAGCTATATGGGTCATAACTGTCTTCCTTAAACTAATGTTTTAATAAAAGTGAAGAGGGGTTCCAGCTATCTCATTCACATCTGCAAAGGCCGTTACCACAAAACATCAGCCCTGTATGCATTTCCTGTACAGTGCATTCCAGTAAGAAGCTCTCGCAGTGTACAAAAAACAAGACACGAGTTTGCTTCCCTGAGCTAAATCACACAAGAAATCTTCAGCAATGCGAAGAGGAACAAAGCTTTTAGGTCAAACTAACGATCCAATGGTCAGCTGCCTCCATGCGTATGCCATTAATAACCTCCTGCTGCTGTAGGTAGTCAAAGGAGCATGTCTGTTTAGTAAGGAGGAGAGAGGAAACTTCCTTCTAGGAAACCTTACCAGCGAATTTGCAGCTTACTATGCTCATCCAATGCCACCCTTTACTATGATTAACCAGGTATTTCACAATGCAATACCCATCTGAGATGCACCATGCTAGGCTGGGTTATACCAGGCTTCCACCATCCCACTGCTTTGCTTTACCACACGTTGCCGCGCTTTTACCAAGGTGTAATTTGACAGGAAACAGCTGATGTAGCATAAAGTATAGAAGGGTGATCTCAATAGTACTGCAATGTGGGAGGCTGAAGATCTTTGAAGTACGTTTACTTGTGTATCTGCTACCCTGGCAATAGTAAACACGTTTTGCTCTGGGGAGTTGCACAACACTTGCCTAGAATCCCCCCCACAGACAGCCAGGAAGCAGCTCAGCTCCAAATGCAACAGCAGAAAGAAAAGTAATAAAAAGACAAGGCGCTCTCCCGGTGTCGCAGTGACTCTTGTGGAGCGGAAAGCACCCCTTCCTGTTTCCTGTTCTGGCAGGTCTCGTGACAGCTGACAGCAGCGCTACCATGTGGCCCGGTGACCTCTGACCTCCAGGCTGGCGTTACCGCCCACATTTACCCCCGCTCCGTCCCTCTCTCTGTCTGTCCCTCTCTCACTGAGTGTTTTAAAAGCCGACTGGAAGTAAATTTTCCTCTCTGACATTTCTATTGTCGTACCCAGGCCATAAACCATTTTCATAAAGCAGGTCTACTTCTTAAAGGCACTTATGAGTACGAATATCAGCACACTCCTACTTACAACCTACACCTCGCATTGTCTATTTCCAATACCTCCATTGTCTGAAACAACCAATGAATATTGCCATGAGCTCCCTGTTACTTCTGCAACGGCATCAGCAGTATCTTCAGCAATCAATCTTTATGACGTTAACCCAGCTTTTCCTGGATGTTTAAATCTGTGTTTTTGCTACAGTTACAATCTGAATAGTAAGTTCAATTTTGCATTTTTCCCCGCCTATAGTACGATTTTAAAGCCTTTCAAACCATACCAATATGAGTATTGCATTAATGTTAATGTGCTGTATCCTTGTATCATTGATCACCAGATTGAGGATGTAGATAGCAGGTGTCCACATTTATTAAAACCACTGAAAACTCATTTTCAGAGTTACGGACTTGTGAAGAACCTCCATTCTCAAGGTGTTGAGTGTGTCTCTACAGCAGCCTTCAGGCTGTTAATGAACGGGGTCGACAAGGTGAACACTGTAGACGGAGTGACAAAGACAATGGGACGTTGTTTTTTTTTTGTTTTGTTTTCCAAAAGCGTCAACTCTTCAGCCTTAGTAACAGAAAAAAACTCTGCTTTTTAAACTGAGAAGCAAAACAATCTCAATGCTTAAGAGGTGCTGAGGGTTATTTCCATGAGGAAAATGAACACTGCTGTGGTGCAAGAGTGGGTTTGAAACAAGTAAAAAAAAAAAAAAAACAACGATCAGCTTGGGGACTCTGCATATTTCACAGAGTATTCACAGCGAGCTGGAACTGGGGGAAACTGGGACGGAGCGTGTTTTCAGCCTTCATTTTTTTGTCTCGGTTACAAAAGGTGCATTTGTTAAATCATCCAGGTTTTGCTGTTGAATTCCATTTTTTTTGTGTGTTGAAAGTACAAAACCATAGCAGTGCGCTCAGCAAGTTAACAGCAGAGTCACTCGTTAGGTTATTAATATATTATTATTAATATTATTTATTATTAATATTATTTAGCAGACGCCTTTACCCAAGGCGACTTACAGAGACTCGGTGTGTGAACTATGCATCAGCTGCAGAGTCACTTACAATTACATCTCATCCGAAAGACGGAGCACAAGGAGGTTAAGTGACTTGCTCAGGGTCACGCAATGAGTCAGTGGCTGAGCTGGGATTTGAACCGGGGACCTTCTGGTTACAGAGCAAACAGGTTGTGTTTGCTCCATTCAAAAATAAATTAAACAAGCCTATGGATTACTTGTTTATAATTCTGATTGTGTGTTTAAACATCCCACTTAGTCCCGATTATGTATTAACACAGTCATTTTTTATATATATATATGTATTAGATGGTCATTTTTGTAGATTTAACATGTTTTGGTGAAAACAATGAATGGTTATGATCTGCAATAAATAGTTTCCTGAAAAAGAAAAACAAACAGACATACACAGACTTGTATGTAGCGTTAGTGATATTATTCTCTCAGCTATCCACACCACCTCAATAATGCGCATTTAAACCCCATGATCGCCATTCAGAATCACGATTTCAACTTGCGATGATTGTGTGAATAGGGCATTAGTAGCTTTACATACCAGACTTTGCAGGTCTTTGTTTACTGGAGCAGGAAACTACCAAGTCTCAAAAAACATGCATATGAAATATGAGCTCCAATGGCAGCCTAATGATAGACACGCACATGCATGGCATATCGACTGCCTGCTTATTAACATGTCACTAAACTCCAGCAAATGGTTATATGCATGTTAATCAAACACTTATTTATGCCACTCAAAATAAGGCCTGATCTAAAAACCAGTCGCCATACACTGTGCACATACTACTGCGGTATAAACACTACAAGTTATATTTGCCCTGCAAATCTCTTAACACCGATTAAACGTTTAGTAAAACGCTAAACTTTTAATGCTTAGGAAACGTTTCAACTCTATTTGTAAGGCAGTAAACTCCCAGTAAACAGTATTTAAAACTTGGGAGCAATGCGTCGCCCAAGTAAAACCACAATTTAACACCCGTCACTTAAAAGGAGAAATTAAAAAAATAAAAAAAATAATAATAAAATAAAAACCAAGACAGAGGCTACAGAGAGAGGGACAAACGTCTTCTGTTAAGAAAACCCAAACACCACGAAGTTGCGTCATCAAAGCGCACGTATCCAAATCAAACCGAACTTCGTTCACCTAATTCAATAAACAAACTGAAAATACGTCTCAGGTTTTTAAATGTGATATTTTCACGCAAGTTTTAAGCCCCCCTTCTCGAAGCTCAAAAGGAAACATACGATGAAAAGACAGACAGACAGACTGACACAGTGGAAGGTAACCCCGCTATAAAAACAGGCCCAGGCTGATACCTCGCTCTCATGCTCGTGTTCTGACGCGGTATCTCCCTGATCCGTGAATAACTTGCTTTGGGATTCAGCGGACGGAGCCTCGCTTGACATCCTGGGAAATCCCGCTGTTTTTTTTTCCCCCCTCGGATTCTGCTATCGGTTGGAAAACTGACAGTACTGGTGTCTCCTATAGCTGGACCCCACCCCTGTGTTTCCTGTTCTAGCGAAGCTCAATACAGAGAGAGAGAGAGACAGGGGGATTCTGTGCAAACTAGGCTAGCTACACAACTTCCTTCCTGATACCATGAACAGCAAGTTTGAACCTCCTTTTAAACACCCAGATTTAGCAACGGCTTTATAAAATGGGGGGAGGGGGAAGGAAGTAGGTTATTCTCCGAAGTCTGTTCTTTATTGATTTGATCATGGCAGGCTTTTCTTTTTTTGCTGAAATGTTACTCAATTACCAGAAAGTTTTCATACTCGAGTTAATGAGCAAACACTGCTTGAAATGTATTCGGTGGCAAAATTGTGACATGTAACAGAATTTACTGTATATATTGTATATTGCTGTGTATACAGGAGTGTGCACATGCATTACAACACCCCGTGGCTTCTGTAGTTTTGATTTGTTGTGCTTATGAAATCACACCACTGGAACTGAAAATCTTGAAAAACTGTCGAAATAGGCAAATGTGTGATTGTCTAATTTAATTGATGACATTAATAGGACGCACTTGCAATTCATTTAAAATAGTAAAGAGAAAAGGAACACACAGTCACACATGGTAAAATGCAGGAGACTTTTTAGAAGTTGTTTAAGATGCCTAATTAAAGCACAAAGTGGTCTGACATTTTCACACATGAGTGACTACTGTTTGCTGATTACTGACCGGAAATGTAAATTCTCACACCCTGAGGTTTTCATGCAGGTAGCTATATAAAGGATATAAATGACACATCTTGAGGAGTTCTAATATACACACCACTGCATACGACCCAGATATCCTACAAAGGAAGCTGATGCACGAAAAAAAAAAACTTCTGTACAGAACAGCATTCCTCTCCTTTCTTTAATATGATTTTGAGGGGGTACTGTAATTACCTTAATAGGGTATGGATCACACTTTGCAGCTAATTCAAAATAACATTTGTTTCAATTTTGAAAGGGTATTCGAACATGAAAACGCCACGTCCAGCATACAGGTTATATTACAGGGAAGTCACTGTTAAAAGTTAAAGCTGTGAATTACTCGTCAGCAGTCTCAACAAACAAAGCAGGAAGTTGGTACTAAGAACTAATAATTGAATAGAGGGAAGCACTGAAATGTTAGACGCTTGAGACTCTAAACAACATGCTCAGTGTTATTGCTGTACAAGTTACTACCTTGATAGACTCCAGATCGATGCTGCGCTATGAATTAGTGCAGCATTCAGAGCGGTAATGGGGTCTCACAGCCAGTCCATTTGAAACAGATAACTCAGCACACAGACCTCAGGAGTTCGAAACTAATTAAATTACGTTGTTTTCTTACAGATACTTTTGGGGCTAGGAGAGCACAGCCATGAGAGAGAGAGAGTGAGAGACAGACAGACAGACAGACCTCAATCATGACCTGCCTGCGTGCCATTCAGTCCTGGGCCTCTTTCAATACAAGCAGTGGCTGACAATGGTGCTGAACTGAGTTTGTTTAGTGATCACACTAATGTACAGTACATTGTGTTTGGGGGCTTGGCTTGATAACTCCTTTTGCTTGAGTAATTGAGTAACCCTTATAAAAGTTTACCACAGTAAAAGCATAGCAAAATATAATAAAGCACAGTGAAAGCATGGTAAAGCATCGGCAAGCATTGTAGAGCACAGACAGGTATAAAGCATATGAAAAAGCATGGCAAACCACGGTAAGCTATGGTAAACACATAGTACAACGCATGGGAAAACTGGAAATTCACCATGCTAATTTATCATGGTAAACTTTTAGAAGGGGAAACAACAGTCATAGCATTATACATTAACCCTCAGGTTCAGTACACCTGTCCTGTTCCATACTCAGTCTTCACACCTGCAGAAGTGTCTTCACAGCGCAAATTCCACTAACGCAAAACCATTCACCACCCCTGCACTCCACATTTCATTCCACAGCAGATCTGCAACCCTTGGGCAAATCTTTGGAATGTTCTTCTTGGTTCCAAACCTGCTCTGGGTTCAAAATCCGATGAATCCCCCCAGGTCACTGCAAGGCAATTATGCACACCAATACTCCAATACTGGTGCTTCTCTGTATAATCAACATATCCCAAAAACACCAAAATAGCATTCCTGGCACGTTACTGCCATACCCATTTCTTTAACAAACAGAGATGATAATCTGGAATGTGAAAGCAAATGCATGCTGTGTGTGGTCCAGTGGTTAAAGAAACGGGCTTGTAACCAGGACGTCCCCGGTTCAAATCCCACTTCAGCCATTGTGTGACCCTGAGCAAGTCACTTAACCTCCTTGTGCTCTGTCTTTTGGCTGAGATGCACTTGCAGTGACTCTGCAGCTGATGCATAGTTCACACACCCTAGTCTCTGTAAATCGCCTTGGGTAAAGGCGTCTGCTAAATAACAAATAATAATAATATATTTATGAATAAATAGTTTGTACAGGCAGCATCTGAGCTCCCTGAATTGCATTATTTACAGCGAAGCACTTCCTGCCAGCAAACTGCATAGGTGGTGTGATTAACCAAAAACAGTGTAATGGGATACTCTGCCTCTCTCTCTCTCTCAAAGACAAATGAAAAAAAACGGGGTACCTACACTCACAACAATCCCCATCCATAGCATTGAGGGTCCTATCTTCTCGGCTTCATGGCGTTTCGTTGCTTTGATCAGGTAAAAACTACGGAGCGTCCAGCCCTAACCACATTCAATCACCAGAGCTGAAGAGCGCTGCTCCAGGTCTTAAAGGGCCAGCGACAGTGCTCTTAACCCTGTGCTGTGTGCAGAACAGCAGAACTGCCACATCTTTAGGTCTGTCAGATGAAAGTGTTTCATAATGGAATCACCAATGTACAGCAGTGTGCACATGTATTAGAGCAGCCCATTGCTTCTGTAGTTTTGATTTGTTGTGCGTATGAAATCAAACCACTGGAACTGAAAATCTTGGAAGTGTCAAAATAGACAAATTAGCGATTGTCTCATTTAATTGATGACTGTAATAAGCCACATGTGCAATTAATTTAAAATAATAAGATCAAAGGAACACACAGCCACACATGTTAAAATACATGAGACTTTTTAGAAGTTGTTTAGCCTGATTAAAACCACAAAGTGGTCTAACATTTTCACACACGAGTGCCAATTGTTTCTATATCGCTGATTACTGAGCGGAAATTGAAATTCACACACTCAGAGGTTTTCATGCAGGCAGCTATATAAAGAATATAAATTACATATCTTGAGGTGTTCGAATGCATTTGCACCCTGCTGTACCTTTTACACAGTCTTTGGTTTTTACAGCACTGGTATTTCCAGCATGTGCCATCTGCTATCTGCTTATAAAACCTAAACCCAAACAACACAAACACAGAAAATCTAAGAAATGATGCGACTAGACAGCAAAGAGGTTGTCAACAATTTACAGGGGTGTGCTGAGAGAGTGATGCACACGACAGCAGAGCAGATACCAGTATTACTGCTTAGAAGCCCTTACGAAAGTTACTGTAGTAAGGCACAGCAAAGTGTAATAAAGCACAGTGAAAGCATGGTAAAACATAGGTGAGCATGGTAAAGAAAAGCGAGGTATAGACATGGTAAACTATGGTAAATGCATAGTATAACCATGGGAAAAGCAGGGTAAAATACTGTGCAAAAATACCAGGGCAAACTTTAATAAGGGCATTGACAACACAAGACCTAACAATAAGGTATAGTTAATTTAGTATGGTAAAAATAATAAGTGCTCTTTCTGTAATTAAGTACGTTTATTTACTGTATATTGCAACAGGCTGTCAAACGTAGCCATTTAAAGGACATGAAAAGAGGCATTTTCAACAGTCTTGAACTGCGCACACTGTGAGGGACACTGCACCTTTAAGCCCTGTCTGCCACTAGACCCCTAAACTGCTTCCCTCTCTCATTTCCTCACACATGGCCTGATCTCTGCTGCTAACTTCCTGCTTCGGAGTCACGCGGGCGGCTTCATTAAAGCGATAGTGCGCTACTGCTATTGCAATCCAATCCGACAGTTTCTGTTACCCAGATTATAACAGAGGAAGACTGTAAAAGAGTCAATGGCAAGATTAGATGCACAAAACAATGATTTTGAATGCAGCTGTGCAAAGCATGAGGTTATCTGGCCGTTCTGGCGTCAGATTGATTATTTCAGCAGAACTTTTTAGTCTCTGCCCAGTTTGCAGTGAACTTTTATTTACAGCGCAATCCTTACACGCTATTATGGGCCTTTAATAAACCAGCAAAACACCAGTGAATTCTACAACACAAGAACTTACTGTAACGATGGAGTGATACAGGTCAATACTTCTTAATCTCACTATCTTAACTAAGGCAACCATCTCGGTCCAAGTTTGTTAAGAGAAAACTCAATTTGTAGCTGTGAAACACACGTTGTGTTTGTGTCCACAGTCGTATTCGGTCTTCGTGAGCATTTTCAGCCTTCTGAAAGAACCAGTTGGTAATACAAGTTCCTAATGCTCTTTCCATTGCATCAAGAGGACTGATGAGTGAATCAGACAGGTGTGCATGAGATGGGAGTCATGTGATTTGGCTTGCCTATTAAAGCAGTGTGCACATTCATCAGAACACCTCAAGATGTGTCATTTATATCCTTTATATACTTACCTGCATGAAACCCTCTGGGGGTGAGAATTTCAATTTCCGCTCAGTAATCAGCGATATAGAAACAACAGGCACTCGTGTGAAAATGTTAGAACACTTTGCGCCTTAGGCATCTTAAATAATTTCTAAGAACTCTCATGCATTTTACCATTTGTGTGTTCCTTTTCTCTTACTGTTTTTAATGAATTGTATGTGTGGCCTATTCAAGTCATCAATTAAATTAGAGAATGACTAATGTTCCTATTTTGACGATTTTCCCAAGATTTTCAGTTCCAGTGGTTTTGCACAACAAATCAAAACTACAGAAGCAATGGGGTGCTCTAATCTAATACACATGCACGCTGCTGTGTTCACATACACTAGGGTATTGTTAATGGGGGGGAGGTTAATGGTTACATACTGGTGTACCATATGCACTTAAAAATTAGACATGATTCCGATCATAGGAGGCTTGGTGGTCCAGCGGTTAAAGAAAGGGGCTTGTTACCAGGAGGTTTCCCAGTTCAACCCCAGCTCAGCCACTGACTCACTGTGTGTGACCCTGAGCAAGTCACTTCACCTCCTTGTGCTCCGTCCTTCGGATGAGACGTAAAACAAACAAGGTCCTGTTGGAAGTGACTCTGAAGTGTTCACTGACTCCCTCTAATTGTACTTCCCTTGCGTGCCTGACACAGCAAAGCGTGCGTGAGTAATGCACTCTCAACATGGACAGAGGCAGCCAAAGGAACACCTACAATCATGCTGTGGAAATACATTAGCTGAAATACCTGTCATATTTCACACCTGTAACGAGTCTCTCTATAAGTTAATGCGACATGTGTGGGGTGTCTCTTCTTGTATGAGATGTCATAGCGTGCAGTTTGGGCGAGAGGACTGCAGAGCGAAGGTGAGCACTTCGAATACTCAAACTGTGTGAAATGACCTCCCTTCTACAGGAAGAGGCTCCCTGCACCCCACGGATTAACTTACTATAAATCACGCACATGAAGACTGGACTCGGGACAATAAAGCATTTTTATTTTTGTAAACTACTTATATCCCCCCACCTCCCCCGGTTTTGAAATGGTTCAGTCCAGAATCTACTGCCACAGTTAACGCGTGTAGACCGACAAGTGCTGTGTGGTGGTGAGAATGTTTATTAAAAACAAAGCCGGAGAAAGTTGCAATTTTTGGGGAATATTGGAATTGGGTGTGGTGTTGCACGGGATAACATCTGTACACAGGATAAGAGGCACTGGAATTTTGTCTGCGCTGTGATTGGTTACAGTATATTCGTTCTGGATCAATACAAAGCGCACACAATGCACAGTGCTACAGAGCAGGGTCTCAGAAGGGCTGCGTTTGATCTCGTCTTGCAGAGCCCTGGTCAGGCGTGGGAGTGAGAGCTGCCCCCCCGCACCCACTCACCCCGAAGGCACTGCCCATTGATCTCCCGGAGAAAAGAGAGCAGATTGGAGAGAGAGAGAGAGGGGAGCGCAGAGACAGAGGGGTTATTGTTTAGGATAGGCCTGCATCGGCATGCAGTTCAGCTGTGAGGGAAGAGGGCCAACACTCCCACAGAGACCCGCCAAGCTACCCCTGTGTCCTTGTGACAGGGAGATTTACTTTCACTTTTGGAAGGACTTCTTGTTTTTGTTTTCTCTCCCCCACATTAAAAAATACATCAACTAGGCATCTAATACAATATATATTTGAACCAAACTGGCATCAGGGAGATGCAGCTGTTATATATTACCTTGCATAACGCATGCATGAATCCATTTCCAGTAATTTGCATGCCAGCTTTGCTGTTTTCCCCATGACTTTGCCATGGTTATACCATTTACCATAGTTTACCCTGCTTTACCATGTTTATTTAAGCTTTTCCCTGCTTCTCTGGGCGTTACAATGATTGCCTTTGCTTCACAGTGCTTTTGCTATGCTTTATTAGACTTATTTTACTATGGGACACTTTTATAAGGAATAGAGTATGGCAGTTATCCCTTGTATAACATCCTCCTCTACTGTATCACGCCAGCAGAATGAACGATACCAGACATCCCGCGGAACCTGTGACAGTCACAGTTTTCAGCCTTCACTTTCTGTCCTGATCAGAAACAGTAAAATTGTTCAAATCGTCCCAGTTTTACTCTTGTATTCAAAACTGCAGCAGTGTGCTAAGCAAGTTGACAGCAGAGCAATTTATTAGGTTGTGCTAGCAGCACTCAAAAATAAAATGCACAATCTTACGGAGTATTTGTTTAATAAGTCTGATTATGTATACAATGGTAATAGCTGATTCTATTTTTTTATTTAAAAAAAAAAAAAAACACAATGAGTTGTTATGATCTGCTATAAACACACCCGATACCATTTCAACTGCTTCAGAGTTGCTACGCCTTCAGTGAACTGAAGACAAAAGAAGAAACGTCCCAGTTTTTCACTCTGGAATTCTGGCAACCCAAAGCACAATGTATAGATTTCTCCTCTACTGTCCATACTGTGAGAAACACTGTAGCGTAGTATTTGTATTATCAGTGGACTACACACCTTGTATAATACCGTCAGTCACTGCGTGTGTGATTGAACCATGTTAAGTTTCCTATCTATATACAGTGCCTTGCAAAAGTATTCGGCCCCCTTGAACTTTGCGACCTTTTGCCACATTTCAGGCTTCAAACATAAAGATATGAAACTGTAATTTTTTGTGAAGAATCAACAACAAGTGGGACACAATCATGAAGTGGAACGAAATTTATTGGATATTTCAAACTTTTTTAACAAATAAAAAACTGAAAAATTGGGCGTGCAAAATTATTCAGCCCCCTTAAGTTAATACTTTGTAGCGCCACCTTTTGCTGCGATTACAGCTGTAAGTCGCTTGGGGTATGTCTCTATCAGTTTTGCACATCGAGAGACTGAAATTTTTGCCCATTCCTCCTTGCAAAACAGCTCGAGCTCAGTGAGGTTGGATGGAGAGCATTTGTGAACAGCAGTTTTCAGTTCTTTCCACAGATTCTCGATTGGATTCAGGTCTGGACTTTGACTTGGCCATTCTAACACCTGGATATGTTTATTTGTGAACCATTCCATTGTAGATTTTGCTTTATGTTTTGGATCATTGTCTTGTTGGAAGACAAATCTCCGTCCCAGTCTCAGGTCTTTTGCAGACTCCATCAGGTTTTCTTCCAGAATGGTCCTGTATTTGGCTCCATCCATCTTCCCATCAATTTTAACCATCTTCCCTGTCCCTGCTGAAGAAAAGCAGGCCCAAACCATGATGCTGCCACCACCATGTTTGACAGTGGGGATGGTGTGTTCAGGGTGATGAGCTGTGTTGCTTTTACGCCAAACATAACGTTTTGCATTGTTGCCAAAAAGTTCGATTTTGGTTTCATCTGACCAGAGCACCTTCTTCCACATGTTTGGTGTGTCTCCCAGGTGGCTTGTGGCAAACTGTAAACGACACTTTTTATGGATATCTTTAAGAAATGGCTTTCTTCTTGCCACTCTTCCATAAAGGCCAGATTTGTGCAGTATACGACTGATTGTTGTCCTATGGACAGAGTCTCCCACCTCAGCTGTAGATCTCTGCAGTTCATCCAGAGTGATCATGGGCCTCTTGGCTGCATCTCTGATCAGTCTTCTCCTTGTATGAGCTGAAAGTTTAGAGGGACGGCCAGGTCTTGGTAGATTTGCAGTGGTCTGATACTCCTTCCATTTCAATATTATCGCTTGCACAGTGCTCCTTGGGATGTTTAAAGCTTGGGAAATCTTTTTGTATCCAAATCCGGCTTTAAACTTCTCCACAACAGTATCTCGGACCTGCCTGGTGTGTTCCTTGTTCTTCATGATGCTCTCTGCGCTTTAAACGGACCTCTGAGACTATCACAGTGCAGGTGCATTTATACGGAGACTTGATTACACACAGGTGGATTCTATTTATCATCATTAGTCATTTAGGTCAACATTGGATCATTCAGAGATCCTCACTGAACTTCTGGAGAGAGTTTGCTGCACTGAAAGTAAAGGGGCTGAATAATTTTGCACGCCCAATTTTACAGTTTTTTATTTGTTAAAAAAGTTTGAAATATCCAATAAATTTCGTTCCACTTCATGATTGTGTCCCACTTGTTGTTGATTCTTCACAAAAAATTACAGTTTCATATCTTTATGTTTGAAGCCTGAAATGTGGCAAAAGTTCGCAAAGTTCAAGGGGGCCGAATACTTTCGCAAGGCACTGTACCTACTTTACAACACACATGTGTTTTGGCAGGGCAACTTCTCGAACCCTGTGGAGTTCACAAAAACAGTTTTAACATTTCTTAAAAGGGTATATAAGGACCTTTTTATTTTATTGTGTTATATGTTCCCACGTGTTGCTACAACTGTTTTTACGTGAGGTGTGTGTATTGCTTACATTTTTTTTTTAACATTTTGACCACTGTTTTACATTTCCCATCATCCTCCTGCTAACTAGTACATCCATCTCAGTTACATATGTGAGCAGGAGGATGATGGGAAATGTAGTTCTGAGAAGTCAATGCGGGTACATGGGAAGCCATCTTGAGGCAGGGAATGCAATTAAAAAAGTTTAAAAAAGTGGTCAAACTGTTAAAAAAAAAAAATTAAAAGCACATACACCTTACGTAAACAGTTGTAGCAACACATGGGAGCATGTACCACAATAGAAAGGTCCTCATGTACCCTTTAATATTAGTGATTGAAGAGGGTGTAACATGCAATGAGTTTATAACACGCATTTCAAAGGGTGGGAGCTACACTGCCAGTATTGCACTAGTCTATTCATTCTTCTCTCCCTCTCGTTGTGGGTCATTCCTCTCTGTGCCGCAGTGTATCAAATCATGAGCAGCTGAGCCCAGCTCTGCACAAAGCAGCCTTTCATTCAGTTTCATTCAGTTCCACAGGCTTCTCGTTTCCAGCAGAGCCCTGCAAAGGGGACAGGGAGGGCTGTGAAAACATTCTCTTTATTCCTTCTGCTTTCAAAGTGATTGCACTTAACAAAATGCTTCCATAAACCCACTGGCTGCGTTTTGTCTCAAAATGTGCAGTTTTGAAAGAAACACATGTTGCGGCAAACGCGCGCTTTGATTTCAAAACATGCTCTACGGCTCTCCATTAGATTAACACGTCGAGTACCGAATTTTTGGCTAAAAACTGTTTTGAGGAGTCAAGTTAGACGTGCCCGTAATCAGAGCAGTGAAATATCACACCGGCTATGAAGCTCAACACACAGAAAATGGAGCTTCATCATCACTGTGGGGAGGCGTCATAAAAGCACCTGAAGGGCTATATTTGCAGAATTAACAGCTACATTTAGACTTGACCTTTGCAATTAACAAAACTAGGAGTAAGTTACCATTACAATATAGTTAAAAAGGTAAATAACAGGGAAATGAGGGCAATGGCACTTAATGGGTTAAAGATGGTTTTCAGTTGTCATGCTTTGCTGTCAGGAAACTCACAATCACATTTTCAGATTGTGTGAATAGGGTATTCGTAGCTTCACACAGCAGTCTTTCTCCGTCTTTTTTTCTTTCGTTTGTAAAATGGTTTTCCAATTTCTACTGCTCTGACAAAAGAGAAAAGAAGAAACTAAGGGGTTGGACTGCTAAAAGACAAGTGCATCGTGATTCTAATGTAATCCTTGGGTTTGGAGCAACACTGATCTGCACTGTAGCTTTAACTGTGGGGCCTCGCCTCGACCTGCGGATACAGTGTGAGAAGCCTGGGGAATATGACAGGTGCATGAGGCAGCCCTGGCACATTGATCTGGCTTTCCTGCTGTGAGTGTACAGCTACATCCTTCTTACTGAATTACTGTGTTATTATTACAGGGCATTGATACAGGAAGGTGGGGGGGGGGGGGGGGGAAGAGGCTAAGCTCTTCTACTCACAAGTGGCAGCTGCACTCTTCCTTGAGCCAGGGAGCAAAACTAAAACGAAGAACCGACTGTGGAGAAAGCCAGCGTTTGCACATCACAGCTAATGTAACAAACAGTGTCCGTTATTCAAATCGATTAGCGCAATTATCTTAGCAGCATCGTTAACCTGCTCTCATAATTACATAATTACAGCGAAAGTCAGCCCTTCCACTCCTGGTCTTTGTTCCAACCCTGTTCTAAATTGTTTAATTGAACCCGTGAAACCTCCATGCAGACTCTGAAGTAGTTCATGATCTCATTTTATCTGTTGAACCCGGATTGGAATGGCCTCCAGGACCGTGATTGGACACCCCTGACCTACATGCGCCGCATGCATGAAAATGTAAATGTGACAGACAGACAGGACAAGTTCCTCCCCATACCCCCAGATTAACATCGCAGGTTTCGTCACATTTGGGTAAGGGGGCCCTCAACGTGCACCTTGGACCGCGGGACAGTCGCTCTGCACGGTACAGGACGGCCAGGCGGTTGCTGGGGGTGTTTCTGATTTAATGGGAGGGACAGCAGGCCCTCAAGTGAATGTCTTTGCTGAAGAGCAGCCTGCTTCATCTCTGCGGCACTGCTTGTGGACACACTGGCCCCTTTTACAGACAGTCCTTTGTCACGGCCTTGTCTGCAATATAAAGCTCCCATTCACCCTCTCTCCAGCCCATTCCACAGCACCCAATTAGGCTGCGATGCAGATGACAGTGTGTGGTTGCTATTACTGGAACCTCATTCTCAGACCAAAGCCCTTGTGTAATCTTTACTGTACAATACTATACAGTACAACACAGTGCAATACAATGTCAACAGAGCTCTTTTTTGGTAAAAGCATAGCAAAGTGTAATAAAGCACAGTGGAAGCACGGTAAAGCATAGATAAGCATCGTAAAGCCCAGAGAGGTATAATAAAGCATATTTTTAAAAGGCAAACAAATGCATATTATAACTACAGAAAAAGCATTGAGGGAAAAGTCCACTATTACACTATTTTACAAGAGCAACCCTGTGCACACACAATGCTTTCGTATGCTCTGATGGCATGCAACAGGAAATACTGACAGCAATTCTGTACCAGTCTGAAAAATGATTGCTTTAAGCTTTGTTCCAACAGCCTCTTCACTTGAAAGGCTATTATAATGCCTTAATTCTTCTGCTGCCATATCTCTCTGTGTCCCACTTACGCCAAACTATTGAAGTTTTCCTTTCATTCCTTTTTGCTCAATCTGTAATCTTTTTTTCCCCCTCCAGTTATTTGAAAATCCATTCACCAGGAGCTTAGGACAGTGCTGGATCACAGTAATAAGAGTTTAGCAGCAGAGTACTGACAATAACCTGATCTACTGCATACTGTATAAAGGGCTGGGGATTATTATAAATATTTATACAGTACATACTACTTGCACAGCTATGGCTAAAAGTTTTGCATCACCTAGAATTTTAAGACTGAGGCTATATGAACATAATTGATATCTTCTATTTATCATGTAATCAAAGAAAAATTGCAAGAGTCTACTGGAAGCCATAACAGTAGCAGAGTATTTCATGTTTAGATTTTTGAAAACTACAAAGCGGTATGTAATTCAATATGTTAAGGTAACATTATTCAACAGGTTTCACCCGACTTTATAAAGCAAAATGAGTTCATTCTATCGGGTGATGCAACACTTCAGGCCAGAGCTGTAGATCTTTCTGAGATCTGAGCACAATCCAATTAGTGTGAGTGAACCTGCTGCTCAGTTAATCTGTGTTGAGATCTTAACCTCACCAAAATCCCAGAAGCAGCACTGATCTTTTGACACATACAGTTGTGTGCAAATTTATCAGAACACCTCAAGATGTGTCATTTATATGCTTTATATACCTGCCTGCATGAAAACCTCTGGGGGTGAGAATTTACATTTCCGCTCAGTAATCAGTGATATAGAAGCAATAGGCACTTGTGTGTGAAAATGTTAGGCCACTTTTGTGCTTTAATTAGGCATCTTAATCTTCTAAAAAGTCTCTTGCATTTTACCATTTGTGGCTGTGTTCCTTTTCTCTTGCTATTTTAAATCAGTTGCATGTGTGGCCTATGAAAGTCATCAATTAAATTAATGAATGCACCTAATTTGACAATTTTCCAAGATTTTCAGTGAGAGTGGTTTGATTTCATGAAATCACAACTACAGAAGCAACGTGGCGTTCTAATAAATGTGCACACTGCTGTGCTTTTTTTTTTTTATTACTACAATGTGGTCTGGATCGTCCTGCACCTCCTGTCCCCCCTCCCCAGGACAGACAATCAGTTCCATTCCTCCCCAGAAGGCAGAGTGCATTGTGGGTTAGAATGTTTAGTCAATGAGGTCACCCTTCTCCAGATTGTTTTGATTACCCCATGTGTCTGAGACACGCCCGTTCCCAGATCCCTCCTCAAATCTCTTTTCATCTCCTCGCCTCTGTGCTTCCCTGGTGTGTGCAAAGCCAGTGGCCACGAGGTTATTTTAATAAAGTTACTACCTCCCACTCCCTAAGCTTAACTAACAAGAAAGCATAGAGGACTCCTAATATGTGCAGACCAACACGGGAGTTAGGACTATGTTGATTTGACCATGATTTCAAACAGTCTGTATCAGTGTTACAGTATATGCCACCAAAACACTACTAAAAAGAAAGACAACTTAAAACATACAGTGCATTCAATATTCACAAAATGAACAGTCCAGAAACATTTCCCACTTAAGGAATCACCAAATACCGTATTCCTTCGAAGACGCAGCCCAAATTTCCCACCCTCAATTTGAGGAAAAAAATAAAACATCAAATAAATCTGCGTTTACAAAGACACAACCTCAGTTACACATATGGAGGCAGTTTGCGGCCGTCTGCTGTCACACAGAGCATTACAGTTTTGTGCTGCTTCTCATTTCCAGTCGTGATTACTCGCATCTGGTTTTTCTCCCAGTTTGTGAGCTGTGTTATAGCTTGGCACGTTGAAAACTACGAGAGTCTGATCAGCATTTCCGATCTGTCCAAGCTGGTACTGTTTGTTAGAAATGCTGACATTGTAAAAGCTTCTCTTTGAATTCCTCAGGAAGCTAATGACGTTGAAAATGGCTGCCTGTATTTCTCGGCAGTCAGTCACGTTGCTGCTTGTGTACTCGGGTAGTCACATCTTTTGTTGGTGATTTTAATACACGCATCACTATACTGTACTCGAATTTAAGACGCAGGCTATTTTTGAGATGCAAAAAATGGTATAAAAAGTGCATCTTAAATTCAAAGGAATATGGTAAACAACTATTTTCTACCTTTTTAAACATTCTTATCTTAATTTTCAGTGAGAACAAGCAGGTGTGTTGATTTCGAAAAAAGAAAAGCCGTCCTTCCCCCACCTTTACAACGGAGTTATCAATGGCAATCACCTTCCGCAAAAATGGCACAACAATCATATTTTTTGTTATTGGGGCAAAAAAAAAACAACAAAAAACAGATATCCCTTACGTTCAAAACATTAAACTAAACAATCGCAAACTGAGGTAACAGCCTGAGGATATCACTGCATCCCTGCATACTTCTCTAATCTTTCTGCAGCCATGAGAACACATCCCAAGAATGCTCCCCTTAATCCAGACACCTCCCCCCCCTCTCTCCCTCTCCCTCTCCCTCTCCCTCTCCCTCTCTCTCTCTCTCTCTCTCTCTCTCTCTCTCTCTCTCTCTCTCTCTCTCTCTCTCTCTCTCTCTCTCTCTCTCTCTCTCTCTCTCTCTCTCTCTCTCTCTCCGGTCAGTTTATTTTCCTTTGTCACCTGACTCAGAGAGGTATGAAACTCTCGTCTCTTTACAAAAACACTGCTTCTCTTTACAAATACTCCCCTTTATCCTCAGATTCCTCCACTGAAACTGGGTGGTGTGCTTGTTAACACTGTTACATATCAACAGCAATGTTCGTTTAGTACAAATACTTACTTGGTTGCCAACTGCGTTCGGAGAGAAGAGAAAAAGCCCTTGACAAAGCAGGTCAAAATGCGTAACCAGTGACATAATGCACACCTGTAGGGCCGTGTCTTAGAACTGCAGCATTTATTCTGTTATTGTCATTATCAATGATTATCAATAAAGTAAAAATGATGCTGACAGCAAAAAATGATGTTTTGTTATGCAAGGCGGACACTAGCACCACACAGCAGATTTTAAGGTCAAGGCCCAGGTTAGTTGTTTCTGCCGGGAGGTGTCGGTATACTTCAGTGGGTGGATAGGAGATCTGGAGGTGTTTATACTGAAAAAATAAGGGTGGGGCCCCTTCACTATTTCCTTGTGTCTGTTCTTAAACTGGTCATAAGCCAATTTCAGTCAAGCAGGTCATTATGCTCATATCCCAGCCATCACCTTATGATAGATGGTTAAATATAGATCAGTACAAAGCTGCCAACGCATGATAGAATACATCTGTGGAAACCACGTCTTTGAACTTTGTACACTGTCATTTAATTTCCACTTGACATTTTGCACTTTCTATATAGTTCACCGAGCACATAATTCAAACCCCCGCTTATTTCTAATTATTCTCCACTCAGAGCGATACCACTCTCTCACTCCAGTTGCCAGCGATTACACAGGAATTGTTTTCTAGGGAATTCCCAACAACAAGCCCTGGAATGGGGCCCCATGAGTGTGGGGGTGGGAGATGTAAACGGAGCAGGAAAGAGAGAGGGAGAGCTGTGGGTAAAACGCAGCACAATACATTACTAGTTACGTGTCTGTTTTCTGTAATATACTGTATATCATAATCAACTTCACCCATTTGGTGCCACTGTTTTCGTTTGTACTTTAAATTCCTCTTTAACTATATTGTTATGATTTTGTTACGCGCAAGAGTTAAGTCTGAATGTAACAATGCTCTAAATACAGCCCTTCAGATGCTTTTATGATGCCTCAATATAAAATTAGAAACGGAATAATGATACATTTCTTTGTGTTTTCCTCCCCACAGTGACGATAAAGCTCCAGTTTTGATCTCCACAGCCAGCTTGAAATGTCACAGGTCTGATTAACTTCACTGTCCTCAAAATAGAATGTATCAAATGACATTTTTTTCAAAGAAAAATGTATTGGTAATTACTGGATTAAAAGTCAATCATAAAATCGGAGTATTACTAAAGAAATCCTCTAGCCGGATACACACAGAAGTTTTCCTTCAAATTCAATTTTTGATTTTTTTTCACTTCGCAGAACCAGAACAAAAAATTGGGGAAAGAAAAGGTATCCCTCAAATCACCTCATTTTTCTGAATATTACCATCAAACACTATTGTAAAAAAAATGAAAAAAGCTGTTGTGGAAAACCTCAAAAACCCACAAACATTTCAGTTCTCAGAAAGCTGTATTCAGTTGGTAATAAGAAGCAAGGAGATCTCAATAAAATGAAAATGTGGGTTGTGAGTTTTTTTGCTGGACACTGCAAAGTTAACGCTTTGAGAAGATGCTTCGTTGCAGTACTAATAAAGTTAACAGAGAGATCTCGATAGACGTGTAAAATGCTGAGAGAGACCTTTTGCCTAGAACAAGACACTTCTTATGTTGTCTCGTTTTGAAAAGCTGATCTTTAACACCTTTCTATCAAGCTCATCTGACTGGCTTCTGATCTGTAGACGGGCTGCAGTGTGGTGGTGTGCTGGGATCAGTTTCGATTCTCAGTTATCTGCCATCGCAGATTCAAACACATTACAAGAACGTCATTCCTTCTCAAAGAAACCAGACTTCTCCTCTACAGACAGTGTACCAGATCTGCTTGTACGGTTTTCAGCAGGTCACACCGATTCAAGAACAAAAGGAGCAGAATCTGTACGACGGAAATGTTATCAAATTTTTATCAAAACTGCAGGTTTTAATGTCAAGAGTTAAAAACTGGAATGTTTTTTTTTTCCCTTTAAATTTACTGACACCGTAGCAACTCTGTATGTTGTTCAGCATTAAGAGGTGTGATAAATATTGCAAGATGATATTGTTTAAAGATGGAACAAATTGCGTGTAAGAATGATCCAATACACAGGGAAAGAATAATTATTATTTATTTCTTAGCAGACGCCCTTATCCAGGGCGACTTACAATTGTTACAAGATATCACATTATACATTATTTCACATTATACAGATATCACATTATTTATTTTTACATACAATTACCCATTTATACAGTTGGGTTTTTACTGGAGCAATGTAGGTAAAGTACCTTGCTCAAGGGTACAACAGCAGTGTCCCCCACTGGGGATTGAACCCACAACCCTCTGGTCAAGAGTACAGAGCCCTAACCACTACTCCACACTGCTGCCCTAATTACAATAAGGCAATAGGCATGTACAATTCTACACACCCATTACATGTTAAATGTTTGTGCTTTAAAAGATTCCTTTAATAAGTATGATTGCTGTAAACTGAGCAGGTTTTAAAAACCAGCAAAAAACACCTTATTTTCACAGATATCCCCTTCAGTCGCTGCGTGCATAATTGTACCACGTTAAGTTTCTGATCTATATATATTTATTTTATAATGCATATATGTTTTTTTTTTTTTTAAGTTATGGCAGGGCAGCTTCTCAAATTCCACAGAGTTCACACAAACTGTTTAAAAATGTCTAAAAATGTAAATAAGAAATTGTGACCGAAGTAGGTCAGTGCTATCGACTTTAATTTTATCAGCTGCGCCTGCAAATTAAAAAAAATAACCCGAAGGCATCAAAGGAAGCGTCAAAGACCACAGAGGAGTTAGAAACGCCAGTTGAAAGAGATTTTCTTTTCCATTAGAGAGTGGTTTTAAATCTCTAAGCCTCAGCTACGTCTAATTTTAGGGTCCTGGCACCACACTGCACCTCTGAGGGATATCTTGCAATCTTTCACACCACTGCAGGACTATTATAGCAATCCTGACTTCCAGAGGCATGACACGGGAGTCATTGCTGGAGGTTGCATGTCTTTCTTTCTTTCAGTGCAGTTGTTAGTAGATGCTGCTGGGAGTGGACCTCTAGTTTTTCCAAAAGGTTTTGCAATTGAATGTAAATCAGCCCCTCCAGCTGTTTTTTACAGAACTCTGTTCAGACTCAAGAGCAGATTTATCACCATTTATCAGATTTATCCAGATTATTCTGACTCCTGGTCATTTCAATAAAATATTATTGTTTGTTTATTTAGCAGACGCCTTTATCAAAGGCGACTTACAGAGGCGAGGGTGTGTGAACTATGCATCAGCTGCAGTCACTTACAATTACATCTCACCCAAAAGACAGAGCACAAGGAGGTTAAGTGACTTGCTCTGGGTCACACAATGAGTCAGTGACTAAGGTGGAATTTGAACCGGGTACCTTCTGGTTACAAGCCCTTTTCTTTAACCACTGGACCACACAGCCTCTTGAACAAAGGGAGTTCTGAACCTCAGGACTGGGTGCAATAGCAGGGCTAGTGTGAGTTTCTAATCCTGCTCAAACTCCTTCTCCTGATCATTTCAATAATAATAGACTCCATTGAGGTGAGTTCTGAACCCCAGGATGGTGCAGTAGGGCTAGTGTGAGTACCCAGCCCTGCAATGAAAAAAGGTTTACTGTATCAAGTCTGTGTCTAATCTATCTCCAGGTACGTCTAATCAGGCAAACTGCTCTCTATCCACAACTAACAAACGTTCAACAGTGCTACATTCAGCGCAAAAAACAGAAGAAACTTTATAAATTAAATGACAAATGTTTTGACTAGAAGTCTTTTTTCATGTTGAAAGGAGTTTTGATTCACAGAAATCATTTGAAGACATTGGAAAAGGCTTCTAGCCAAAACGTCTGTCATTTCTTTATTACTTATTTAAAAAAAAACAAAAAAAAACTGAGTCCTCTTTCTCTGTGGAGGATTCAGAACACAGATTAAACACTGGGTCTACTTTACCAGGTTTTCCCCTAATAATTCATGATTCAGTGATCAGCGAGTCACACAGTCAGGGAAGCGCAGGTTCGCATCCTGGCTGTGCCAAGCCTCCAGTCTTGTCTGGTGATTCCACAGGGAGTGTTACTCTTGGGTTAGGGAAGCAAAACCAGATGTACCTGTTTCTCCACATCGTGCTACAGCGGACTCTACCGACCGGGCACCCAGAGAGCTCGGGCGGACACCAGCAGAGCTGGCATTTGTCCTTCAGTAGCTCGCTGACATCCGCTCTCGAGTTCCTGGGTGCAGAAGAGGAAGCTGGCTTGGTCGTGGGATCGGAGGACGCCCGCTGAACCTTCAGTTCTCCTGAGCTGTGCGGGGAATTGTTGCGGTGAGGGAAAATAAAAGAATTGGACATTCTAAACTTGGGAGAAAATCACGGGTAAAATAATTGGGCACACTAAATTAAAAATAAATAAAATAAGATGATCTAAACAGTGGTGGATTTCCACACTGCAGTTACTCTTCTTAACTCTTGTGGTAATCTGGCTGTTATTATTATTTGTTTATTTAGCAGACGCCTTTATCAAAGGCGACTTACAGAGACTAGGGTGTGTGAACTATGCATCAGCTGTAGAGTCACTTACAACTACGTCTCACCCGAAAGACGGAGCACAAGGAGGTTAAGTGACTTGCTCAGGATCACACAATGAGTCAGTGGCTGAGAGGGGATTTGAACCAGGGACCTCCTGGTTACAAGCCCTTTTCTTTAACCACTGGACCACTAAGCCTCCTATGATGGCTGTTGTCCTTTGGACACCCTTACTGACACTGGCATGTTTAGCACAGTTTGGCATAGTTTGCAATATTATTTACCATACCTCTCTGGGCTTTACAGTGCTCACCTACAGCATGCTTCACCGCACTTTCGCTAAGCTTTATTACACTTTGCTATGCTTCTGACATTCCTTTTATTAGGGTACAGAATGGCCTGATTTGTTACAGGAAGCCTAACACTTCCAGTAAACGACTAACTAATCTTTCAGGAAACAAAACAAAAAAAGATAATAATTGTGCGTCATGCGCTTGCCTGAAGGGATCACCTGCGGTTTACTCTTTGAGGATTACTTGTTGCTAAAAATAACCGCTCGCCTCCTTCCCTCCCACACGGCAGGTGCCTGCCCTGTTGATCTGGTAAACACGTGACCTCATAGAACCCATCGCTATGGTGACACAGTGTCAGGTAACCTTAGTAACCTCTCTCTCTCAATTCAATTCAATTCAATTCAAAGTGCTTTATTGGCATGACTTATTTTCCACAGTGTTGCCAAAGCAAATACATACATATTATGAACAGATGCATCTATATACAAACAAGGAACAATGGTAACAAAATAATAATAAATAAAATAGAAGATAAATAATAATAATACAGAAATTGAAATATTGAAATAATGATATTGAAACTATTAAATTGTGCCGTCACTGCGTGCCCCTCAGGTTGTGGCAGGTGGCTACATATTTGGCAGCCAGTGGAGCTGTGTGTCCCTCCCCTAGGAGGACAGCAAGTTTCTCTGAGTCTGCCATTTGTCTGAAAAGAGGATATTTTTCTTGTATTTTAATGAAGAATGATTCTCTGATATGGCTGTATTTTATACAGTGTAGGAGAAAGTGCATCTCAGTTTCCACCTCTCCTGTCTCGCAGTGACCACAGAGCCGATCTTCTCTGGGCAGCCAGGTCTGCCTGTGTCTGCCTGTCTCTATGGCCAGGCTGTGGTCACTTAGCCTGTACTTGGTCAGGATCTGTCTCTGCTTCGTATCTCTGACAGTGGAGAGATACTCTGCTAGGCTGTAGTTTCTTTTTAGGGCCCGATAGCAATCAAGTTTATTTTGGGATTTTATTTCTGTGTCCCAGTGTTCCAGATAGGAGTTTTTGGTTTGTTTTATAATTTGGTTTACACTGATTGGGGGCTGGTAAGCAGTGCTGACCTGAAGCTGGTTGGAGTTAGTATTGGAGGGGGTCAGTGTGATGAGCTTCAAAGCCAGCTGGCATAGGGGACTCTTTTCAGGGCTGAGCTCTTGGGTCTGGAGGGCCTTGTACTGAAGTGAGTCAGGTTCACTTTTTTCAAGGTGCAACCAGAATTTGAGTGCTCTTTTCTTTATATTAATAAGAGCTGGATATCGGCCTAATTCTGCCCTGCATGCGTGGTTTGGTGTATTTCTTTGCACCTGCAGTGTATTCTTGTATAGTTCAGCATGCAGGGTCTCGATTGGGTGTTTGTCCCATTTAGTGTAGTCTTGTTGACTGAGTGGACCCCATACCTCACTTCCATACAGCGCAATGGGCTGGATAACACTGTCAATTAATTTTAGCCAGATTTTGACAGGTATATTGATTTTATAGAATCTCCTTTTGATGGCATAAAAAGCTCTGAGTGCTTTTGCTTTTAGTGCATTCACTGCCAGGTTAAAACTGCCTGACGCACTGATGGTCAGACCCAGGTAAGTGTAGCTGGTGCTGTGCTCTAGGGTGGTGTTGCCGAGTGTAAAGTGATATCTGTTTCCCTGAGATCTGGCCTTTTTTTGAAAAATCATTATATTGGTCTTTTTGAGGTTTACTGCCAGGGCCCAGGACTGACAGTACTGCTCTAGCAGTGCCAGGCTCTGCTGCAGCCCCTGCTCTGTGGGTGACAGCAGGACCAGGTCATCTGCGTAGAGCAGGAACTTGACTTCAGTGTCATGTAATGTGAGGCCAGGGGCTGCAGACCGTTCCAACATCGTTGCTAACTCATTGATGTAAATATTGAACAGTGTTGGACTCAGACTGCAGCCCTGCCTCACCCCCCGCCCCTGAGTGAAGAAATCTGTCCTTTTGTTGGCAATTTTTACTGCACATTTGTTTTCTGTGTACATTGATTTTATTATATCATAGACTTTACCCCCTACACCACTTTGAAGAATTCTATAATATAAACCTTCATGCCAAATTGAATCAAAGGCTTTTTTAAAGTCAATGAAGCAGGCGAAAATTTTGCCTTTACTTTTTTGGTGTACATGTTTATCTATTAGGGTGTGCAGGGTGTAAATATGGTCAGTTGTGCGATGGTTTGGTAGGAATCCAATCTGACTCTTACTCAGGACATTGTGTTCGGTAAGGAAGGCCAGTATCCGGGCGTTAATGATACTGCAGAACACCTTCCCCAGATTACTGCTCACACAGATGCCCCGGTAGTTGTTGGGGTCGAATTTGTCTCCACTCTTGTGAATTGGGGATATAAGCCCTTGGTTCCAGATGTCAGGGAAGTAACCAGTACTTAGTACCATGTTGAACAATTTAAGCATTGCCTCCTGTAATTTAGGGCTGCTGTGTTTTAGCATCTCAGTACAGATGCTGTCAGAGCCGCAGGCTTTTCCATGTTTAAGTGCCTGGAGCTTCTTTGTTAATTCTTGTGGGGTGATTGGAGCATCAATTGGATTTTGGTTATCTTTAATTGATTTTTCTAGTAAGTTAAGTTTTTCTCTAGTTTCATTTTGTGTATCTGTTAGATCTTTTTGAGGGATATCTTTATAAAGGTTTTCAAAATAATTTTTCCAGGTTGTTCCATTTTGTATGGTCAGTTCTTGTTTTTTTGTTGAGTTTAAATTGTTCCACATTTCCCAGAACTGGTTTTTGTCGACAGCTTGTTCTATGTCAGTGAGGGTTTTGTTTGTGTGTTTTTGTTTTTTCTGTGTCAGGGTGTGTTTGTAGTATTTGAGGGTCTCACAGTACCTCCGGCGTAAATCTGGGTTTTGTGGTTGATGGTGTTTTTGATTAGATAATTTTCTTAGGTTTGTTCGAATAGATTTACACTCGTCATCAAACCAGCTTTGTTTGTGTTTTTGTTTCTGCTGTATTTTCTTTTTGTTCTTTTTAAGATTTGCCATTGTGGCTGCATTCTCAAATATCTTATTGACGTCTTTAACTGCCAGATTTAGTCCTGACACATTTGGTTGGTACTGTGTGTTGAGGAAAGTGTTCATGAGGTTAGTTATTTTAGTAGAACTGATTGCCTTGTTAAATTCCTCTGCACTATTTGAAGCCCATCTGTATGTTTGATTCAGATTGTACAGCTTACTGGGCTGTGTCTGTGCGGTGCTAGACTGACCTGTCCTTTTCAGGAACACAGTGATAAAGACTCTCTCTGTCTAATCAACACCTCTCACACAGACTGAGGCAGGCTGACACAAACATGGCGACTTCTTTCTTCTTATACACAATCCACACGGCAGGAGTTCATTTGTGCCGGATGGCACCGGATCCCACATCCGTTACCTTTTTGTCCGACAGGCGAGAATGAAACCGTTTTCAAAGGACGAACCGTATAATAACCGTACATACACAGCATGCTCCATGAACTGAATGATATATTTTAGTTTGCAACGTCTACGAAGAACATTGTTTTTCTTACACCTCAAAACGACAAGAAAACGAGCGTTCTTAACATCAACAGTGTCGTCTCTCCTGTGCATCAGATCTGTCGCTCCGCCGCTGGTGTTGTTCAAACCTGAAGATTAAGTTTAAACACAGCGAGGTCACGAAACCAACAAAGCAGAGGAGAGCTTGAAGCATATATGCTGTAAATCCAGGTCAGTACATCAGGTCTACAGACAGAATTGCTATCCCTCTTCCTCATTATAATCTCTGGTGCTTTTTAGTTTACAAATGAACCCCCTATCACAGCGCCTAACTAAGGAGCGACAAACACACGTTGCAACCGCGTGGCTGCATTTCGCAATTCTGTATTCAAATCACCACTTTATTTAGGATGTCTGAACCAACGACAGGGTTTTTTCACTTGCGAGAAGCGGAATACATCTCGATTCATGTGCAGAGGGAAGCACAGAATCTTGTCTTTTTTTTTAAAATGTTCCCAGTGTTTTAGATCATACTACTTCAGCTGGTAGGCTGTTCCATGCATTTATAACTCTGTGTAAATTGCAACTGCAATGCTATTGTGTTCAATTGCAAAACACGATTATGCTGCAGTGATTACAATTATAATTGCAGTTATACTAATAGTAGCATAAACAGCTACACACCCATTCACATGTTTACTCTCTTTATTCTAAATAACCAGACAGGTACAAATACAGAATTCTACTGTACAACAATCGTTTCAAACGATTATCGTTTCAAACTGATTAAAAGTGGTTGCAAATTATTATTATTATTATTTATTTCTTAGCCGACGCCCTTATCCAGGGCGACTTACAATTGTTACAAGATATCACATTATTTTTACATACAATTACCCTTTTATACAGCTGGGTTTTTACTGGAGCAATCTAGGTAAAGTACCTTGCTCAAGGGTACAGCAGCAGTGTCCCCTACCAGGGATTGAACCCACGACCCACAGGTCAAGAGTCCAGAGCCCTAACCACTACTCCACACTGCTGCCCAATACAAATACAAGAACAAGGATCGCTCAGTGTAAAACACAAAACAGAACTGCGAATGATTTAGCTTGGAAAGGTGTGTCCTTATACAGAGCTCATGATTAGCACTTCACATGTATTTGAAATTCAAGTGTCATTAACTTGCATCGCTGGTCTCTGATCAGGGGGTAGAACTTCTTACGTTCTTACTAAATGCAATTAGATTTGACTTGTTTAATCCATTAAGTACCAAATACAAGTTGTATTTATGTAATTTGATAGATTGCATTTAAACGTGACTAATTGCGGTTAACAAAACTAGAGTAAGTTATCATAACAATATAGTTAGAGAGAAAATTAAAACAGGTAGAGGCTGCCAGTTAAAAATGCTCCAAAAAATTACGAAGAAGCCTGTCCTCAAAGGAGAACGAAGGCACTGAATGGGTTAAGCTGCACCTAACGGGTCAAGCTAACAATGCCGCTGTGATTAGATGTTCCTGATATGCTGTGCGTCACATTTATTAAATTCTGAAATTATGGCGAATCATGCCTACCTGAACCGTAACTGATCACAGAATACAAATAAGAATCTGTCCCTTTAAAACGGGGCAGGATCAGGGGCCGACAGCTTTTAAACAATCAGACGTGTAACAAACTGCTAGAGCACTCTCCCCGCCAACTGTTTAGTGATTTTAACACAGAGAGGCGCTCCGAGTCACATAGTGATGTAGTTAACAGGGCTGTGCTGATACCCGTGCTCGTCGGCCGGTATTAAATAAACCCATTCTTTAACGTGTTGATTTCCAAACTAGAAAAGAAAAGATGTCCTTCCCTCACCTTTACAACCGAGGATGGCAGTGAAAAATGGCAGCGCCCTGGACGAGAGGAAAATTGGCTTCCAACCTGCTTTTAAAACACTCGGTGCGGAAGTGAAGTGACATTGATTGGTGTCATGTTAACCTTTTGGCATTAACAAAAAAGGATTTTAAAAAGAGCAGAGAAAAAGACAGAAAGAAAAGACTTGGTCTGTCTGCAGTAGAGCAAAAGAGACCCTTACATTTTGGAAGAGAAAACACAGACCAGCCGGGACGTGGAGAAATTCTTTATTTACTGAAGATATTTTTAGCCCTCATTGATCACAGACCAAACATGCTATTAAGAGACACACCCAGATACCACGGCTGGTTGTGGCCCCAACACAGTTTCACTGACTAAGAGTTAGCCAGCAAACCAGCTATTAAAGCTGCAGAGTGATAAAAACCGTGTTCAATTCAGGTCACAACTACAGAGACTAATGTTAATGACCTTCTTTCAATCTTTTGTTTTGTACTGGCATTAATTAATGACTTGTGCAGTTACCACTGAGCTAGTTTAAGTTTCAAGCCTCAAGCCTGAGGCATGGAGACTGAACTGCTCCCCTCCCTCACCCCCCTAAGAGAAAGGATGCTCCCTCCAGTCCAGGGCAGGCTTGAGGCATGGAGACTGAACTGCTCCCCTCCCTAACCCCCCTAAGAGAAAGGGTGCTCCCGCCAGTCCAGGGCAGGCTTGAGGCATGGAGACTGAACTGCTCCCTCCCTCACTGCCTAAGAGAAAGGGTGCTCCCTCCAGTCCAGGGCATATTCTAGAATAGCAATATTATTGATTTGAACGGCATACAGTGATTGAAAAACAGAACAGATTCCTGTGTTTGGAAGGGAGGGTTATGGGGGAAAACTCTCCATCTGTCTCAGCTCTCTCATGCAAATTGCCACAAATGAAGAGCATACTAGGTGATTGTGGTCAGTAATATATAGATACACGCAAGACAAGTTCAATACAGCGATGACGACCAGAAAAACGGTTAACAGGGAGCGCTCAACATCCTGCTCCCCCCCCCAGCCAGTCCCACAGATAACGCAGGCGGCAGGCAGGCAGACAGACGGGCACAGCGCAGCACAGATCTGTACAGTGCAGTGCTTTCAGCTCAGCAGCAACACAAGCAATCAAAGCTGTGCAGACGCTGAAGGTCAGACACTGAACAACACAGATGAAAAAAGAGATAGACAGAGGGAGACGGAGAGAGAGAGAGAGAAACAGCTGCATATTTCAGAGCGCAATCAACACGTTTTTATTTTTAAAAGGAAAGAAAAAAAACAATAATGTTCACAACTATTATTATTTATTTCTTAGCAGACGCCCTTATCCAGGGAGACTTACAATTGTTACAAGATACCACATTATTTTTACATATAATTACCCATTTTATACAGTTTGATTTTTACTGGAGCAATCTAGGTAAAGTACCTTGCTCAAGGGTACAGCAGCAGTGTCCCCCACCTGGGAATGAACCCACAACCCTCCAGTCAAGAGTCCAGAGCCCTAACCACTACTCCACAACTAGTACTAGAAACTAAAACTGGACCCTATTCACAACTGTAAAGACCGGTTTTTCAGCTTTTTTTTTAGATAGGGTTAGAAGTTCAGTTCAACTAAAAACTTCTGAAAACACAAATCAGTCCTTAAAAAAAAAGGCCTTAAAGTTCTGTGGACACAGCTTTTGCTCTTAAAGGTTATCTCTTTTTTAAATATATATAAAGTCTCCACTGGTAAGATGTTGCTGTCCCAACCACACCGAACTTGCTATTTAAACCAAACTGAGCTTTCTATTCGTTTCTATTTTTAAATGACTGGTGTTGGTCTTCTGTTGCTGTTCTGGAGCCAGTAGGGGTAGAGGTTAAAATGTCTCTGGATTCCACTGGATTATGTCCTGTTACTGAGTGTTACACAGTGTTGCAATGAGGCTGGCCTCCCGCAATGAAGATGGAAACTCACACAGTGCAACAACATGACATCATTGATCATGTTACACCAGCACAGGGCTCACGTTTCACAGCAGTGTTGAAAACCACCTGTCTAATCTGCCCTGTGCGCCCTTACTGCTAATGAATGCTTTTAAAAAACATTATCTTCCCTCTTAAGGGCTTTATTGACATGACTGTCCCAACCTCCCATTTTACTGTGCCTACAATATTTGTATTGTTCTGTTTGTTTGGTTAAATGTTGCTTTAGGATACGTTTATATTCAGAAACAATAAGCAGTGACATTGTGTTTCCTGTGCTGTAGGTCACAAGGGCAGTGTAGTGAATTTGAACCGAGATGCACAAAGCGATTATGTACCAGGAAACGGCAGCAGCACCCCATGTGCTATTTATCTACAGCAGCGTGCACATTAATTAGAGCACCCCATTGCTTCTATGGTTCTGATTTGAGCATATGAAATCAAACCACTGCGATGTGCAATTGCTTTAAAACAGAAGGAGAAAAGAAACACGCAGCCACAAATGCTGACATGCAGGAGACTTTTTAGAAGTTGTTTAAAGCACAAAGTGGTCGAACATTTTCACACACGAGTGCCTGATGTTTCTATATCGCTGATTACTGACTGAAAATTGAAATTGAGGTTTTCATGCAGGTAGTAAAGGATGTAACTAAATCTGCACACTACTGTATATAAATGCATACTATATTACCATCCCGATGCGTAGATATACTAGGAATCCCTTCACACCGAACAAAGAAAACACAGCCCATCAAAACCCGTTCTTTACACTCCAGGCTCCAATGAATGAACACAGAGGCAGCCAGGTATAAATCAGATTCATTTATTTTATGAACAGCATCCTGCTTATTTAATGAGAAAGGATAATTGAATGGAAAGTCATATAGGTTTCTGGCGAAACCAGTTTAAACAGGTACAGTGCTGTGTTTAGTAAACATGGGGAGCCCCTGTAGCACAACAAAAAGCCACAGTGCTCTATGTTAACCTTGGCGTGTTTCATTCGATCTCGAAGGACAGTAATGCACGGTGTGTACTGTAGGGTGTCTCTTCTGGTTATCAGAGATGTCATCGCATGCAGTTTACTTATTATAAATCACAAACAATGAACTACTATTTGACTTTAGAACTACGATGTATGTTCTAGGCACAATACAAGATATACTGACAAATCCTTAAAAGTGGATTTTTCCGACGTGAAGTAAAATGCAATCCCTCATTTGATATTTAGACACTTTTTTTTTTTTTACCACAAAACGTGGTGTCTGTAAAAACTAATTGTTATGATTTTTACATTTTTTATTTAGAATGTCCAATTATTTTTTCCCCACACAGCTGCTCAGGAGAACTGAAGGTTCAGCGGGCGTCCTCCAATCCCACGGCCGAGCCAGCTTCCTCTTCTGCACCCAGGAACTCGAGAGCCGATGTCAGCGAGCTACTGGCCTCCGGAGGACAAAGGCCAGCCCTGCAGATGTCCACTCTGAGCTCACTGGACGCCTGGCCAGCAGGGTCTGCTGTAGCACGATGAGGAGAAACTGTCCCTTCGGGTTCTGCAGCGCTTTCTCCAGATGTATGACTACCCTGCACACAGCCAGGACTCAAACCTGCCCCATATGACTACCCTGCACACAGCGTGGCCATGCCTTTACCAGGTGAGCCACTCGGGGACCCTGAAAATGAATTATTTCTGCCATAGGCAGCTTGTAGAAAGCATTGCATGTAACAGGTTATTATTGATTGTTATTGATACATATATATATCTATTAAATACAAATATTTAAATACAATGCACTAGAACAAAGGTTCAGTAAATTTGGCCTTGCAAAATGATCTTTTAATGTCACAGTCAATTATTTCCTTTTTTTTGGCATTTGATGCATTGATGGTTTTGTAACTGTATGTACAGATGTACGAATGATTTTGTTGTATAACAGAGTAAAAAAAAAAAAAAAAAGTTACACTGTATTGTAATGACCTTATCATTGTGCAATTGTATGACCCTTCAAACAAAAAACATAAATAAAAATAAATGAATCGATATCTAGACCATCAGACACCTCCAGCCACGTGATTTCAGGGCGACAAACTAAATATCTACCTTTGTGAGGCCCAGGGGTCAATACTATAGTAAAACGTATCACAAGCCAAACCAAGGCACTAGCAAAAACAACTGTCTCCTCGTGTAAGATCTTAGCGGTGCAAATTAACCCCGCGTGTCATTACAGCTGTTATAATAACAGCTCTCAAGAACAAGGGGGATTCATGCATTCACCTTCACTAATACCAGAGTGCAAGAAACGGCAAGCTGAGGCATTCTGAACCACACTGCAGTGCTCAAATGAATCCTATCTACACACAGATCTACAGCTGTGATTACTGTAAGCAATCCCACAAATACACACAACCATCCCTCACATAAACGCGTGCGCACAAGCACACACACACACACACACACACACACACACACACACACACACACACACACACACACACACCCCCGTACAACGCATTCTGCAGTTTTCTGTTTTATACATTGTGTTTGGCTTTTCGGATGAGCAATTGAACTGTATTTCACATATTTTGCAAATGATCAGGAGCCAGGAGTTTGAGCTGGGTTAGAAACTCACACTAGCCCTGCTGCTGCTGCACCCAGTCCTGGGCTTCAGAACTCCCCTCAATGAAGTCTGTTATTGAAATGATCAGGCGCCAGGAGTTTGAGCTGGGTTAGAAACTCACAATAGCCCTACTGCTGCACCCAGTCCTAATAAGTAATAAGACACACTTGAGTTTGTTACTGTACCTCAACACTATGGCTAATCAAGCTAAACCAAGCTTTTGGTAAAATCTGGAATATTTAATATATTATATTATGCATATGCAGGATAACGTTTTATCAATGCATATATTATATTATGCATATGCAGGATAACGTTTTATCAATGCATATATTATGCATATGCAGGATAACGTTTTATCAATGCATATATTATGCATATGCAGGATAACGTTTTATCAATGCATAAATGCAGACGCAAGTGTTTTTTGTTTTTTTTGCATCTTGCTGTTGAATACTTTTTTTTTTTTTTTTTTTTTTTTTTAATGCATTGCTTATTACAGGACACAGGAGGCTGATTGAGTACACCTCTAATGGATAGAACTCCCAATAACTACAGAACATCCTAAGCAAGTTTCATCACTATTGGGATAACTAAAACAGGGGTGCTCAATTCTGGGATAATATAACAACATCATAATGGATTAATGGACCAGGGTGGAGGTTACATTGCTTCAAGACGGACTGCTGTCCACAAAGGATGAATCTGCTTTCGGGTTAACAGAAGCTCACATCAATATCTGTTGCCTAGACCTTCTGGGCTCCGAACCACAATCAAAAGCCTATTAAAATTCACCCTTGTTTTAGAGGAATGCATTAACTGGATTAGCGTAGCAAAGTGCAATCTGGAAGCTCGGGGAGGCAAACCTCCTTTTAATAAAAGGATCCGTCAACGAACCCCCGTGAAATCAGGGCTTAAATACTTAAGACTCCCGTTGCACAGCAGTTTGAGTCATTCCACGTTTAACTGCAAGTGTCACTGGACATACCTGGAGGGAGATAAGACACAGTCATGAACCACAGAGTTTACGCTAGCCCTGGAATCATCTGCAGGGTTAGAAACTCACACTAGACCTGCTGCACCCAGTCCTGAGGTTCAGAACTCCCCTCAATAAAGTCTATTATTGAGATGATCAAGAGTCAGGAGTCTGAGCAGGGTTAGAAACTCACACTAGCCCTGCTGCACCTAGTCCTGGGGTTCAGAACTCCCCTCAATAAAGTCTATTATTGAGATGATCAGGAGCCAGGAGTCTGAGCAGGGTTAGAAACTCACACTAGCCCTGCTGCTTCACCCAGTCCTGGGGTTCAGAACTCCCCTCAATAAAGTCTATTATTGAAATGATCAGGAGCCAGATGTCTGAGCAGGGTTAGAAACTCACACTAGCCCTGCTGCTTCACCCAGTCCTGGGGTTCAGAACTCCCCTCAATAAAGTCTATTATTGAAATGATCAGGAGCCAGATGTCTGAGCAGGGTTAGAAATTTGGGGGTGGGTTGGGCTCTTGTGGTTTAAATGTAATTTCAGAACCTTTTGCCAACAGCAGAAATAAAGAAAGAACGTTTCTAAGCATAAACACTAAGGACAGCTGCTAGCAATCTGTTCTTACTCATCTCTACATCTTCCACCAAAACATTCTGCTCGACCGGCCCTTCTGATTGGACAGAGACACTGCAGCTCGATTGCCAATTGGCTGATGCTTTAAAGGAATCAGAGGGAGGAGGGCAGCAGGGCAGACTGTCCCTGAGGGAGAGCAGCGAGGCTCAGCCCTGTTCTTCAGCTGCAGGATATTTCCAGATTGGTTTAATTCAATTTCTTGCCAAAAGGAATAGAAGTGTTCAGGGTTGAGGAAAGATTAAACGGCTCTAAGATAGATTGCCAGACATGTACAGCTTGGCCAAAAGTTTTCCATCACCTAGAATTTTAGGATTGACACTATATGAACATAAATTAAATGTTTTACTTAACATGCATTTAATCAAAGAAACTACAAAATGATATTGCAAAAAGTCCACCGGAAGCCATACTAGTAGTACAGTATTTCATGTTAGATTTCGAAATGTCACATTTTTTCAATTTCTCTCAGTATATGGAAAACTACAACGCGGTATGCAATTCAATATGTTACCGTAACATTATTCAGCAGCTTTCATTCGACTTTATGAAGCAAAACGAGTTATGTTGGCCATAGCTGTAGATGATAGGCAATCGAGTTTGTGTTCCTGCTGTACCTCCCCAAACACATCACCTTTCAGCCAATGATAAAACATATACATGGAGCTGTCACTCACCCCTCTTTTCTCTCCATCGAATCCCATCCCTCCACCTTTCTTCAGTTATCCTGTTGTCAACCTTGTGTCCCAACAGCCCAGCCATGGACCCCCAAATCGAGCGAGTCCGAATGCTTTATCTTGCATTGTACTCCATGCTCCCCAAATACATGCTGCTGATCCCAAAGTCTTTGTGCTGGGGGTTTGTCCTAACCTACATTACCAGCTAACACATGCTGTGTCTGAAGGCTTTTTGAAGTCTAGAGTTGTGTGCAAATTTATTAGATCACCCCTTTACTTCTGTAGTTTGGATATGTTATGCATATGAAACCAAACCACTTCACTGAAAGTCAAAAAAAAACCCTGCCAAAATAGGCAAGATAGTGATTGTCGAATTTAAAATCGATTACTTTAAAAGGCCACACTTGCAATTAATTTAAAATAGTAAGAGAACACACCACAAAGAGAACACAAAGTTCAAGTTACTTATAAAATGTCATAGCTGCCACTGTTTAAGAGCTGAAAACAAGTAAAAAGGTCTAATTAATACATTATCAGTTGAATGAAGGGTCTAGCTAAGTAACTGGGAGCGTAGCTGGAATGAAAACCAGCTCACAGGGGGTCCCCAGGACCAGGGTTGGGAACCACTGATCTATAGATGAAAAGTCATGTCTGCTTACTTCCATATAATCATTTCAATGTGTTGTAGTTCAAACACAGTCCAATGCTCTAGCAGCAATCAGCCTTTGTGACAAGCAGCAGTTTATCAATAGAGTTGAATTACTGACACTGAAATATTTGCCTATCTTGAAAGAACATAAATAAACACAGTTGGGAAGAAACTGTGTTTGCATTCAAAATAAGCCTCTGCTTACTGCTAAGCAATAGCCCAGCTGTTTAGAAACAGCTGATCATAATAACCTGTTCAGAAGCTAATTACCAGGAACTTGTAAGGGGGTAATTAAATGCTTAATCTGTGATGCATCTTGGTCTCTCCCAATACTAATTATAACCTCAGATTGTGTTTTTGTTATTTTGCTCAGTGTTTTGAGAATCAAGTACGGGAGGGGAGTTAAGTGCCAGGTACTGACAGATAATGAAATGTAACTGACTGCGTATTTTGAAAGGATGAGCCTGGCAGGCAAACATTTATCCTAGAGCACGCTACACACAACGTATTCAGGGGCGGCTGGTTACCAGTGTTTGCTTGCTCGCTGACCCCCCCAGTCTCTTATTAATGATGTGATCTGAGTTTGCCAATGGTTCTCTGACTTCTGTTTTAGTTAGTTATTCTGGCTTTGTTATTTGAAAAGACTAAATCAAGGTATGCCTCCCCTCTAGTTGGTGCATTGACAAATTGCGTTAGGAAGCAGTCATTTATCATTTCTACAATTTCAATTTCGGCTGTCGTGCTCCCCGTCGGGTTTTCCCATTTTATATGGGGGAAGTTGAAATCCCCCATTAGTATGGCTTCTCCTTTGCTACACACATTTCTAATGTCATTGTATAACAGATTATTTTGCTCGGCGTCTGAATTTGGCGGTCTATAGCATGGCCCTATTATTATGCCCTTTGAATTTTTGTCCATTGTTCTGCATTGTTTTTTTCTTCCAGATTTAGCACCTGGGCTTCAAGACTATTTCTTATGTATAACGCTACCCCTCCACCTCTTCTGTCCTGCCTGTCTTTCCTATACAGTGTATACCCACTAATATTATATTCGTCTCCATCACTCTCGGATTACCAAGTTCCTATAACACCTATCACATCGTAGTTACTTGATAGTGCAGTAGCTTCAAGTTCTAACATTTTATTTTTGAGACTTTTAGAATGGCTATCATACCCGAGTTGTTGCCCTTATTTTGATGTGGTCTCCCTTCTGTTTTTTGTTGATTTCTCCCCCCTTCCTTTCTAGTTTAAATGCTTCTGAACCTCCTTGAGGATCCTTTCTCTGAGTAGATTGGTTCCCTTTTTATTTAAGTGCAGTCCGTCCCACCTGTATAGATAGTCCTTGTTGTAGAATGTGCTCCAGTGTTCAAGAAAGGTGAAGCCTTCCTGTGTGCACCACGATTTCAGCCATGCATTTTGATTTTGTATTTCCAGCTGTCCATATGGTCCTTTGCAAGGTGCTGGTAGTATCCCAGAAGATACCACAGTTTTGGTCTTGTCTTTTAATTTCCTTCCTAGCTCTCTGAATTTGTTTTGCAGGGATCTCTTCCAATGTTGTTTGTACCGATGTGGATGATTACTACCGGGTTGTCTCCTGTTCGTTCTAGGAGCCTGTTCACATTCTCAGTGATGTGCTTGACAGAGGCTCCTGGAAGGCAGCACACTGTTGTTGTGAGGTGGTCCAGGCTGCACACTGAACTTGCTGTGTTTTTCAATATGGAGTCCCCAACAATCATGACCTCCTCTTTTTGCTGCCTGGCCAGCACTGTTTATAGGGTCCTGGATGTTGTTCCTTTCATTCTCTTGATGTTGGTTTTGATCATTTAAATTTTTATGTTTTGATTTCTGGTGCTTGTGTTTGACTAAGTTTCTTTTTTTCCCTGGCTTTGCCTACCTGAATCCAGCTGTTTCGACCCTCTATCTCCATGGTGGCTTTCTGTCTGTTTGGGGTGAAAACTTCCAAGAACTCGGGGTGTGTCAGCTCCTCAAGTTCCTGTTGCTCTGTCACTTCCCGCTGCTCCATTTCTAGCATGCTTACTCGTTTAAGCAAGTCCTGGATCTTGCAGCACTTCACACACACTTGGTTAAGCTCTGCTGGGTTTTGTCGGATTTCCAACATCATGCAGGTGCTGTGTTTGGCTATTTTTCTTTGTTTTTTTACAGACCACTACTGCCTGTTTGGGGTAATCGGTTATTAAATATACTGTACAGTATATTTGTGTTTTTTTAAAATATTTATATAATATTTTATATTATTTTTTTTAAATCTTGTTGCTAGCCTGTGAACAGGCTGGCTGTAGGGGTGACGTCAAGCAAACTTTTTGTATCGCTTCCAACAAGAAACAGATCCACTAGTGCTTCTACCACTGAGGAGGACCCCCTGTACCCCACCCCTCACCTGCACCTCAGGTGTGAGCACCCAAAAATAACCACCAGCCGCCACTGGACGTATTAACCTATGAACACGATATGCTGCTGGAACCAAACGGTTCATCTTTATCAGGTTCACTGATGACATTTCAGGCTCTTTTTTTATTGTTAAGCGAACCAACAGCCTGGTTAGCACAGAGGTTCCAGTGCTACTGCAGTATAACCCTAACCCTAACACAGTACAAATGCAATCTGCAATGCAGATCTAAACTAGAAGAGCCAGCCTCTAACAAAACTCATGAACAGAAAGGGCATGGCACATGCATGGACTGCATACACTGTACCGCCTAGCAGATCAGCAGCAAGGCCTGTCTTAACACTGTAAACACAGCTGCCTGCTGATCCACTGTACATGACTATATATGTGTATATAACTTTCCAAAGCCTTTAATTGACGGCTTGCTTGCGCTGGGGATGGAACAGGCTTACCCCAGTCACGCCTGGTCTTTTGCCTTGAAAAGAAATTCTCCTTTGTTAGTCATCATAGGATACCTACCCTCGTGCTGACTGTGCAAAACAAGATCCAGCTGTTAGGCAGATTAATGCAGTGCTAGGGTGTGCACTGGTTTGTAGATCACTGGCATTCCTTATAGAAGTTTACCATGGTAGATTTCTATGAAAATGCTGCAGTTTTCCCTTTGCTTTTCCCCCTGGTTTGCCATGTGTTTTTTTTTCTTTTTAAATATGCTTTACCATCCCTCTCTGGGTTTTACAATGCTTACCTATGCTTTGTTACATTTTGCAATGCTTTACCAGGCTTTCAATATGCTTTATTACAATTTTGCTATGCTTTCCCGGTGCATTTCTGTAAGGGTCAACGCCAAGGATGTCATCCGAGCACTTTATTCTACGTTAATTAAAGCACCAAACTTTTTCTAATGTATAAATTCAAATTGAAAAAATATATATATTAAAAATATATATAAATTAAAAAACAGAATAAAAAATGTTCCAAGATTTTTGCACCCAGTCCTGTTTAAGGTCATCATTTAAAAAGAGGACTGCCTTACGTAGAGATTCTGTCTGTCTGTCTGTCCACAGTGAACAAGATCAATGCCATGAATTTTCACAGATCTTCCCCAAACTTGACTCCTATCCTCCTATTCACCTTTCAGATTCATCTGGCTATAGATTGATTAACAGTTGCTCCTGCAAACATTTTTTTAACCTTTACATTAGTCTGAGATTATGAGCATTCTGTGCGCCTGGTTTAAACCTGTTGTTCAAATGAAACAGAAAAAGCACACCAACGCTGAGCTGTACCAACTGCAGACCCATCTGCATGGCATGCTAGACCTGCAATGCAGTGGGAACGGCCACATTTTTAAGAGCAGAAGCATGGGTTAGCCTATAGGCAACACTTAACAAAACAGGACGTGACTTCAGCTTTCTGCTGATAACCATTCTGGCAGGATCTGGCGCCCTGCAAACTGGTCTGAGCTCTCAGTGACAGAGCGTGTGTACAGGGGCGGGTCGGACCTTGCACACAATAGGAGACTCCAGCAGTCACTGGAGAGGATGCTTGGACTGAGCACTGAATTCTGAGCCTGGACAGAGTCAACCTGCTTGCAGAGATGGTTGAGGGAATCACACAGGGTTTGTGTCATTTAGGCAAATCAGGGATGGAAATAAGACTCCCAGTGCATAGCAGTTTCACCCATTCCAGGTTTTACTACCAGCTTGATAAGCCACAGTGTGTTGGTAACAAGCTCAGGTATGTCTTATCAAACTCATAGTGAAACCAGGAATGGATCTAACTGCTGTGCACCTGGAGTCTTATTCCCATCTCTGCACATTCATTCAGCCCTTATTGCTAGCCCTGGTCAGTCGCTGTTCAGATCAGTGACCCCAAAGGCAGGGGTGGTAACCACTGTGGTAAGGGTGTTAGTGTTTGGCATTGAAACATCAGATATGTGTTAACCCTTAAAACGTTCTGGCTGGTTATAAACATTGCCAAGATGAAGTTGAAATGTGTGGAACATCAATGGAAACTAGTTTTCACTGTGGGTTCGTCACTGCATTTGAAGACAAAATAAAGACACAACTGGAATGAGCTGCATTGGCCAAACTGTTCAATAAACAGACAAGGTATTGTTTTTTGGAGACCACAAAATCACTCCCAAAAAGATGTTGCTGTGATGGAGGGTTTCTCAAGATGGCTTTTGCGTGTGTGTGTATATATATATATATATATATATATATATATATATATATATATATATACACACACACGTATATAAATATATCACTAGGACCCAACAGAAACGTTTTTATAGTTCCATAATGAATTGTAAACCGCTGTAACTGAATATGGAAAGACCTACAAATAAAAAAAGGGTTCATACTGCGTACAGTAGTTCAAAGAATGGCCACTATAGGCAGCCCTACTACCCCACCTCACCATAGAGACCACGCGGTTTCGTAATAAAGCGTTGACTGCATGCAAATTGATAACCTTTGCTTCCACACCTTTCCCAAACCGCACTTAACTGACAGAATGGAGCCGTGCGCGGATCACTCCGGTTCGTCAAACCATGACTTACCCGATTGGCTGCAGGGACAACGCAAGCAGCGTGCAGGCAGCAATGCGCAAGCATATGCAAGCAATACACAACAACCGGTTCCACTAGGAAACGCTGTGCCACAGCGCAGTGAACACACTACGTAACTGGGGAGGGATTAGAGCGTGAAAGACTGGCAGGGTGATGTGACACGATCAGGACCATTCCATTGAAGAGGAAGGAACGGGTGGCAAGCGCAATGCTTGTGTTTTTATTTATTTCTCTATTTATTTTTATACACGTTCAAGCATAAATGGTAGAAAGACGGCCATAACACAGACAGGTGCATTTTAAATAAAGAGTGTGTCCTTTAACAAGAAATGCATTCATGAAATAAATAAATGCCAAGGCTCTGCCAAGCGACTCAATCGTATCAAGATTGTTATAAAGGACATTCATAAATATTCTGCGCCATGCTTTTATTTACGGTCAGTGGTTCAGTGTGTATGCGGTAACATGTTGCTTTCATAAAAGACCTGCTTACTGTCTAACAGACGTCGGCTCAAGTTACACGCAATCGCGTGCTGTTTAATTTTTAAATACCCCGCGTATTGATCACATTGTATCAGGACAGTGCAATGAAAGCACACGATTCGTTTTTATTTATTTATTTAATGCTTTTAAACTTATGATAATACAGGTTTAGGGACTTAAGGAAAATGCAATAATAATAATAATAATAATAATAATAATAATAATAATAATAATAATAATAATAATAATAATAATAATAATAATGTGAAAGTGCGGTTTAACGAATTAATACCCAGCTCAATGCTCATACCACAACAGTGCAACGCAAGCAAACCGATCAGTTCTTACAAATGCTTTTAAACTTGGGATAATACTTGTTTTGCGACTTTAAAAGGAACAATAACACTAATAAAAGCGAAGGCAACATTACCAATCATTACAGCAAAACATGATCGTGCTCCCTGGAACTAACGCGTGACGGCGAAACACGGACTGACAAACTTGAAATATTACTGAACATTGCCGGGCGCAGTAATTTAGGATCGCGTGTATTTCCATTGTCTTTCAATGCAAATTAAACTTGTACATGTATCATCAAACCACAAAACACAACACACGCCCGCTGCTGCCTCCCAAACAGCAAGCCGGGCGTTAAACAAATACAAATATAAATACATACATAAATAAACAAAACCGTTTATTTTAACTTACTTGCAATGAATCATTAGCCATTCTTCTCTTCTTATCAGAAACCACGAACAAAGTGTATGTTGTTATGCTTTGAAGACCGCCTTGGTTTCCCCCCCAAATCGTCTTCTTAAAGCGGTGTTTTATTCCGATCTACGAGTAAACGAATCCTTCATGACGGGAGATAGAGACGAGAGAAGCGGGGTTAGCTTACTGATCGCTTCCTCCCAGTCTAGTATCATTGGCAAACGTGAAATTGCCTTCACCCTACGTGCAGTACTTATTTGACAAGAGTGGCAGTTCCCGTGATATTATTGTTATTTTCAACTAAAATCAATATCAGGCGTAGCGTTGGTGCAATATTAATTCTGTTACCGCTGCGGTTTGGTCTGGTTTATCGGTCCGCAGCGAATATATTCGGGCACACTATAAAAAAAATTCCCTCCCAGTTGCTGCAACACCTCCCTTTTGTCAAAACAAAACAAAATGTAAAAAAAAAAACCAAAAAAAAACCGACTTATTCCGTGCACCAACGAGCCATCGCCACTCCGCGTTCAGTAAGATCTGTTTATCAGTATCCCGGTAGTCGGGTAAGATCAATAGGTGTTTTTAAAACAGGCAGCTGTTGTGACAAGTCCCGATGTAGTTTATTCTTTCTCTCTCTCTCTTTCTCTCTCCCTCTCCCTCCCTCTCGCTGCTGTTTCTGTTTTGTTTTCGGCCAGTTGGTTTGCAAGCAGACTGAGAGGCTGATACTGATGCCGCTGGAGCGAGCGAGCAAGGGAGAGAAAGGACACGGGAACGCGCCCGCGGTCACGTCATCCAGGGTTGATAGAACAGACCAGTCCTTCAAAAGAATTATATATATATGTGTGTGTGTGTGTGTGTGTGTACTTTCAAGCGACTATTGCAGTTCCGTACACTATTCCTATTATGGATCTATTTCATAATGTTTTTTTTTTTTTTAATTTCTAAAAATTCAAATAAAAAATCATTACTGAATGGGGATGTATTAATTATAGGGACCGTTAATTACCTGCTAGTGGCATTTGGAATGTGTCGTTTCTGCTGCTACATCATTATTATTATAAGCCTATAAGAAAAGCACAAATTCGCCACCACTGGGTTTATTGCAACAGCCTGGCTAAACTAATAATAGTCAGCGTGCTTTTACTAGTGATCTACCGCAATACGCTACTTTTCAACAGCACGCTTACGAACCAGAGATGAATGTAATCCATATACAACTTTAAACACTCAAGATAAAATCTAAATAACAATAAATAAATAAATAAATAAACTAAAATAAACGTCACGGTCCAGTGGACAAACATTTTCGGTCTTCCTGTCTCATTGACCCGCAAATCAAACGCTGTGGAATAGGCGCCCCGGTGCACGGGGTCGGCTCGTATCTTCCCTCGCTGCATGAAGCCGTAATACCTGTGGCTTTTAAAAAAATAAATAAATAAAATAAACAATCACACAGCTACATGCATGACAGAAGCTGTTCACATTTCTGCAAGGTTCTCCAAATTGCACACTGCCGATCTGTATTACATGAGAGAAGCTGTTTATTGAGTTCATGCTAGTATTGGACTCGCTTTCGCCAAGATGAAATAGTAGCGGTGGGGACCAAACATGCCGTAGCTTCACTGTAATAAATGAGCCTTCAGCGCTTTTCCTCCACGTAATTTGATTTCCTATTAGCCTTGTGCTGATGGCTGAAGTGTAATGAGGCTGCCGGAGCCAACTTATTTACGACCTCCCTGGCGCATCCGCACACACACACACACACACACGTACACGTTCCTATTTGCATTCCTATTTTTGTGGAGACTTCTCCTTGACTCACTATATTTTTATTTACTATTTCTAACTCGTCTACAGGTCATGTATTTATAAAAGTTAGTAAAAGCGCAGCACAGTGTAGTACAGCATGGTTAAGAATAGGTAAACATTGTGAAGCCCGGAGATGTATGGTAATGCATGTTAAAAAACACATGGCCAACCATGGGAAAAGATTACAGTGCAAAATTCCTTTTATGAGAGACTCTATCCATTCAGGATTTTTATTTCTGTACACTCATGCACTGAAGAACCCTGGAACTGTGCAAGAAACTATATCAAGCAGACACACGTTTTTAGCTAATGTCGTCATCAACGCCCTTTCATTATAGGCTTGACGAATGACGCACTTTCTGCACAGCTCAACATCAAATTACATCAAAATCCGATTGAAATTCAACCCTTAAATAATGCTTATTTACAAGACAAGTCCCCCACATTCTACTTTCTATTTCAAAGCCAGTCATTTCTGAGGGGGTTCAACGTTACCAACAACCATAAGTGGAGACTCAGGACGGAGGAAAGGAGACTCTTCTTCACACAGAGAGTGGAGGAAAGGAGACTCTTCTTCACACAGAGAGCGTGAGGGGATGGAATGGGTTACCTAGTCATGTTGCTGAAGGAGACTCTTCTTCACACAGAGAGCGTGAGGGGATGGAATGGGTTACCTAGTCATGTTGCTGAAGGAGACTCTTCTTCACACAGAGAGTGGTGAGGGGATGGAATGGGTTACCTAGTCATGTTGCTGAAGGAGACTCTTCTTCACACAGAGAGTGGTGAGGGGATGGAATGGGTTACCTAGTCATGTTGCTGAAGGAGACTCTTCTTCACACAGAGAGTGGTGAGGGGATGGAATGGGTTACCTAGTCATGTTGCTGAAGGAGACTCTTCTTCACACAGAGAGTGGTGAGGGGATGGAATGGGTTACCTAGTCATGTTGCTGAAGGAGACTCTTCTTCACACAGAGAGCGTGAGGGGATGGAATGGGTTACCTAGTCATGTTGCTGAAGGAGACTCTTCTTCACACAGAGAGTGGTGAGGGGATGGAATGGGTTACCTAGTCATGTTGCTGAAGGAGACTCTTCTTCACACAGAGAGTGGTGAGGGGATGGAATGGGTTACCTAGTCATGTTGCTGAAGGAGACTCTTCTTCACACAGAGAGTGGTGAGGGGATGGAATGGGTTACCTAGTCATGTTGCTGAAGGAGACTCTTCTTCACACAGAGAGTGGTGAGGGGATGGAATGGGTTACCTAGTCATGTTGCTGAAGGAGACTCTTCTTCACACAGAGAGTGGTGAGGGGATGGAATGGGTTACCTAGTCATGTTGCTGAAGGAGACTCTTCTTCACACAGAGAGTGGTGAGGGGATGGAATGGGTTACCTAGTCATGTTGCTGAAGGAGACTCTTCTTCACACAGAGAGTGGTGAGGGGATGGAATGGGTTACCTAGTCATGTTGCTGTAGGAGACTCTTCTTCACACAGAGAGTGGTGAGGGGATGGAATGGGTTACCTAGTCATGTTGCTGAAGGAGACTCTTCTTCACACAGAGTGGTGAGGGGATGGAATGGGTTACCTAGTCATGTTGCTGAAGGAGACTCTTCTTCACACAGAGAGTGGTGAGGGGATGGAATGGGTTACCTAGTCATGTTGCTGAAGGAGACTCTTCTTCACACAGAGAGTGGTGAGGGGATGGAATGGGTTACCTAGTCATGTTGCTGAAGGAGACTCTTCTTCACACAGAGAGTGGTGAGGGGATGGAATGGGTTACCTAGTCATGTTGCTGAAGGAGACTCTTCTTCACACAGAGAGTGGTGAGGGGATGGAATGGGTTACCTAGTCATGCTGCTGAAGGAGACTCTTCTTCACAAAGAGAGTGGTGAGGGGATGGAATGGGTTACCTAGTCATGTTGCTGAAGGAGACCCTTCAAACAGAGAGTGGTGAGGGGATGGAATGGGTTACCTAGTCATGTTGCTGAAGGAGACTCTTCTTCACACAGAGAGTGGTGAGGGGATGGAATGGGTTACCTAGTCATGTTGCTGAAGGAGACTCTTCTTCACACAGAGAGTGGTGAGGGGATGGAATGGGTTTCCTAGTCATGTTGCTGAAGGAGACTCTTCTTCACACAGAGAGTGGTGAGGGGATGGAATGGGTTACCTAGTCCTGTAGGAGAGGCTGAAGGAGACGCTTCTTGATTGGGGCAGGGTTTGATCATTAAGCACCAGTAGGCTCTCTGGTGCTAAACTTTCAAAACAATTTAGCACCAATTTTCAAAACGCTTTGCACCCCTGCTTAAGTGAGCACTGACACTTTGTTTCTGAATCTGGGTGTTTGATTCTGTCCCTCACTGGGTTTCTTTGGCTTACTAAAGCCTATAGTCATCTATGAGCTGTTCCCTTGTGACTACAGCCATGCTTGAGGCTGTTTCCATCACTGACAGGGCAAGAGTACATTATGCAAATTCGATATTTGACTGTGTCACTGGTGATAAAGTTCTAGAGGTATTGCAGGTGAAAATACCCGAGTGTGTGTGATCTGTGATGTATGGAGAGCTTTCAGTAATATCCCATTGTCCTGCCCGAGTGAGGAAGGCATGGTGATTTCAGCATGTCAGAGCCACAAGATAGCCATACAGGCCATTTTACTCATGAGTGGAGTCTGAGACCTAGAACAGCATTTTCACACCATGGAAGCCAACTTGTTATTCATCTGCGGTTTGATGGATTGAGTTTTAAATGACAGAGTTAATCTGAAATGCTCAAAACTAGGGTTACCAGACGTCCCAGGAAAACTGAATTTTCCTAACCTGGCTCTTTGTATATTTAACATGTTTTGATCAGGCGACAAAAGTGTGAAAACAGTGAATTGTTGTGATCTGCAATAAACACACCCGATGTTTAAATTTTCAATTAAGATTGTGTTATTATATATAGTCATTTTAACTGCTTCAGAGTTGCTACAGCATCCATGAATTGAAGGACAACATCTTGTTTTTTCAGTCTGGTAATCTGGTAACCTTACTCAGAGTAGTTGTCATTTAAATTCTGCAGAACAGGATGAGCAGTGCTAGCCCCTGTAGCAGGAAAACAAATGTACTTGGTGGTCTAGTGGTTAAAGGAAAGGGCTTGTAACCAGGAGGTCCCCGGTTCAAATCCCACCTCAGCCACTGCCTTGTGTGACCCTGAGCAAGTCACTTAACCTCCTTGTGCTCCGTCTTTCGGGTGAGACGTAATTGCAAGTGACTCTGCAGCTGATGCATAGTTCACACACCATAGTCTCTGTAAGTCGCCTTGGATAAAGGCGTCTGCTAAATAAACAAATAATAATAATGATAATAATACCAGGAGGTTGCGTCAAATCCTGGCTCAGCCACTGACTCACTGTGTGTGTGACCCTGAGCAAGTCACTAAACTTCCTTGTGCTGCAATTTTTGGATGAGATGTAAAACCGAGATCCTATTGTAAGTGATTCTGCAGCAGCAGTTTTTGATGAAAGCGTCTGCTAAATGACTAATTGATAATAGGATCAGATGAGCATGTCTATAATATACACATTCTAATGTTAAGTCCTGAAAGCTGTTTGACACTACAGTGGATTGTGATGTCAAAGACAGCATTTATTTTTACAACAGTATTGAGAAAAACTAAAAAGTCAACAGTGTGTACAGTGGTCCCAAATTAACAGAAAACCAACAAGCATGTTGTATAATTACTAAAAAACGTAGTTTGATATATATATATATATATATATATATATATATATATATATATATATATATATGGAAGTCAGATGGTTGTGCTGTATCTAATGTGGAGGGGCTTTGCAATGGCACTGTGATTAATTAATTTAGTCACATTAAATCATGCTTTACACTGATGCGCCTTTGCCATGAAGAAAGTTCAATAAAAGCAAAAGATCTGTGGGTAGCAATGTTAGGCACTCTTACAGTCTGCTGATTAAATGAATACCACAATAAAGGATATCCATTATTTAGAATGGATTACCATACCACGTACTGTAGCAACGGTCATTTATTTTCACACGCAGCGTCTGGTAGTCTGGCGCCATCTACCGGTAAGAACAAATAACGCCTATACAGTATTTGCTTAAATTATTAATTCAGAGCAAATTGGGCGTGTGAGTGGCTTTAGCCACAGACGAAAACGTGAATTACAGGACAAGTATCTTGGGAATAGAAATGCTAGCCAGGCAGCTGCTATTCAAAGGTTAGCCAAACGCTGGTCGGTGTTTAAAGACATTAAAACCGAATATGTATGTCAGAGGTAAACACGTGCACTGCAGGAAACGACACAGCGGCTGGCGTTTTCTCAAATTACATATAGCAAAAACGAACGTAGATTTGAAATCTGAAAAAGTATTAGTCCTTATTCTTATCTTATAATTTATATTGCATCACACTAAAAAAAATGTCCTGTGTATCTATTAACTGAAAAACAACTGAATCCATCAACCAATAGGATTAGGAGTCGAGAAGCGACAGTTGACGCCAACGGCAAGCGTCGTTTGAACGCTTCTAACGTATACTCGCGTTCTGAATGGCTTTATCCACGCCAAATACTTCGATTAAAACTTATAATGCAGGATTTTAATCTGGCAAGGACAAGCAGCGAGGCTGGTAAGATTGTGAAGAAGTACTTTTTTTTCAGATAATGTCTTTGTTGTGTAATTTCAACTCAGTCAGCCTCGGTTAACGCGACACCCCACGGGGATGACAATAGTAGGCCTTGGCTTTTTCCATCCACCTTTGAAGCTCGGTAAAAGTTATGCCAATAAGAAAATAAATGCGACAAACGCCATGGAAAACGGTTTAAGTCGACTTTTAAGAAGTTTTTACTCGTGTGACAAGCTCCCTCGCTAGAGGTGGTTTGAATTTTTACTCCTAACGCCCTTCTTGGCATTCCAGTGACGTCAGATTGTTTAATGCGCATGCTCCAGTGATAAAAAAAAAACAAGTTGGCAGACACGGAGCAAATAAGAAACACAATTATTCTTACAATTGCGGTACTGAACGAATATGATGATGTCTCTGCACTTGATCTGTTTAAGTTTTAAGTTCAAAGTTTCTACCCATGCATTTCAATTAAAAAAAAGGTCTAAAAAAAATGCAATTTTGTTTAATAAAACCATGGCAAAAAACAAACAAAACTAAACTAAACAAAAAAAAAAAAACAAGCTAAGAACATAAGAGCAAGAAACGTTTTAGCACAAATCAATCTATCTATCTATCTTGTCTATCTATCTATCTATCTATCTATCTAGTCTCTCTCTATCTAAATCTATAAAATGTGAAAGAAATTGACCTTTTTATTTTATGTTAGACTACTGATAAAGTGGTAGAAACTTAATTTCCTGCAGTGTGAGTTGTTTGAATGTGTATTATGCTATTAAACTGTACTTTTGAAATCATGAATTTGTTTTCTATGAACAAGTAGTCTGCTCCCTGACTATTTTAGGGAATCCTTCTGAATCATATTATACTTTAATTCAAATCATGTGATGAATACTATCCATATATGGACTTATCAGGGGTTTCCCCAAATATAAACCAATCAGATGAATCAGTATTTTTTATTTCATTTTACCGTGGCACTGCCAAAAATGTACTGATTTGCCTGACAATCACACAAGCAAATCTTATAGAATGCGTCACCTTTTGATAAAAATATTAATTTAAAATAAATGACTCAGTAAACACCCCCCCTCCCCTCACCTGCGATTTGTAAATGGGAGAACTGTCAGCATTATTTTGTATCATTTCGGATGTACGCAATAATAACACAAACTGAGAAATAATGTCAGAATTTGTTAATCTTTTCATAATCAGTAATTTTTTTCTCCCATTTTAAAACTCGGCTTTTGATTGGCTGATCTGGGGCCACTAGTCTCCTCAAGTCATATTTTTTGCGAATAACCTGAAAACGTAGCAACACATGCAAATTAGGTTATGACATCACGAAATGTCACAGGGAATTCCCTTGGACTCTCTAGAATTTGTAGTGGATGGAAAACCTTTTTTTCGTCCTTATGTTGCTACTATTTTTTTTTTAGCAATTTTACCAAGTAACCTGCTCGATAATTGGATGGAAAACACACTAGTGTTGACTTATCCGCGTTAACCACGGGTGCACACTAGCCATGGCATTAACATGCATATAAGTAACAGAACTCACACCTTTACAGTATTACGGTATTTACAAGTTTATTTTTAGTTAAATGTCCTTATGAAAACGGTTTAAAGACCTGCAGTGAATGAATCAATTACAGTATACAGTACTGTACAAACTCGTATGGTTCGATTGAAATAAGAATTAATAAAATAACTAGAGTTATTTTTACGAAAAACAATCCAACCAAGAAAACTGTTGGCTATACTTTTAGGTATTGGCTTGTACTGTCTAATTTGACGACTTAAATAGTGAAAGTTAACAAATGTACTTCATACAGAATTAACTCGGTGAACAAAAACAATAATAAACAACTTACAGTTTCACACAGAAATCAAGCATTGTCGATTGTTTCGCATGCAAAAAGACATGGTTTGAAAGTTCTGCTGACAAGCTTGTTAACCCGAATAACCTGAGCTTTAAAACCAATTAAAGGAGAAGTAATTTTTCACTTCTCACGCATTATGAACTGACACTGTGACCAGCTGCACTTGGTAGTTGTGTTTGAATGAATGAACGATCCGTTTCCAGTCAGAGGTCAGTCACATGAAACGACAGTGTTGAGTTATCCACTAATCTTTTTAATAGTTTTTATCCCTTCGGTACCTGTAATAAGTGTCGCGTTAGGAGTAAAGCACGGTGTCAAATTAAAAGAGGCAGGATGAATATATTTTATATGGAGAAAATTCGGGACCTAGACTGTCTGTCGAATTAAGCGAAGGTGTCGAGTTATCCACCAGTCGAGTTAACCGAGGCTGACTGTATATCTGCTACCTACTTTTTTATTATTCCGTTTCTCCCCTGTTTAGGAAATAACTCTCTTACTATTGTTTATGATCTTGATAACCATGTGTTTAATATGTGTTTTTTTAACGTTTCCGCCTCAACATGTCTCACTCAGAAGATTCAATCTCAGTTATCGTGCCGGCCACCACTAGTCAAGAACTGAGCCAGCACGGCAAGACTTTGATCTCCGAAACTGAGATAGCCATGGGCCAGTATTGTCCAGACAACATTCACGGAGACAACCAGGAGTTAGCTCAAAGTGGCGGAGAAAAGATTGAAACCACGATTCTCCTGCGTTCGCCTGGGCTCCCTTCAAACTGTCAAGGCCCGTACGTCTTCCAGGACGCTCAGGAGAATGCAGGAGACCCCCGGACAGCCCCGTCCTACTATGACATCACCCTTATGGAGGAGAAGCTGCAGCCAGTAGAGCAGCAGCTCCAGTACCTTCTGAAGAAGGCAGAGGAGTTTCAAACGCATCTCGTCTACAGGTCATTTATTTTTTATTCATACATTTAAAATACTTTTTATTTGCATATTTTAACAAATATCACACAGTCACTATTGTATTCCAAGTCCAATATCACATAAAGTCTGCGATGTGCAGGATTATTATCACTCTTTACATATCAGGGGCTTCAGAAAATGGGTAAGTCAGATATAAATAGCTGATCTATATATAGCATAGCAGATATTTTTTCTTCAATCTCTTGCAACAAAACTTGATCAAAAGAATTGTATTTTTCTTTTTTTTTTTTAAATTTAGTCGTTGCCAATTAGTTTTTATTATTTTCTCCGCAATTTGAATTGCCCAATTATTTTTAGGCTCAGCTACCACCCCTGCGCTGACTCGGGAGGGGCGAAGATGAACACACGCTGTCCTCCGAAGCGTGTGCCGTCAGCCGCCCGCTTCTTTACACTCTGCAGACTCACCGTGCAGCCGCCTCAGAGGACAACGCAGCTCTGGGCAGCTTACTGGCAAGCCCGCAGGCGCCCGGCCAGACTACAGGGGTCGCTGGTGCGCGGTGAGCCGAGGACACCCTGGCCGACCTAACCCTCCCTCCCCCCGGACAACACTTGGCCAATTGAGCGCCTCCCCCTGGGAGCTCCCATTCACGGTCGGCTGTGGAATAGCCTGGACTCGAACCGGCGACGTCCAGGCTATAGAGCGCATCCTGCACTCTAGCGAGTGCTTTTACTGGATGCGCCACTTGGGAGCCCCTCAAAAGAATTGTATATTATTTAAACACATTTTGCTGACAGTGTCACATTGTCAGGCTCAAAAACGCATGACGTACGCCAGAACGACAAAACACGTGAATATTCCCAAAATTAACACCATTTGCTTAAGACTTCTCGTGCATTCACTGCATGTGCAACATGCAGAGATGTGGCTATAAAAGTGGAGGGTTCTCAGCTTGCATGTCTTATTGATGCTCACTGTAGACACATTTGAAGTTATGCCTAGACTTACCGAGGCTCAACGGAATAATGCTATTGGACATTTGGGAACCAGAATCTCAGTCTGCCATGACATGGCGTCTGAATGTTTCCCAGAGCACTATAGGACGACTTTGGCACTGATACCAGCAACGTGGAACAACACTTGACCGCCCAAGATCCGGTAGACCATGTGTGACGACAGCAGCCCAGGACAGATTTATACGCCTGACAGGTTCACCACTGCAGCCTCTACAACATCTGCAGTACCAGGCATGCATAGAATTTCCACCAGACTGTCAGAAACCGCCTACGGGAGGCAGGTATCCGAGCAAGAAGGCCAGTTAGAGGAGTGATTCTTACACCGCAACATCGTCGACAACGACTTCACTGGTGTCATGATCACAGAATATGGCCCATACAAAGATTGAGAAACGTGGTGTTGAGTGATGAATCCAGATTTCTGCTTCGACATGCAGATGGAAGAGCCCGGGTACACAAGCGACGTCATGAACGTTTTGGGGCCAGCTGTGTGCGACAGGTTGACAGATTTGGTGGTGGGAGTGTCATGGTGTGGGCGGCAATCACAGAATTATTATTATTATTATTATTTATTTCTTAGCAGACGCCCTTATCCAGGGCGACTTACAATCGTAAGCAAAAACATTTCAAGCGTTAATACAAGTAATACAATAAGAGCAAGAAATACAATAACTTTTGTTCAAGCAAAGTACAAGTTTGACAAACCACAATTCAATAATACAGCAGGTAATAGTGATAGTTACATCAGGATATGATATGAGTATTCTGAAGTACAGGATTAAATGCAGTAAAATAGGGGGCTGATAAGAGCAAAATAAAGCACATTTACATGAAGGGTGATAGTGTCCCAGGATACAAACAGAGGAGTTCTACAGGTGCTCTTTGAAGAGGTGAGTCTTAAGGAGGCGCCGGAATGTGGTCAGGGACTGGGCAGTCCTGACATCTGTAGGAAGGTCATTCCACCACTGCGGAGCAAGGGTGGAGAAGGAGCGGGCTTTGGAGGCAGGGGCGGAACCAACTTTGTTCACGTTCAAGGCAACCTGGCAGCTCAGCGCTATTGTCATGAGATCATACGGCTCGTGATCCCATTCATGAAGCATCGTAACGTCACTTTCCAACATGACAATGCACGACCGCACACAGCCCAGACCACCACAGCTTTCCTCACTCAGACCAAAGTTCAAGTGCTTCCCTGGCCGTCTCGATCACCAGATCTGAACCCCATTAAGCATTTGTGGGACGAGCTTGATCGACGTGTGCGACGACGTCACCCCGAGGCACAGAGGTCACAAGGACTTTTCCAGGCACTTGAGCAGGAGTGGGTTGCCATTCCCCGGCATGTTATCCAGGCTCTGATTCGATCCATGGACAGGAGATGTCAGGCCGTCATCGATGCCAATGGTGGGCATACCCGTTACTGATTTCTGTTGACGTTGAACTTTGTTTGACCTTTGAAAGTGACTTTATTGAATGTCTTAATGATTTCTGTACAGGTCAGGTTAAGGTTCTTTGGAACTGTCTATTTTACTGTGAAAACTGCCATACTAATGCTATAAAAAGTACATTCAAAACACCTATACATTTCTTTTTTTGATAAATATTAGTGTGGGGGCAAATATTGCACAATTCAAACAAAAGCTGCTTGAAATGTTTTCGTAATTTATAAGCGACCATCTCAGCACATATATATATATATATAGGATAATCTGAGTCACTATCATTCGAGTCTGAGTCACGAGTCCTTGAAACAAACTCAAATCAATTTTCATTAAACTAGTGGTAGCAGTGGGGGAACAGTTTACCTAACAGACGTTGTCTGATATCCCTCAGGAAAAATGCAAAAAAAATGCAAAAAAAATACAAAAAAAATGAATTTGATTTATTTTTTCTAGCTAGATTATTCTATTCGCATGCCTTTTTCTACTTGTCTGTCACCATCTTCTTTTCTTTTGGAATTGGAATACTGTTTGAATGTACCTGAAGTTTATAAATAAGCTTCAAGTTCAAGTTTGTGGACATTGTTTTTCACTTTGATAGAAGACGTGATCTGGACTATAGAGCCGGTGTAGTGTTAGTGGTACATCATTAGAATGTGGAACGTGTACCAAAACTTGACCCCTGTAATGTAAGAAAGTGGTATGCTGTCAGATTTTGGCACAGTTGCAATTATTTGTGATCTGATGGGTGTTTTCCTATTGTAAAAAAGAAGTAATTTACCTTTAATTAAACATTATTTTTTTTGCAAACTTAAACTGGGAAACAGACAATCACTATATATATATTTATATATACATAGTGTGCTCCATTTACAAAGCAAGCCCTTTATACTGCAGAACTAGTTACAAGACAGCAGATCAGGTTTGAAAGTATAATTCACATGTAGCTGCTGCTGTGTTGTTTTCCCTTTCCTGCAGCCGAGATCGCATGCACAAGGAAGACTTTGCCCGGGCAGTGCCCACCTTCCTGAAGACGTGCCAGCCGTACTTTGGGTACCTGGAGTCTACGGCCCGCAGCTTGCTGCCCGAGTGCAGACCCCTGCCTGAATACATCAAGAAACGGGTGAGGAACACTGCCACTGAGCAAACACGTACCCGTAGGGGATCCTAATAGAGGCATGGTAGGGGCTTCTGTTCAATCTTCTAGTGACTGGTTTCCAGACCCTGATTAGCACTAATCTTGGGCTACCTGACCTGAGATAACACAGTATCAAGATTAGTGCTGATTGGGGTCTTGTGAAACCAGTCATCTGCGTTTAAACTGCAGGATTAAACACATTTTGTTAAAAGACTGCTACATGTCTATATGTGTGTGCAGCACTGTATATGGAAAAGACTGAAGAAATATTGACTACAGTAGTCCCTCGCTAAACCGGACATGTTGGGAGACAGACAGGTTGTCCTAAAAAACATGCATGTGTTCTCTGTACACATTACATTATGTAAAAATCTAAATCTGTACAGTAGGCCTATACAGTATACGGCACAATGGTGTCTATGTGCGAGGGGCTGCTGTACGAGATAAACTGGCCAGCACACTTAGTATTATGTCATGTTTAAACGTTTAACATCTGCATGCTCTTAAATTAGGCTGTGTCTAGATTAAGCTCAGGAATGTGTTTTTGAGCTCAAGCTGCTATGGGGAGTCTTGCATCACTGAAAGTGTATGGGTGTGGTGCAGTGCGTTGTGTAACAGGCTGTCTGTCGCTGTCCTCCTGCAGCTGCTGCAGTTCTCCCAGCAGCTCTCCAGCAGCCTTGAGCACCTGGTGTTGATGTACGCCTCCTTCGACTTCATCTCACTGGAGGAGACTGACCCCTGCAGGTACGCCGCTGCCACTGCGCCCTTAACCAATTCAATTCCAATGGAAGCCATCGGTGCTACACTTCCGCCTGTGACTGAGTTAACAGGACAGGACTAGGTAACACTGCTCACAAGGGTTCGATAACCTGACACATGGAACTGCAGTTATATACCTGTACAGCAGGGGGCCCCTGGGGGCCACAGGTTGGTTTCAGGGGGGCCAGAACACATACAGAAGTGTTCTCTTCCAAACGACCCGGACAAAGAAATGTTATACGAACACTTGGGGTTATTCTGAATATAACATTAACATCCGCTCATGCCTGTACTAACAGCACATTATGTACCATTATACAACAAAAGAGGGCGATTGTAAGAACAAAATAGGCAATTATATTGATGCACTTTATATTTTTCAATAAAAAAATTAATAAAAATGCAGGATTTCTGTCAATGTATGGTTTTACAGTAGAAGTTCTTGATATACTGTCTTCCCCCTACATAAATAAAATAAACCAGACCGCTCCCACTCACCTTTATAGGCAGATTTAAGTTGCATCTGCAGACAGCGTACCACGACCACGTAGGGTTATGCGGAGCGGTTTCTCAAACATCATAGAAACGACATTGAACATCATGAAAGCATTAGTACTTCTGCCAGTACAAACGAACACCCTCTCTCACAAAAGGAATCCAAATCTGGATTTCGGGTGGGGGACCTCTGTCAGCGTGCTTAATGTCATAGGGGCCTTGAGACTAAAAGGTTTAAGAGAACACAAAGCCACTTTTTCAGGAACAGCGGCTTGAAACCTGGTTCCAGGAGATCAGGAGACCGAGTTTGAGGCAACTTTGATGTATCAAACCCAAAGTCTCCCCTGCTGTGCCGTGCAGTCCTGAAACCAAGTCCCAAGCCACAAAGTGGCTTTGTATTCCCTCAGTGTAAGTAAACCCGTGCTGTAAGGTACATGCCTACAGTTGTAATAACTGCAGCTGTACCCTTCTTCCCTGGCAGTGTCTCGTATTTCTACTGCGGGGAGGTGCAGTTGGGGCTATGGTACCACATCTCCATCTTCCGCTACTGTCGTCCGGTGCCCTACAGCGCGGCCGGGGAGCCCCCCGGCCTGTACAAGAGGATGAGGTGGAACGTGGAGGTTCTGGAGAGCGCCAACGCAGGGGATGGGAGCCCTGTGGAGACGGAGTAGTGAGTACGAGAGCTGGAGGGGGTTCAGCAGGGTCGACTTTCACACTCAACGTCATCGAGAAAGATGTATCGAGTTTGTCAAGTATAAACGATACTGTAATGTCACGATACGTATCACGATATGCAGGTTGCGATATGGCACGCATCGCGATACATGTATGATGCATAATAAGATCAAATAACGAGGGACTGTTTTGTTAAAAGAAACAGAGAGGGAGGGTATGTATTCATAGCACCTATAAGACAACACTTATCCTTCATTCAAGAACCATACAAGCTCTGTTCTGCTTTTGGTCTTGTGTCATGTTACAAATGATACATACCTTTATTATTATATGATAGCGCCTGTAAAGAAAGTAGCACTAAAAGAAGCTTTGCACCCCCATTTTAAGCTTCTTTCAGTATTTCTATACATTTGGATTTCTTACAAAGACGTATTACCCAGTCTTCTCTCTCATTTGCAATGGCAGTTACTTCCTGTGCTGCGAGTCCAAGGCCCTGGGTGTGTGGTCAATCGGTCAGTGGATCCAAACCGACCCCAAGCCAGGGGATGACGACCTGTTCTCCTGGTAAGATTTCAGGTTTGGGGGGGTGGGGAGGGTTTGTGGTTGTAACCCCTTCAGGTACACAAGAAATTGAGCGGTTGTTCAAATGGTTTCTTCTTAAAGTCCATTTGAGAGCGACTTAAGTATCACGAGGAGGAAACTGACAATTTGGATGACCGGATCCAACCCTGTTTCGTGCACCTCATTGCAAAATGAATTAAGTTGGCATTGTTTTTATTTGCGGGACACTTAAGTCTCTTGTACCTTAAAGAGTTAAGGGGGACCTACATTGAGGAAAGACCTGCTTTTTAGTATTGCACTTTTAAAAATGAAAGTTTTAAAAGTTTTCAATTTGATTAAAAAAAAAAAAAAAAATCAACTGCACAATAAGGGAGCAGTGAAAACAGCACCAAGGGTATGTAAACAGAGCTTCAAACATGACGATAGTTACAGTGCGGGGACAAATACTTGAATACCCAAACACACACTGCTTGGAATGCATTTGGTTGCAAAAATTGTGTATTTGTTCAGATAGCAGAATTTATATATGACAGATGAGCAATGCATAAACGAGGTCTGAAATAAATAGCACCCATTCTACTGTACAGAAGAGGGGTTCTCTCCTTTAACAGGTAATATTTGAGTGAGATTCTTCTATTTAATATAGCAGTATTACACAGTAAAATTGCACCCTTATTTCACCATTTGTCATGAAAAATGTGTTGAAAGCAGTGAACGAGTACAGGACATATACACAGTACAATACTGGACTCTTGCTATCAACATGGCCTAGCTAGGAATGACCCGAATGAGTGTTATGGGATCAACGAGGAAGCACTACAGTTCAAAATGAAAGCATGTTCAAACCCGTGTTTGCCCCCCCCCCAGCAGCACCAGTTTATTATTCACCATTGCAAAGCTACTGTTTAAATATCAGAGGTGACCCAAAAGAGGAGCCGACTACATGAGGAGTTACTCAAAAACCTTCCAGAATTAAAGGAATTGCCCGCCCAACACGTGCTCTGTGGTGGAACTTGGTCTTGCATTACAACCGTCCTTATTAATAACGCATGTTTCATGGTCCAAAACACTGTAATAATTGAAAGCCTGCTTCTGCCTCCTTCCTCAGGATCACGTGCATTCAGTCCCGCGGAGACTACAAGCAGCTGCTGATCATTGGGTTTGAAGAGCCCTCTCAGATCCAGGCCACTGACCTCTTTCTGGAAGTCCTGCTGAACCAGAGGGAGCAGCCGACTTTATCCCCCGGTGACAGGGGCAGCACGATGCACTGAATGCCCCTGCCAGCCTTCCTGCAAACCACACCCCACCCCACAGCTGGGTTTTTTGCACTGAGATTCGTCCAAAGAGGTGCTTGGAACCGCTGCGTGTATATATTTCTTACCAATGTTGATTTGTCAGCAGTTAGATTTGTTTAAGTAGTTGTTTCAATACACAGTAGAAAAAAATAAAATAAATTAAAAAGCAGTTGTACTTTTTATTCTTCTTAAAGCCCCCGCCTCCTAAATTGGTTACTCCTGTTGCTCTTACATAGTGTTGTAAAAATACATTGCAAATTGTCAATGCAGTATATCCTGCTGCACAAAAGTGCCTATTCTTTTTTTGATTACTAGTCCATTGAAAACACTGTACAGAAAGATTGTTTAGGAGTTTAAATGACTGATCCAGGGGCTTCTTGTGATATTACATTCCTACCTGAAACCTCTTGCACGTGAATTGTTTGCAATAGTTATTCTACGCACTCATGTTCCTCAGAGGGACTGTAAGGTATATTTGTGGCAAAATTAAAAACGACTGTTCAGTTTTTTGTGTGCTGTTGAAATATTTTTGTGTTTTAGTTTCAGTATAATTTAACATCCCAGGGGAGAGTTTGTGTTGCAAGGAGATCATATTTTGTTGGGAGTAGAATTGAGAATTTTATTTATTGCAATATATCAGTCAGGCATATAGGTTTGTATATTAAAAAACAAGAAAAATCCTCACATTAAGAAATATTTTATTCACACGCACACAAAAAAATACATAAATTAAAATGCTACAAAACTGCCACAAAAACTTCATATCAAATCTTCATATTGTTTTTCCATTATCAAGCTGCCTTTTCAATCCTAGACCTTAAAACTAACAGCTTACTGTGTTAATATGGCTAGGATTTAAAATCTAATACAAAGATGCATTATGTTTTAAAATGTAAATATATATTTTTTAATGAGGTACCATACAATCTACATTTAATCTCAGCTGTAGAACACAGTCCCACTAAATACCCACCACTAGTGCACATTAATGTCTAAAGTATAAATAAATTCACATTTTCAAAACTCACATTTTCAACTCAAAAAAGGCAGTCACATTAAAAGTGAAACGACAAATGTATAAAACCACTCACAATACAACAGTTCCCTGCATACAAAGAGTTGAAAATGACTTGCTTCCCCACAGAGACTGTGATAGCAAGTCAGAAGGACATCCAAAACATCTGCAGAACACACATCTATTTTGCCTAGCCCTGGTTAATGTAGTGAGAGTACAGAACACATCTCCAAGGACTGCTTAGCAGTCTTCCTTGCCTTTACCTTCCATCACCGGAGTAATGCCAAGAAACAAAATCCAACCACCGCTTCCACAAATAAACGACACAAAGGAAATGAGCTCATCTGTTTTAAAATGTGGAAACTATAGCAGTATGAAATGCAGAACCACAATCAAATAGAACCAGTTAAAAACAAAAACTGCAGCAAAATGAATGACCTACAGTCTACAGGGCAGGCCCTATACAAAGTTAATTTCTAATCTGAGAAACTGCCTTCGGGAGTACAGTCAAGCTATCTTAACCCCACCCCTCCTTAACATTTGAAAACTTCTTTACAAATCCAGCATTTTAAAATCCGGAAGACACAAGATACTGCATACTTGTTAACCTAAAAAAGTACCATCTAGACATCAGAGTTCAACGCAGTTTGCGCTGGGCGTATGGGAAGGATTTGGGTACCTTAAGTTTAGTGTCAACCCTCCCAAACGCATGAATCTGGTCATCTAGTAAATCAAAGCTGCTTTTTTCAACCTCGTATTAAAAACTGAAACAATTCAGAACCTGAGTAGAATTCAGTGTATCCATTCCAGACCTCTTGAGAGTCCACCTGACTTCAATTAGATCCAGGAGAGTCATGGCTGATCTGAGAACAAAGAGACTAACAGAAGCTACAGTGTGCAAGACCTGGCGTTCTCCATATTTCTCACAGTCACTTTATAGAAAAAAAAACAAATAAAATCTTACCTGTGTGCTTTTAAAACCAACACAAATCAATGCGCAAGGCAGTGGCCACCATCTTATAAGACATAGTATCTTTCCTGGTTTTTACACCAGGCAACACACAATTTTGAGTGTTGGAAATCTAGGAGCCCGTCTTAAACCTCTACCATCGACTGGAAGTAAGACGCCCATAGCGGAGTAGTTTGACATTTACAAGACGATTTGTAAACACGTTGCATATGAAAAAAAAACAAAAAAAAACACACACCACTCACACATTAACGAACAGGTTTGAATTGAGCTTTGTATACTTTGATTCCATTTAGCTTGTCCTGGGTGAGCTCCTACGGTGCATGGTTTATGAAGGGGGGGGGGGATAAAATAAAAAGACCCTTCGTTTGTCTAAGCTCCTAACACAGACATTTAAAGTATTGCAAGGCAACAAGAGCCATCCGTCCATTCCTGCACCACCATCTTTTTTGGAAGACCTTGAATCATTGCTTAAGGAGAGTTAAACTGGATTATCCAGGTTGGATGTCAGTGATGGGTCTCCAACTCTACCACAGTCCAATCCCCGTGTGGAGATGTCATGTCTTCAGGAGAGTAACTGGTCACAGAGGTGATGCTGGCCCGCGAGTCGTCCATTGGGGAAATCAGCTGCGTCCACTGGCCGATCTCTACCTCGCTGATGGTGCCCCCTTTGTGGGGCAGGAGCTGGGTTCTCTCTCCAGAGATCAGCAGGGTCTGGTTGATGAGCTGCTCGACCATGTCTGCTTTGCCGCAGCCGAGAAGGAGAAGCCGCTTCCTGGTCTGGAGCGGATGTTCATCCTTGTCACCGTTTCTCTCAGATTCACAGTCTCCTCCGAGCTCTCCCAGCTCCTTTTCAAACACATCGTCCTCATCTAGCTCCTCCTCTTCGTCTTCGGTGGTTTCCATGGCTTCGTAAATGGTGCTGAGGACTGAAGAGGGGGAGTGCTGTCCTGGGGAGATGATCATCTGTGTCGGGGGCGGAGGTCGTGGTAAGGCAGGGGGTTTCGGAGGACTAGGGGCGGCGGACATCTGCATCTTCCCGTTCGGGTCTCCTGCGAAACAGTCGACATCACTTTGGATCGTTAAAGGGCGCCTGACTGTCTTATTTTTTCTTTACACACGAGCGATGAAAAGGGTGGACATTGCTAAGACTGCTACTACAGCTACTGCTAGGGTCTATGACTGAACCCGCAACAGAAGGTGGACTTTACTAGGCGGAATGGACCACAACACAGACAGTTAAATAAGAACACACACACACACACACACACACACACACACACACAGGACAAGGCAAAAATGAAACATCAAATAAGTCTATAGAAAGGGTTCAGTGTTAGAAGCGAGGCAAAAAGAAAAAGTGTTGATCCCATTAATATGGGAAATAATCAAATACCCAAATTACGTATTTAAATATAAATAAAAAAGGTTGAGTGCTTTCGTCTTCTGGATCTGCTATGGCAACATGGCTAATATTTTGGCCTCACTCCTTGTAGACTGCACATCACCCTTTCTAGTTCAAGACAGTCTAAAAAGCAGGTAGATGAAGTCACTTGGCTGAATGTTCAAAAGGGGCAAAACACACAAAGGGTGGCATTCTAGAATGACATTTGAAATCTTCTGGAACAGTGGAAAGTATCCGCTTAGTGACCAATGGTCCTGTATGAGATGCCAGCATTTACGCAACAGGCAGAAGACACAATAGTAATGAAATAACAAAAACGTCTTTATAAAAAGCAGTTCTACCCAACTTTAAACCAAAACCCCCAAAAAAGGTTGCGTTGTATAATTGCGTCACGTGTCTCTGTGACATTTAAAAACGATTACCTTCGTAATACATTTCTTTGTGGTCGAAATGAAAGATTACTCCCCAATGCTGCATTCCCAGCAGCATTCCTCTGGAGCTGAATAGTATATATACCTCTGAGACACCGTATTTACTTATGTGCAGAAGCCTCTTGAGAATATATATACCTTAAAGTTCTGTTTGCAGGTCTTTGTGTTTCAAAAATCACCACACAAAGTTTGTGGCAGTAATATCTATTGTACTGGATTGAAAAGGTGTAAGGACATGTATTTGTTTTTACCCTGGACCATGAAATTGACCAAGTAAATCTTTAAAGAGAGTTGGGTGGTGTGTGTTGACAGTGGTGGGCAACACCGGTCCTAGAGGATCATTTTACACCAAGTAGAACAAGTGTAGGGGCTGGATAGATGGTTAAATGATTTAGACATTTAACACAGTTGATAAAATGACCTGGATGGGAAGGACCAGAATTGCCCACTCCTGATGGACCCAAGACTCATGCAATTTAATAAATGTGTGATGGGGGGCGCTCACTTATGAACATCCATTCCAGTCCACAATCTTGATCCAACCATGTCACTGACACCTAGACTAGAAAAGGATTGAAGACAGTAGCACTAATGTTGCAGACGCCTTGGTTTTTTTATGTCAATAATTCTGCAACCTTGGACTTGTCAAAACAGGACCTTCTCAAAATCAAATATGTTGATTCTCTCCATGATGTTTAAATGCTGCTGTGTGTTTAGTGCTTCTAAAACGGAGGAACCAGCTGCAGTACCCAAGATTTTCAGTGTAGGGAAGCCGGAACTCATAGGTGGTCATGCATGACACTGGTGCCATCATCCCATTCTCAAGGTGTTCCTTACTCCCTACAGTGTGCCAGTTCACCAAGGACAGTCTACAAGACAATGTGGTGCTGCTTCCCAGACATAGAGTAGGGGAGGAAATCTTGGGAGAGGGTTTGAGTTTGGAATCAATGAGACACAAACAAAATGACGGCAATGTAATCCTGGTGGTGGTGTCAAATATGGTGTTACTAAAATAGGTCACTTTCACAGGTTACATAATTTGTACCTTATGGAGGCAAGCTAGTGTCGTTCTACAATGCTGTGCAAATCTTAACCTTCGAAAAGTTAAACGCTTTAAAATAAAAACTACCAAAAAGAGTGTCATATTAAATATCTACTTTTATTTAAAGCTATATTGAAATTCCACCCCCCAAATAAACAAACAAAACAGGAAATGAAGAGTACAAATCCCTTAAGTTTGAAAGAGGTGTAACACATTCCAATGACGCACATACAAAAACAAATTATAAAGGGAAAAGTCTCAGGTTAAAAACAGAAGGAATATACAAAAAGGTGAGAGTCCTTTAATAGTTCTATTAAGGGCTTCACAGGAAAACGTCTTCCAATCCATAGGGGCTAAATGATTAAGTGTATTGTAGTGTTATTCTTCAAGGGTAGGTTCTAGCAGCTATTGCACATACAAGATTTTAAGCTTTTATAAAGGGTGGCACTGGGTCAAGTCTAAAGGGCGATTCCCCGAATGCATTACTATACGTTACCTGTAAGCATGCTATCAGTGGTTTCACAAATAGCGGAGTAGTAGGGTGGAGCATGGTCCCCATCACTTGGCGAAGCTGCCGGAGAGTTAAGTGCATGGTCAGGGGAATCACGGTCGGATTCCTCACTAGGCAAGTCACTGATCATGTTTGGCATGCCGGTGTTTGCAGAGGAACAGTCTGTATCCAGGTTTCCGAGCACATTCGGAAACGCTGGCTTCACACAAAACATATACTCGCAGTCTCCCTTGTTCCCGGACTTTGGTAGTTGCGGGACAGTCTCGCAGGGAGATGTGTCCTCCAAGGGCAGGAGATCCACGTTGCGGTCTTTGTTGTTCTGGTAAGAGTCCATTCCTTTGGAGTCAGGCGCTGTTGGAACAGCCCCCTGTGTCTGCTCCTCAACCTGCTGGAGATTCAGTTCCTTCATCATGGTGGGGTCCTTGCTTTCCTCCAGGAGTTGATCTTCGTTCTCCAGAGAGAAGATACCGGGGCTCTTGCTGCAGCTTTCTGTCATGGAGTGGGCATTGGAAGTGCAGTCAAAGGCGTACGAAGCCACGGAATTGGTCGAATGCGGGGTGTCTGGCCCGCCGGCATCGGTGGACATCATATGTTGCTCCTCGTATTCATCTACGGACTGGAGCCCGGCCGGGAGTTTGCAGTCGGGATCCACAGCAGCTTCCTCCTCCATCAACTTCTTCCCTTTCTCCTCGAAAGCCACGTTGTCTATCCCAATGAATCCAACCACTCCTGGGTCATTAATCAGCATCTCCCCTTCGGTGTCGGAGTGGTCCTCTTCGGTCACATCTTCAGAAGATGCAACAGACTCTGTTGGGGGATCACCCAAAATGTCATCAGCGGGGAGGGTCTCTGTCTCCTCATCCCCCTTTTCTAGGTGTATCCCCAAATCCTGGTCTATCGGGAGGTCCTCGAGCGGGCTGATAATCTGGTGATGAAGCTGAATTCCTCCAAGCTTCTCTTCCGATTTAGATTCGACCCCAGAACTGCTGTCGTAATCCTTCAGCTCCTCTGGAGTGCTGGTCTCGCTGCTGCTTTGGGCGGCCAGTTCTGGGCCACTCAGAGTGCTTGATTTTGACGGTCCTTTCTCTGGCTCCCTCTCAGGGGGAGAGGCAAGGCTCTCGAAGGGCAGTTTGTCAGCCTCTTCTTGGGGGCTGCCAGGTGTGGCCTCTTTCTCGGTCTTGGGCGGATTGTGAAGTTCTGCTTGTTTGCACAGCTCCGCCAGGGACTCAACTGGCAAAGACTGAGGCTTGGCTGCCATGGAGTATAGCAGTTCTTGTTCCGTTGGGGTCTCACATACAGGCGTAGGCAGTTCATCTGGACTTGAAGAGTTGAGCTCAACTCCCATGCAAGCTGAATCACTTGCACCTTTTTCTGAGAATACAGTTTCCACACTCTGTGGCTCACCTTCCATATTAGTGGCACTGAATGTAGTATCCTCTTGCAAGTCCGCACTGTATGGGTCCATTATATTTTCAGCAGAATTTAGTTGAAATCCAGCGGGCTCTTCTTGCACAGGACTTGCGTCGGCTTCAGGAGTGAAAGAAACAAAGGGATTGTTCTCAGACAAATGGTTTTCCGGTACTTTAGGTTCTGCTGGAGGCTGGACCGCTCGGGCAGCGTGCTCTGGCACTTCAAAAACCACCGCAGGAGCAGCACTCAAGAAGTTCAAGTTATCAGGGGTCTTAAGGTCCACGTCACGTGACATCTCTTCCACCAGGTCATCTTCATCAGGATTTCCATAACTTTCCAGCCCACTCTCTGTAACGACCTCGCTCACCATCTCGACATCTTCATCGTCCTCGTGTTCCACATTCTCTGCGCTTTCAGGGTCAACTTTTTCCGATCCGACATCCATATCATATTCCCGGTCTTCCAAATCCAAAGCATTAACAGGATGCGGCGCGCCTCTTTCTTGCAGGAAGTAGTCTTGTTGAACATCAGGCGCCGCTCCAATATCAGGGGAACCACCACGGCCAACCTCCCTCAAATCATCCATGCTTTCCATTCCTTCTAAAAGTCCAGCGTCCGACTGTGGTGCGCTCAGTTCGGACATGCAGGGCTGGCTAACGTCTTCCGAGTCCATTTCGGAAGTCAGCCCTTGGTGCATGTCTATCCCGGAGGGTTCACTCCTTTCCATGTACTCCGTTTGCTCTGCCACTGTCTTGGACCTCTCTTCGGTGGCCTGGGACTCCCCCATCTCCGACACCGAAGAGTGACTAAAATCTTCTTCCGACCGAATCTCGTCATCTTCGTTAATTTCTGCATCTGCTTTTTCAATCTCGCTCTTGTCTTTTTGTGCTCCCATGTTGTCGTCATCAGTTGGCACGACTGCCTCTTTTCTTTCTGCACCCCCTGAAGGAGGCATCTCCTCCTCCTCCTCCTCCTCCTCCTCCTCCGGTTCTGGTTGCTCAGTCTTCTCCAGTAATGCTGATTCACACAATGGAGTCTCCAACTTAAATTCTTCTTGGTGTTCCCAACGTTGTTCAGGCATCACTTGGACTTCTTTTGGTTCTTCTGGCAACATGGATTCCACCACTGGTTCATCAGCTAAAGCCTTCTCCTGGCTTTCACAACATGCAACAGCTGTCTCCTCCACACGAGGCTCGGGGACAACCGGCTCGCTTAGAGAAAGAAGAGTAGCTGCATTTCCTTTCTCTCCAGCGACGGGCGGAATGTCATTTGTGTTCTCGAGCTCTACTGCAGGCACATCATAATGCATTTCTGAAGCAGCTCCCTCGCCAACAACCACCTCTTTGGCTGCGGCCCCGGGGGAAGGGAGAACAGCTTGCACAGACGGCACAGTAGCATCCTCTATCGGGGTAGTGTAGCTTTCGACAGCGCTCTGTGGAACAACCACCTCCTCATTCAGGTCTAGGGGGAGCAGCTTTGTTGGCTCAGTTGGCGGAACAGCTGCAACAGCAATAGTTTTCTCAGCAACCGCAGCAGAAGCAGGCGTCGCCTTGGACCCTTTCTTAGATTCCACGCTAGTCACGATTGGCTGAACTGACTGCGTGGGCTTAGTCCCCAGCCTCCTAACCGGCACTGGAGCGCTGCTCCCAATGGATTTCTTAGGGCTGGGGGAGGCGGTTTTTATCAGCCCGGCTTTGGTAGGATTGCGAGGACTCCCGGCGCTCTTTAACGGAGAGGACTGGGTTTTCGAATCCAGTTTCAATTTTACTTTCTCAGTCGCCTTGGGAGTTGAGGGCAAGCGTTTGGGGTCCGCGTTCTTGTTCACGGCAGCAGCAGCAGCAGGGGTCACCTTTGCTGGCTCGGTTCTGATGGGCTTCACTGCAGCCGTCTTTGCCGGGGCAGCCTTTGCTGGGGCAGCCGTGGTCGTAGGCCTCTTGGAGGCGGTTGTGACATCTGGAACAGTCAAGGAGGGAATTAGCTTCATGGAAAGATATTCATTGCATAAGAATAGTAAAACAATCTAGGCTATAAAACCACCTCAATTACATTTCATCTGCTGCGTCCTATTTTCAGAGCAGTGAAATATCACGCCGGCTATGAAGCTCAACACATAGAAAACTGAGCTTTATCATTACTGTGGGGAGCAAAACACCACGAAACTGGTACATTTTAGACTTCATTTTCTTATTTTATATTGAGGCGTAATAAAAAGCATCTGGAGGTAGTGAACAAAAAATGGAAACACCTGGGTAAAAGAGGGACACCAAGTATATTGAAAGCAAGGGCTTCCACACAGGTGTGGCTCATGCGTTAATTAAGCAAACAACATCCCAGCATGCTTAGGGTCATGTATAAAATGCTGGACAGGCCTAGTTGCCTATAATTATGGCTAGCATGGCTGCAAGAGGAGACCTCAGTGACTTTGAAAGAGGGGTGATTGTTGGGGCGCGTTTGGCAGGAGCTTCAGTGACCAAGACAGCTCAACTTGCTGATGTTCCACGAGCAACGGTGTCTAAGGTGATGTCGGCATGGAACTCCGAGGGAAAGACATCATCAGCAAAGGGCAACAGTGGGCAGAAGCGCATACTCCAGGATCGTGATATCCGTGCATTGATTCGATGTGCAAGGCAAAACAGGCGAGCAACTGCAGATCAATTGACTGCAAATTTCAACCTGGGGCGCGAGCAGCCAGTTTAATCAAAAACAGTCCGCCGAGAACTCCACAGAGCGGGATACCATAGTGGCCCAACGCCCTATTAAGTGACTTTACATTGGGGTTTCCATTTTTTTGTTCACTACCTGTATATTTGCAGAACAGTAACATTGACAACTATTACGGTTAACAATTAGAGAAAGTCATCATAACAATATAGTTAAAACAGAACATTAAAAACAGGTAGGTTTAAATGTGGCCAGTTAAAAATGTGCCAAACAAAAAAAAACACAAAATCTGGGTGTCTTGTGTTTCACAGGCTAGAACGCTGCTGAACATTTATATGCATTGCAATATGAAATCATAACCAAAATCACTTGCATGGAAACAGATTCATTTCTTCAAGTTTAGTCAACAAGAAAATCAAAGGGCACTTGGGAGACCTTTTCGAAATCGTAAAAACAAAAAAAGTTGGGAACTCCCTTTAAAGAACACTCTTGCTTCTCACCCAGCCCCCTTTAAAGTCCTTCCCACCTCCCGCCTACCTTTTTTGGCAGGAGCCGAGCCGGTCTTGCTGGGCAGGGCGGTTGTCCTGCTCGGTTGAGTGGTTGTCTTGCTAGGCTGCGATGCAGCAGGTTTGGCACTAGATGGCGCTGAAACTCCAGCCCTGGCTGGGGCGGGTCTGGGTGCAGCACTGGTTGCTGGGCGGGAGGAAGCAGCAAGTCTGAAAAGAACAAAACACAAGGAGAATCAGTGTTGCACATTTAACATGAGTCAGATTAGCACTAAATAGATCCAGTGGGAACCTGACTAATGCAATAATCTAGCCCAGAGGTTCTTTAACTTCTTGAATAGGAAAACAGAGGAAAAGATTTAAAACCGGCCTCACACCCTTCTCATGTAATAAACTCAATTCAAGTAGATGTTTTGTGTTTTATTTTGCCTGGAAGCATCACAAGACCTGTCTCTGGACCACAATCACCAGACTGCACTGCCAAACCCAATTTTCACAACATTTCTATACCTTAAATGTGTGGATGTTTTACAAAACGAGAAGACTCCAGAATTTCCCGGGGACCCCCTGGTTAAACTTTGGGTACCCCCAATACAAGAACCACGAAATGAGCTGACAATTGAACATCTTTAGAATTTAGCATTTTATACGCTCTACCATTCAAGTTGTATACTGTAAAAATAATAAGTGGCGATATAGAAGTTCCTACATATTCAATAGCCAATTAACATTTTCCTTAATTAGGCACGTGGCTTAATTAGGCACAGAACCGCAGCTCCAGGCTTCGATCGCTGGTAAAAACAAGAGCCTGCTAAACAATTGGGACAAATCCCAACGCCATCAACTGCAAGACATTCTTCTTTATTTCAGAAAGAGGGAGACTTCCACACTCCTGGTTTGAATAATTCAAGCAAGGTGAACAACACAGTGCATCTATTTGCATGCATTACCTCCAGCAGGTTCATCAAAGGGATTATGCAAAAAAGCACACCAGTGTTATATATTTCACATGACGGCATGATCCAAGGTCTCGTCCGGCATGCAGCGCAGCAGAGGATTAATAGAAATCACCGCAGGGCAGATGTGTAATTATGCTATTCACAACATCAACTCCCTTCTCTTCCCCTGGCTTCTGACCTTTATCATGAACGTCAAGACAAGCTGGATGAATGAGGGGCACTTTCCAGGAGCACTACATTTGGTTGAAACAAATCAACTAGAAATGTAATCCCTTACTGATAATCCCGCCCCATGTATAAAAATATAAGTGCCGAACACAAGATGCAGTATATAAAAAAAGATTCAAGTGAGTCAATAGGAAATCTGCTTTAAAATGTTCCCAGTCTTGGCCAGTGTATCTGGGGCATTGCAAAGAGCAGTGTTCAGTTTACTAGGCGCCTATAATCCCCTTGAATTCTGAAGTACAAACACTCGTGTATAATAAATCAAATCCATGACCTCAGCTGATTTGCAGTTCTGCCTCAGGTCACTGCAGGGTCTTGCTTTTTTCAATATTGAATCCTGACATGCCCAGTGCCAGACATTGCTTTATAGTGCCAGGGAAGACAGGCGGTTATATAGATTAGTCATACGATTCATATTTACAAGTACTGTATAAAAAGAATGGCAACAGGTTATAATAAACATGAGTGATGCGGATATAGAAACCTAATCTAATTTTTATAACAGCGCCTCTCCAGTCTTACTGATCAGTTGCCCTCGAAAAATTGGAAAACCCACAATTTCATTTGCTATAGTGAACCTCTACTTATTTCCTGTCCCCAACCAAAAACATGAAGAAAAGAAAACAAATGTTTGTGGCTTTTCCTCACCCTATCATTTTTCAGAGATTTTCCAGAAAACATTTTTTGAATGCACTATTAAGCAAAATTAGGTGAATCCGATATTGTAGGGTATCAGTTTTTTTTCTAGGAAGCCATTCCATCAAAAAAAACATCCCGCACATGCCTATTTTAGGCAGTGGTTGGAGGAAGCCACTGCCTGAAAAAAAGGCAGAAGTAAAAATCGGTTCAATTTTTTTTTAGGCAAAATTACTCAATTTCTTAAGCGGAACTGACCTTTGTAAAAGAACTATAAAAAACCAAGTCAAGCAGAAGAAGATTTCACTTTGCACCCTTTAAAAATAAATACAAATACACACACACTAAACCAGACCACTTTCCAGCCAAACAAGACTCATTCCCCCTAGCGGTCGCCCGATTCCAGGTGTTACCCACATTGTGCAATACAAATAAAATGCCACAAGCCGAGACCAACCGATTCATTGATTTCTCTCGAGGAAACAGTTCTATTGATCAAGCACAGCCTGAGCTGATTACAATCCAGGACAAAAGCGCTGGCCAGAACAGCGCATTACAATCCAGCTCACCTTGTGGCTTGCTGGCCCTTTACTAGAATATAGCCCCCAAGAGCAAGATTGCATTCCTCTTGTGTGCTGTAGACCTGCACATCCGCTCCCACGTGCACAGAGACACCAACTACTCCACATCCTAAGAGGATCCATCAAGCAGCTCCAGCTGGTCTCCGAGCGCACAGCAGCCCGGGATTGGTTTACGAGGCAGGATATTAGCTTGGAAATGTCTTCATTAATGTTTCATGCCATCTTGAGTGGAAAGGGGGTGGGAGGTTATGAACAGCTTTCATGTCTCTTATAAAGTGCCAGAGATGAGAATCAGTGCAGACGCTTTGCTTGATTTTTTCTAGTCTACCTCTCACAGCGAGACGAGCAGATCTCATTTGGGACAGGAAAAACCTGAAACCCATATTCAAAAGGAGAGAGCCCTCCCCCCCACAGTTCAAGATCAACTTGCTGTTGAACATTGCACAAATGATGTGGCATCCAGATTAGGAGATCTCTGATGCAATGCACAAGTGGTATCTACAGAAGATCTGCACACACACACACACGATAGAAATACTAGGAGACTACGCTATTAAACTTAAGATTTTTGCACAGGACCAGACTATCATCTTGGCAGCAGGGCTGCCAACTGGAGTTTAAAATGTTTAAACATTAGCATATGTTAAAAGGTTAGCTCAAGCATTTAACATCTACAATATGCATGTGCGTTAGCATTTTGTATGCTTGTACATTCATCATAGTAATTTAAAGTCACGCCACTCTCTATTGTAGGGCTTCTTATGATGGGGTTTCAAGTCCCTGCTGGCCAGACGTGTTCCTGAGATTCACCCAATAGCCCGGGGATGTGATGTTCAATTAACCAGACTCCGATTCTCTCATAACTTATTCAACAGTAAACCCCTTTGAAAGCTGTCCTGCATGGGTGTTCTGCTATCCTTCATTGCGGTCTGTCGACCACAAAACTCCACAGCTTGGCCTTCTGTGCAATCTTCTTGATCAAAGCTGACTGTAAAGGCCAGTTATGGCTTTCTGAAAGGCTTTAAATAAGAATCTCATTTTATGCTTTTTACTTGTTCGTAAGTAATAAATCATCGTGCAATTGTCTGTACCAGCTGCAACACATTAAAAATGACTAATCAAGGTGGAGCTCAGTGGAATGTATTTTTTTTTTGTACACCACACTGTTAATTTGTAAGATACAAGGAATGTTATAGACTTGGATTCTTTTAAAAGCATACCGTGCTTTATTTCACCTCCAGAGCAGCCAAAACTCAGTTCAGTGAAGCTCTGAGTTTATAATTTACATTCGAGAACTTCATGCCACGTGAAACTTTGAAAGCAACTAAAGTGCCACACAAGAGGCTGAAGTGCGTCAATGACCTGCAGGTTTTCAAGCGAACTTCAGCTCACAAGTTCAACACACGAGTGTCACTCCGCTAGCTTCACTGGCATACAGAACAGCAGCCAACACTATTGAAAGTCACAATTTTCACATCACGCTTTGACATCAACAAATTCAACATCCACGCCACCTCTAGCCACTCGCGACCTTCCATTCCTTTGTCAACTTCGTGGGGTTTACCCATCGATTGTGACATGGGCTTGCAGTTGCTGACAAGTGGGGTTAAGGCAACGACACTCCATTGCGGCTCCAACGCCAAGGACATGTTATGTCGAATGCTACATGTGGAGAGCCAACATGGCGGACACAGGGATCCAGTTTCCTATCAACTTTCCCCACTCTGGAATCCGAGTGTTATTTCCAGCAACTTACCTGGCTGTCTTGGGAGCTGCCGCCTTCTCGGTTTTAGCTGCTGCCGTTGATGTTGCTCTTGAAGGCTGCACTGTCGTACCGGGTTTAGAACCTATCAGAGAAACAAATACACCGTAAATAACATGCAAATACTGAAGGCGACACCCATGTGGACTGAAGTTACGACCGGCTGGTTCAGTGGTACTCAGAGTTGTGCCCACGACAGCTGGAAATACTTCATAGGAGATATTTGTAGAACTGAAGCCATTACAATCTACTACTGCGCTTCTGTGCCATCAATTCAATCTGTATTAAGGAATGAAAACACACAAACTTCTGAGGTCCTCTGCACGAGGCGAATAAAGTAATAATAAAATAAAAAAAGGTAGTTAAAATTAAGCATCATACATCAACCTCTCAGCTTTAAACCCCACAACTTCCCTTCCCTCCCTGTCCTCGGCTCTAATCATTTCAACCACAAATGATTTGTTAATGTAACATGCATGGTTTTCCCAGAACAAGAGAGGCAGTGTTCCCTGACTAGACTACCTAACCCAATACATTCTTTAAAACAGTCTGCTGCTACATGCAAAGGCTCAGAAATGGAGAGCTGCAGGGCACACACACACACACACACACTCCTGTGAGCGTACACGCACCTGCAGTACTGGGCCGAACTTTCGCTGTGGCGGTTGTCCCAGTTGAAGCCGCCATCTTCTTCACCGGAGGCTGCTTCACCCCATTGGCCGCGGCACAGGAAGAGGCGGGTGCAGTGGCTGGCCTGGCTGTGGCTGGCTTCCTCTCAGCCACTTTGGATGTTGCCGTGCCAACAGGTCTCTTTGCTGGAGCAACAGATGCAGTGGTTTTCTTTTCGACTGCTGCCGCCACCGTTTTTTTGGCCACTCCATTGGAAACCGTTTTCCGATCTCCGTTACTGGTCCGTTGCTGGGCTGTATTGGTCTTGGAAGACGTTCCTGTGGTCCCAGAAGGCTTCCCAGCTGCTGCGCCAGGTTTCCCCTTGACTGGAGCACCTTTGGTCTTGGGTTTGACTTGGGCAACAGGGACCTTGTCGTTCACCTCCTCCTCAGCAGGGGGAGTAGTTTCCTCAGTGGCTGGCTTGTTCTCTGGCTGTGGAGGAGGCTGCTGCTGTTGCTCCTCCCCTGGGGGTGCTGCCTCATTCACAGGCTCCACCCCAATACCAGCTTCAGGTTCCATTGTCGCTGTGGCAACCCCATCCGATTTCATCTCCCTGGCGCTTCCTTGCTTAGTCTATTGCAGTGCTTGATCTTGACTCGTAGGATCAGTTGAGCCAGTCCCTCTTTTTTTCCAACTGCTAAAACAACCTGTTAAAATAGAAATACAAGTGCATTAGGCAAGGAAGTACAGAAATGTGGGTTCCGTTCCTTATACCTTTTCAATTTCTAGTTGTGAACTCATTCAATAAGCTAAGGGACTGCAAAGCAGTTTGTTAACAAACAGCAAGTAATCACATGTTTAAGCAACTTACACACACGGTCATTCTTAATGAACACCAGATTAGACACTGCCCCAGGGGGACAGAGCGCAAACAAGGGACAGAAAAATCGAGGGGTTGAACATCCTCTGCACAGCTCGTTCTCCCATTCCCAGCATTGAAGGGATAACTGGGAAGCAAGGATAAAAGGAAACTGTCGTTCTACCATGCATTATTCTACTGTGATTTCTTTACATGATGATACTGTATCTCAAGAGGTATCTATTGTAATGCAAGACACCAACACTGCTCATTGTAAAAGGATTATTGAATTAGAATAAAGTGTGTTTTATAGTTGAGATGAATACATATTCTTCCCATTTCTTAAACGTGTCTTAACAGATCATCATGAAATGATTCGATCTCATTATGCATCACACATGTAGCCCGTCGCCTATAAGGTGATAGGTATCACGGCATTGTATCGTTATGAATGGCTGATGGGTATAGCGCAGTACAGAACACACACTGCACTACGGACGTGGAGTTAACCAACACTGGACGACCCAAGAGCAATGCAATCCCACCAGACTAAGCTTCTATTACCTACCCCTCAAATACAAAAGTTAAAACGAAACAGTAATTACATAGGGAAATAAAATAAGTGGTACACCACCCACTCGATATATCGCGGGTGTCTGAGTCCAATATAAATCTGAAATATTTCGAGGGCCGTGATATAGCGAGAGACCCACAGAAAAACAAATACAAACACTGTACAACCACTCCCTCGTTTTATCAGGTGCGTCAGGGTCCAGTATAAATCCTCTACGCAACCTGCTTTTTCTCATTTTTCGTATAAAAAAAGCAGTACACCGTTTTAATTCGTACAGCAGAGGGTAATTGCTTCTCATCAACTTGAGTCCAATTAATTTCACGAGTCTTCCTCTCCTTTCTCAAATGCACAAACCCGCTGCATTGCAAGAATCCATTCCCAACACAGGGGTGTTCCTAAATCAAGCTTGTTGGAAGTCATGAATGCCCCATCCACCCATGTTAATCAGAATAGAGAAAGAGCTAAAAGTAATTATGTAGGCTGAACCAACAGTTTGGAATAACCAGACCCTCAATGGGGGGGGGGGGGGGGGGGGATGGTTAATGCAAAGTTTACTCAGTTGTTCCTTTACCAGCAGGGATGCATGTCATCCAGAGAAACTAGACCTAAACCACACACATCACCCTCCCCTTAAAGGAAGCTAGTCAGCTGTGCTTCCCCATCAGCCCCTACCAGAATCCCCCTGCGATCACAGCCCTGTTTATTGAGGGGCTGTGGTTAGTCCAGCTGTCCGGGTATCGAAGCTCACTGGAGACTTGGTTTAGAGGAATGGGGGTGGGGGGTTATTGTTGAGCCAGTTAAGGAAACAAAAGACAGCAGAGCAAGAATGGAGAGAGAGAGCAGGGAGAGAGAGCAGAGAGAGAGAGAGAGCAGAGAGAGCAGAGAGAGAGAGAGCAGAGAGAGAGAGAGCAGAGAGAGAGAGAGAACAAAGCAAAGGAAGTAATGGAATAAGGTGTTAGCTGATTGCATACCACAAGAAATACTGCATGGGTCACCAGACTCATCATTATTACAGGGCTGGTTCTCACACAGTTGAATTCACTCCCATCTTCACGACCCCTCTTGGTCCCATCATGCCTTTCAGACTTGTTCAGCCCCGGCCCTTTAGACTGCAGTTGAGCGCAGGTAAAGAGCGAGAGCTTGATGAAGCACTGCTAGGACTCTGCTGCCGGTAAGCACCGAGAAGGGTAGAGGAACTACTGAACTGTAATGATCCTGGCTAGGGTCAGGTGCAACATGTGTGCCGTATGAAATGGGAACACATGTGCTGGACTAAGTGTAGTTCATAAGCAGTTAAATAAAATGACACATGAATTGTGGTGACCAGCGATGCTGTGTGTGAAATGCTTGTACAGGCAGATTCACGGTATAGTCAGGCCTACCCCTTGCACCTCCACCCACTGAAATCACACCTTACAATACAGTGATGAGCAACCTTTTCCCTTCCTGCCAGGTCCTTGTTCCGCCCATGCTAATCATTTAACCAATTAAACCTCCACCCAGCGCCTAAACTAGTTCATTAGACACCCATTACATTTGGTACAGACTGGCCCTGGAGGATGGGAGTCGCCCAAGCCTGCTCCAGAACTTAAGGAAAGCGCAGCACTGCAGCTAACCCTACCCCCCCATCCCACTGGACATGCATCCAGCACGGGAGGCATTGTATGCATGCGAGCGAGACTGGAGCGACATGGCGTGTCAGACATATGGATCTTACACAACAGGGAAGTGGCTATGTGCCAGGAACAGTGGAAGCCCTTCAGAGACCTCAATAGGGACCAAGCTGAGCCCCAAGAGTTCAGAGACTATGGATGACTCCGCCCCCCCTCCACAATGGATGACTCCGCCCCCCCCCCTCCACAATGGAGGACTCCATCCTTACCCTCCCCCATTCCAACGCACTCAAGCATGCACAGTGCCGCGCTCCAACAGAAATACTCAAAATGACTTGGATTCTCAAAACTGATTGAGTCAAGAAGGCCATCGCGAAGGCGCTCGAGTGCTGTAAGGAACGGCTCAACATTGCGTCGATGGAGACCGTGTACAGGGCTAGGGCTTGCAGAAGTGTTTGGCTCAACCCACACCTCTTCATTTGGTCCCAGATGATCCCTTGGTATAATGGACATCAAGATGCATATTGTATAAAGGTTTAAAAACAGTACACCAATGCAAATCCGAAATGACGTAGTATTTAAATGTTTACCCCCTGCCCCGCCCGCCCTTAATTTCACCCTTCACATTACCTATGCATTCTAAACCACTAACTGAATGCGGTTTGTGAAAATCAACGTCAAATTTGAAAAGGCTACAGCTACTGAATCAAGTCTACTTTCTTTAACATGTGATAGTTTAGAGGGTAAAGGACTATTTACACAGCAGTTAATCCATTAGAGATGTATAGCCTTTGTACTGTACACGTCTCCCCCCACCCCCACATCTCTCAACCCATTAAGTGCCATTGTCAGGCTACTTCGTAATTTTTTGGCGTATATTTAACTGCTGTTATTTGCCTTTTCTCTTTAACTATATTGTTATGGTAACTTACTCTTGTTTTAACCACAAAAGCCAAGTCTAAATCTAACTTAATTCTGCAAATACAGCTTTTCAGGTACTTTTATGACACCTATATATATATATATAATATACACTACCGGTCAAAAGTTTTAGAACACCCCCATTTTTCCAGTTTTTATTGAAATTTAAGCAGTTCAAGTCCAGTGAATAACCTGAAATGGTACAAAGGTAAGCGGTAAACTGCTAGAGGTTAAAAAAAAAAAGTTTAGGTTACCAAAAACTGAAACATAATGTACATTTCAGAGTTATACAAAAAGGCCTTTTTCAGGGAACAAGTAATGGGTTAACAACTTACAGATGTTCTGCAGCAATGGAAGGAAATTAAGCCTTGAAAGTTGATGCTAACAATTCCTACAGGTGTCCCAACTTCTGTTGATTACTTACAAACCCTCTGTCTGTATAAAAGCAGTGTTGGAACAGACTGTGTTACTACACCCTCTTAAGCATTATTTGTACAGTATTGTACTGCCATAATGGCGAGAAAAAAGGCAATTAACAAAGGAAGACAGACAGACCATTATAACCCTTAAGTGTAGGTCTTTCCTTTAGAGAAATTGCAAAGAAAGCCAAGGTATCAGTGAGTACTGTATCCTACACCATCAAAAGGCACTTGGAAACTGGAGGAAACTGACAGGAAGAGGTCTGGCAGACCCAAAGCCACAACAGAATCAGAAGACAAGTTTCTGAGTCAACAGCTTGCGTGATAGGCGGCTCACAGGACAACAGCTTCAAGCACAGCTTAACACTGGTCGAAGTAAGCAAGTCTCAGTTTCAACTGTGAAGAGAAGACTTCGAGCTGCAGGTTTGACAGGTCGAGTGGCAGTAAGAAAGCCATTGCTAAGATGGCAAAATAAGAAAAAGAGGCTTGCCTGGGCCATGAAGCACCGCCAGTGGACCACTGAAGACTGGAAGAAGGTCTTATGGACCGATGAATCAAAATTTGAAATCTTCGGTTCATCACGCAGGGTTTTTGTACGCCGTCGAGTAGGCGAAAGGATGGTTCCTCGGTGTGTGACACCAACTGTCAAACATGGAGGAGGAAGCGTGATGGTCTGGGGCTCTTTTGCTGGATCCAGAGTCAGCGACTTGCACAGAGTGAGTGGCACCCTGAACCAAAACTGCTACCACAGCATTTTGCAGCACCATGCAATACCCTCTGGTATACGCCTAGTTGGTCAGGGGTTCATCGTACAGCAAGATAATGACCCAAAACATACCTCCAGGCTATGTCAGAACTACCTTAGAAGAAAAGAACAAGACGGTAGGCTTCAAATCATGGAATGGCCAGCACAGTCTCCAGACTTAAACCCCATCGAGCTGGTTTGGGATGAACTGGACAGAAGGGTGAAAGCAAAGCAACCTACAAGTGCAACACATTTGTGGGAACTTCTGCAACAGTGTATATATATATATATATATATATATATATATATATATATATATATATATATATATATATATATATATATATAAAATCAAAAATAGTTAAATAAATATTGTATAACATCACATAAATACAGCTTGTGTGTAAGGGTGTAAAATCTGATAAACCAGTCCTTGGTAGAAGACATGGTTGATTTGCCCTGCTGTAAACACTGAAGTGAATATCCACAAACATAACCTTGGATTAACAGATAAGATGAACACTTCTTGATATCAACACAGGCGGAAAAATGGACATTTCCTTTCTGGTCAACTAGAACAACCTCCCCCCCCCCCCCCCCACCCCCCCCCCCCACACACACTCACATCCCCAAAGCACAGACAGGAAGAGTCAGGAACTCGTTGCAGATGAGAAAGGTCACTCTTAAACCCATACAAGTCAAACCGCGGTCAACACAAATTCCATTTTACATTCTCAGAATATTATAATCCCTGCTCTCAGTTTGAGTCAGTGACGGAAAACCATCACGGTTTAAAATAAACAAAGCTTACCCGGGAGGATGGGTTTGTATTTATGATGTTGTAATTATTGTTATTAAAAATGTACTTTTGTATAAAATATACAACAGTACATAGGTAGGAGTTTATGTAAAAACAAGCAACATGTTAAAATAAACTACCTGTGTAGTAGTGGGGGGGGGAGTTGTACCGCATACAAGCACAGTGGTTTAGTGGGGGGGGGGGGGGAAGAGAGAGAGAGAGAGAGAGAGAGAGAGAGAGAGAGAGATGCTCAGGTTTGTCGGCTTGTCAGGAGCAGCGTCTTACGCAGTTTAAACATCGTAACTAGTAGAATCATTTAGAGAGCTTATGTTTTCCAAAGCCAGCGTGTCACACTAAATAAGGGTGGGTGGTAATAGTAGAGGAAAGTGAAACTGATCGTTTGTACCTCTGTACCTGAAGTGGTCTGCCTGCAGTTTGTATCCTGTGAAGCTGCGCTATGAGCTGTTTGTATCCTGTGCTGCAGAATAAACATTCTCTTTATCTACCGACAACACCAGTGGCAAGTCTCCAATGGGTCCCAGCCTCCGGATGACGTGACTGTGGTGGAGAGCAAGTCGTGGGCTTTCACTTCTTCAGAGTCATATTCAAATAACCAGACGGATGAAAAGCCAGCTACAGAAATCCAAGGGCATTTAGAAGGGTGTCTGCAACACAGAAACACCCCTGTCTGAAGGTGTTTTTATTTTAGGGTCCGTCTTCGTACGAGAGAGGCATGGGTTACATTTTTCAAGGGCTGTTTAAAGGGTACCCAATACACAATCCCCAGGTTGTATATCGTAATATTTTAGCAAACACTGTTTGAAAAGTATTGTGGTAAAAATAACCATATTCGGATTCATTCCTGTAACAGAATTTATAAATAAATGGCTGCATGAGAAAGATATCATGTAACGGGAACCAGTGCATAAACTATGTGTAAATAAATAAATTCTACTGCACCGTGTTTCTCTCATTAGTAAGTGAGAAGATCGAGTAACCCGGTTTAAAATTTTATTACTGTAATATGGTACTTTAGTTTTCAGACCAATTCAAAATGAAAGAATATTGTAAAATCGGTTTTAATTCTGAAAACATAATGAAAAATGAGAACAGCACGTTCCTCCCAGTGCTAAATCTAAAAAGAAGAGAGATCTATTTCTCTGGAAACATTCCCCCCCCCACCCCCCGCACCGATTCTGGCCCGGGTCCAAGCCTGAGCTTCTGAGCTTCACCGAAACCACTTCAGTCTAGACAAGCCTGGGTTTAATAAAAACGCTGCATTGTACTTTTTACAAAGCATGCTTTTGTAACCCAGGACGATGACTGCAGAGGCAGGACAAGCCACCAACCCATTGCTAAAAAACAAATGAACTTCAGCAGTCTATTTAAACAAAGAAAATCAACAGCAGAGAGGGTCAGAAGCTATTTGAAGCATGTGTTTGAAGCTATTCGTCACCGAGTATTCCGAATATCAAAACCTTGTTGACAAACCGAGAGACTGGAACAGCACAGAGAGACCTCATCGAATGATGGGGGTGCCAGTCTTGAAACAGAATGACGAGGACATTTATTACCCCCTTTTAAACCACTTAGACCCCCCCCCTAACAAAATATCTTGGTATCCCTGAAGAGCTGATCATCTCCTCTTTAAATACGATTTTAAAGATCAAGCCGTCTCAAGTGAGGCAGTACCCCAAAATGTTCTCACTTTTTAGGAATGTATAACGACTAGGGGGCAGCTTTTAAAAATCGCCCAGTATTTACCCCCACCCCAGTCAGACCCCCAAATATCTTGATATCCCTGAATAGATAATTGACTCCCTTAAAAACACATGCAAAATATTTGTAATAAATTTAAAAAAAATCCATCCCACAGGTGCAGCAGTAGCCTAAATATTTCAATCAATTCAGAATCTCTGTGGGGTTCATGTTACCCCAAAACATATCTAGCAGTTTCACCCACTCCAGTTTTTACTATAAGCTTGATTAGCCTCAGCCAGGTGAGGTCAGCCAGCAGCAGCACTTTGCCATTGTGCAGTTCTTAAAATACTCTGCACACAGACATGCAAATCTTGCTGCTCTACAAGGGTATTCAATGACAGCACACTGAACATCGTACTAGCGTGTTAGTCTGTGGCTCACTAGTACAACACCACAGCTATGCTGAGAATGTGGAGTCAGGTATGCCGGGTATTTAAGCTAGTTACCCCCCCCCCCCCCCCCCCCAGGGGTGTAGGAGGAGCAGACAAAACCAGGGACTCCTACACCATGAGCAGAGCTCAGGCCGATCCTCAGAGCCGTCACATCCCCATCCAGAATGAGAAGAAGCACCTTTATAAAAATAAAACTAAACAGTACACACACATTTGTAATCTTGACTATGAGGACCAGATAGATAGATAGATAGATAGATAGAGATAGATAGATAGATAGATAGA